>NC_059162.1:93154736-93465865 GCF_019923935.1 Bubalus bubalis
CTTTCATTTGACTTTTCCTGAGTTGTATCTATAATAAATTAAAAATAGCAGGGGACTTTACCTGGTAGTACAGTGGCTAGGAGGGCTTCCCAGGTGGGCACCAGTGCTAAAGAACCTGCATGCCATTGTAGAAGAGAGGTGGGTTCGGTCCCTGGGTTGGTAAGATCCCCTGGAGGAGGGCACAGCAACCCACTCCAGTATTCTTCCCTGGAGAATTCCATGGACAGGAGTCTAGCAGGCTAGTCCATAGGGTCAAAAAGAGTCAGACATGACTGAAGCGACTTAGCACGAACACAAAGTGGTTAGGACTCTACACTTTCACTGCAGAGAGCAATGATTCAATCCCTCGCTGGGAAATAAAGATTGCCCCATGCCATGTGGGACACAGACCCAAAAAAAATCTTTCCTTTCGGACTTCCCTGGTGGTCCAGTGGCTAAGACTCCACACTTGCAATGTATGGGGCCCAATTTTGATCCCGGGTCAGAGAATTAGACCCTACATGCTGCAACTAAGAGTTTGCATACTACAACTAGATTCCGCAAGGCCACAACTAAAGATCTGGCATGCCACAATGAAGATCCCACATGCCATAAATAAGACTGAGCACGGTCAAATAAATATATATTTTAAAAATATCAAATAAAGTGCCTTCCCAAGTTCTGTGAGCCATTCTAGCAAATTACCAACCTGAGGAAGGGGTTGTAGAATCCCTCAACTTAAAGTCAGTCAGAAGCAGGAGTAGCTCTGGACTTAACAGCTGGCAACTAAAGTGGAGGCAGACTTGTGGAACTGAGCTTTTCAGGATCTGATGCTAATGCCTGATAGTCAGTGACAGAATTTAGCTGAATCGAACTGTAGGACATCCAGCTGGTGTCAGAGAACTGGAGAAGTGGTTGTGGGAAAACACCCCCGACTGTATAACCTGCTTTTGACCAGTGAGACATTAGAAAATCTGACATAAGCAGAAGTTGAAGAAGCATTTGTGCAGTGGACTTGCTTTCTACCACTGCCCTGAAACCGCCAAGTGAGGAAGCTCACAGAGACACAAGGCCCAGCTAACAACCTGCACCAACTACCAGAGATGAAAGTCAGATCATCCTGGAGCACCTAGGTCTAGCTCAGCCACTGATGAACGACTGCAGTGACATAAGTAACCACATAAAACCAGAAGTGCACAGCTGAGCTGAGTTCAAACTGCTGACCCACAGATTCACAAGTAAATAAAATGGATGCTGTTTTAAGCTGTAGTTTGTTTACAGCAATAGCTGACTCATATATAATGGTATTTACTTTATAGAGATGGCGTGAAGATCAAACAAGTTAATGTAAACTGCTTACAAAAGTGCCTAGCACATAGTAGGTAACACATAAGTGTTAGTTTTCTTATTGTTTAATTAATTACAATTAATTCAAAACAATTCACCTTACCAAAAGACCAAGTACTTTGCTTTGTATTGCTGTCTCTGAAAAAGTCTGTGAAAAGAATATACAGGTTATTTTATCATGAAGAAAATAACTTTACAGATAAACTCAATCCTGTCTTCCCACCTCCAAGACTTGGATGAAGATCGCCAATCCTTGATTTTCAATAAAGTGCCTACAAGCAGCTGGAGACTGTTCTGTAAGATTCCAAAGTGCTTTCAAAGTAAACAAGAGGGTGATGTCATCTAGATTCTCAGCAGTCTTCTGTTTTACTATTGCTAGAAGATCCTAAAAAAGAAAGAGAGAGTTAGATATGCTGGTGACTGACTCAAATGTTTTCAATATAAGGAAAGCAATGGTTAAGAAAAGCTTTAGAATCAAACCGAGGTCCTAAACCCAGTTTGATCATTTAATAGCTTTGGTTCCTACCGTCTCTCTGTAAAATGAGTTACTCCTATTTCCTAGGGTTTTTGTGAGGTTCAAAAGAAAAAAATATTAAATTTTAATAATCACTTAATCTAGTTTGTCATGCTTGTTAATAAACCTCATAATCAAGTACATATTAGCTATTCCATTATTCATGTATTAAGAGTATCTAGTCAACACCTTTTGGAAGGCAGGCACATATTCAGGTAAGAGAGACAGATTAAAAAAAAAAGATAATTGGTTTTTCTCAACTAAATAAAAGAATTTTAAGATTTGGTAAATGCTCTGAAGGAAACACATAAAAGCCTAAGAATTTTCTTTAGAAAAGGTGTGAGAAACCTCCAAATGTAACACCAGCCTTCCCAAAGTGTGATGGGCCCTTCCCTCCCCCATCCCTGGCACCAGCCATCTAGGCAGGGGCTGCTGCACCACACTGCACCTCTCTGCACACAGTGACAGAGACCCCACTGGTCCATGCCAGCCGCCTACCCACCGCACAGGTGGGCAGGCTAGAGCTCCACTCCGGGGACACTCGCACCTGGGTCACCTCATCAGTCACGAGCTGACCAGTGAAGTCGGTATGGGCTGAACCCACAGCGCCCCTGCCTCAGACAGCAATCCCAGGGATGGGCGTGTCAACTGCCTCCACGTAGCCACTGTGGTCTCCACTGCTTGTGCACCTTGTGCTTCGCCCCAACCAGAGTTACAACATGCTGGAGTGATCTGGCAGCTCTTCAGACCTGGCTGCTTTCTGATGTCGCACTGCTCTGCTCAGTGTGGTGGCAGCAAGGCAGGGGCAAGCTATAGCAGCCCCGCTCCGCCATCGGTTGGCACAATGTGGGCCCCTCTCCTGAAGACAGCAACTGTCAACATGTGACCATTAGTGATCCTGCTCAGCCGCTGGTCAGTGCCAAGTGAGCCCCTCTCCCCTCCTGTACATAAAAGGAGTCCAAATCGTATCTCAGTTACGATTGGGTAAAATGGGTTTGGTTCTTTTAAAAATAATTTTCTTAATATTTATTTATTGGGCAATATCAAGTCTTATTTGCTGCATGCAGGACCTTTGTTGCACCATGAGGGCTCTCTGAGGCACAAGGACCTTCTAAGTGGTGCCAGGCCTCACTGATTGCCGTATGCTGGCTTAGTTGCTCCACAGCATGTGGGATCTTAGTTCCCTGAGCAGGGATTGAACCCACTTCCTCTGCATTGCAAGGCGGATTCTTAACCACTGGACCACCAGGGGAGTCCCTGGGGCAAGACGGTTTCTGAGACACTAGTCTGCCATCTTCTTGGTCTGCTAGTTATCTGATTAAAATAATTATTTCCTGTTCCATCAACTCATCTCCTGATTGGCCTGCTGTGTGGCAAACAGAATAAACTTGTGCTTGCACTCAGTAACACATACAAAGGTACTATCTAAACTGAGACCAGAATAAAAAGAGGATAAGGCAGCTACACAAGGAATGAGGACACAGGGAATGGGGGGAGGGGAGCGGAGAGATATTCTAGAGGAAAAACCATCTGTTCTATGCCACCGAGCAGGTTACTATGGCTAGAGGATAACACTAGTATTATAATCATATGTCCTAACAGCTTGAAAAAACTAACAGATTCCAACATACCATTTCATATTAGAATATTTCTAGATCAAAGTTAAGCTAGTATTCATGCTTTCTTTCAAACATGCTAGACTATCATGTAAAAGGAAAGAGAGCCATTTCCACAAGGGACCTAGTATCAGACCCTTTGTTCTTGAGGTCAGGTCATGGTGAGGTAAAGTGTTTCTGTAAATCTCCACCAACAAATATTATTCTCTGTCCTAACAAGAAAGGGCTAGGTCCCTAGGCAAAAACTTCAGCCTCTGAGGTCCAGATCCTGGCTGAAGAAGCAGATCTCAGTTGGCAGCTCCCTCAGAGCCATGTCCCCAGACCCTGTCCAGCCATCATCGCTGAGAAGCCAGGAGCTCAACTGGCCTTCAGGCTCCTCAGGCCACCTGTATGGTGGGGGCCAGGTCCCGCCAACTGCATCCTATGCTGACTGCCACCGCCATTAGGTCAAGAGGTAGAGACAGGGGAGAGGTTCACCGCTACCTCAAGGCCTGGGCCAAGGCAAGTAGGTGGCCTTGGCGAGGGTTCTGGAGCCCTGCAGGACACAGCCCCCAGCCTGTTCCCTGATCCTCCCAGCTTACCCAAGCGCCCAAGGCCAGGTAAGCTGGAGGTCCCCAGGGAGAAGACCCCGATATGCCTTTTACCTCACTCTCCCCGACGACCACCACTCCACTGACTGTTTGCTGAATAGGCCCGTTAACAGTCACTCATTGACAGTTGGTTGCTTGTGGGAGGGGCCTGGTGCCAACCAATGGTTGAGCAGGACCACTAATGGTCACTCATTGACAGCTGGTTGCCTGTGGGAGGGACCTGGTGCCAACCAATGGCTGAGCAGGACCAATAACGGTCACTTATTGACAGTTAGCCGCTTGTGGGAGGGCCCACTGTAGCACCAATCAATGGCTGGTAACAGGGTGTACAGTAATAGTACACAGTGATGGCCACGTGCTAAGATCTGTGCTTGGCAGCGCTCTGTTATAATTCCACCTCAAATATTTTATACAGTCAGAGAGAATATATCTAAAGGATTCACAAAAATAAAGCTGCAAGAATCGAAAGTGTAATACAGCATGGCTGTGCACAGCCCTCAGCATGCAGCCAGTGCTGCAGCCATTGGCCCCCACTTTCCCCCTTACCAGACTATGGTTACCAAGAGACTATTAATGGTTGCTCAGGCACGGGTTGGTGGTGAAGTGGGCCCCTCCCTAAACTCAGCAACTGTCAACGAGTGACCATTAGTGATCCTGCTCAGTTACTGGTCGGCAGGGCAATAGGCCCCTCCTACAAGCAAGCAACTGCCAATGAGCGACCATTCAACCAATGGCAGGCAGAGTGGTGGTCGTCCTGTGCAGAGTGAGGTAAGAGGTGGATCTCTGCCTCCTCCCTGGAGCCTCCAGCTCACCCAGCCGTGCATCAGTGGGGGGCCCAGAGAACAGGTTGAGGCCTGTGTCCTACAGAGACACAGAACCCTTGCCAAGGCCACACACTGGCAGAGCCAGGCCCTGAGGTTATGGCCCTTTCCCCCATCCCTGCCTCTGTGATCTAATAGCAGTGGCAGTCTGTATAGGATGCAGTTTGTGGGACCTAGCCCCTACCACTTGGACAGCCTGAGGAGCTGAGGAACGGCTGGGTCTAGGGCACCTGGCTCCCTAAGAGATGCCAACTGGGCAGGGTCTGGAGACCTGGCCCTGAGGGAGATGCCAACTGAGATGCACCTTTTTGGCCAGGCCTGGACACTGGCAAGAGAACCCAGACTGGGTGTTGGACAATGCTTTGTGACAGGGTAACTGACCCCTCAGGGACCCCCGCCTCATAGCTAGACTTGGATCTTGGAGGGTGAAATTTCTGCCTAGGGACCTTGCCCTTTCTTATAAAACAGAGTAACATTTGTTGGTGGAGATTTACAGAAACTTCGCTACCTCACCATGACCTGACCTCAAGAACAAAGGATCTGACACCAAGAAGGTTGTAACAACTAACCATGAAGAATTGATGCTTTTGAACTGTGGTGTTGGAGAAGACTCTTGAGAGTCCCTTGGACTGCAAGGAGATCAAACCAGTCAATCCTAAAGGAAATCAGTCCTGAATATGCATTGGAAGGACTAATGCTGAAGCTGAAACTCCAATACTTTGGCTACCTGATGCGAAGAACTAACTCATTGGAAAAGATGCTGATGCTGGGAAAGATGGAAGGCAGGAAGAGAAGGGGGTGACAGAGGATTAGATGGTTGGATGGCATCACTGACTTGATGGACATGAATCTGAGTAAGCTCCAGGTGTTGGTGATGGACAAGGAGCCTGGCGTACTGCAGTCCATGGGGTCACAGAGTTGGACACAACTGAGTGACTGAACTGAACTGAACTGACAGCAGCAGAATCAGGAGGTAACATCTACAACTGATAAATCAATAAACTGTAGTACTTCCTTGGTTACAGTGCTTAAGAATCCACCTTCCAATGCAGGGGACATGGATCCAATCTCTGGTGGTGGTGGAGAGGTGTGAGTACACTAAGATCTCACATGCCATGGAACAACTAAGCCTACACACTGCAACTAGAGAACCCAAGTGCTCTAGAGCCCAATGCCACAACTCCTGAGGCTGAGCTCCATAACAAGAAAAGCCCCCACAGCACATGCCGCAACTAGAGAATGCTCACAGTGCAACGAAGGCAGCACAGCCAAAACAAAAAACAGCTGCAGTTATAAGCATTTCATTTAGAAATATGGAGGTAAATACCAGAAGAAACAGCTATTGAAGAGTAGAGAATAGCTTCTTCTGGGTAGCAGGTCCTACAGACTGTTCATTTTATAATACTTTTAAACTGTTCTTAATTTTTTAAACTGTTACTTTTATTGAAAAGTTCTGAAAAGTGACAACCTACCTTAACTGCCATGAAAACCTCCTCTTTGAGTTGTGCAATTTGCTCAGGTGAGAGCTAGAAACAAAAAAGCAGAAAGTAAAATATTTCAAACTCTATCACTGCTCCACTAAGACTAGAGAAAGAGGTCTTGCATTTAGTAACCACATACCTGCAGGGCTAGAATAGAGGTTATGCTCACTGCCATGGCTTGCATCTTGGGACTTTCATGCTTACCGAGCCATCTCATAACAAACTTGGCAGCATCGAACCTAAAAAACAGTATTTTTCTCACCATAAACTTTGTAAACTATACATGAGAAGTTAAGAAATCACTCAGCCTCCCCAGAAAATCCTGTTTAAAAATACTTGTGGACTTATACTCAGCTATGAAAACCAAGAGTGTTAGGCAAAAAGAAGAGAAGAGTATGCAAAAAGGAAGAGCAAGGCTTCCCTGGTGGCTCAGTGGTAAAGAATCCACCTGTCAATGCAGAAGACACAGGTTTGATCCCTGATCCAGGAAGATGTGACATGCATATGGATAATGAAGAGCGATAACCTGATTCGATATTTAACCCTCTAGCACCCATGTTATCACTCAGTGCCCTGAAATGGACTCACACTTTGAGAGACAACATTTATAACTACAGTACTTCTGAACAGAACATTCTCGCCAAACGCTTTATCGCAGCCTCAATCAGACCCCTGCTAGGCTAATAACCAAAAGACAACAAAGCTCAGAGTAATACTGGTCAATACCCCAAAATTAGATCATCCAATTTTATACTTGCCTGTTGAATGGAACATCCATAAGAATCCTGGAATTGGTTAAGGAGAGAAGACAATTCTTCTGTAACTTTAAGGGAATAAAGAAAAATAATTATGAGCAAATGTACACCCATTCTAAACAAAGGTTCTAAGCATTTGGAAGCTTCTAAGCTTTTCTTATTGAACACCCGCTATATACCTGGTCCTTTCCAAGTTCTTCATTCAATCTTACTATTTTTTTTATAGTTTTTTAAATTTATTTTTTACTGAAGTATAGTTGGTTTACATAGTTTCTGGTATCAATCTTACTATTAAAGTCTAAACATTCACCTTTGCCCAAAGAGTAATCTTTCTCCTTTCTGGCAGAGAGGGAGTCTCCATTCCCCCTGAACCCTAGAAGGATCTATGTGGGAAGCTGCCTGCCTGTGCGTCAATCTAAACCAATTCCTGGAAGCCTGGCCCAGCTAATGAATGACTATGTCTGAACCAGATCTCATAACTAACTCTGTGACAGAGCTTCTACTTTCTACCTATGACTAGTAGGAACTGAACTAGGAGAGAGAAAAGGACTTCTAGGAAAGCTGTAGGAATAAAAAATTGTAACACCTCTTTGAAAGACCATGAGTAGGCCAGTGGCATGTACTGCCGTGACAGCAGCATAGTGCATGAGGCAGGGGTAGCAAACCTGAAATGCCAACAGAAACTAGGCAGTAACATAAACAAGTGAAGATGGCAGAATGCAAAACAACAGGGCAGCGGAAGGAATTACGGCAAACTGGACAGTTCAGGCCCTTTTATGGGGGCAGTTATTAATCAGCTCCAACTAATGATGGCCATGTAGGAATTCAGACTGAATTGAGAAGGATCATCCAATTTTTCAAGAAAAAGTGGAAATACAGATTTAAGTGAGGAAAGATCATGTTACTGTAATTTTAATAGATTGATTCCCATTTTAACTTTAAGTATACATTTCAATCAGATCTGACACATTTATAAATATTATGTATAACTTTACCCACCACCACAATCAACATAAAAAATACTTCCATTACCCTGAAAAGTTCCACTGTGACACTTCCCACTCCATTCCCAACTTGCAAATTTCAACCCCAGAAAATCATACTGTCATTAATTAGTCTTTTCTAAGATTTCACATAAAGTCATATGCTATCTATTTTATCATGTCTAGCTTATTTTGCTCAGCATAAAATGTTTTTTGAGATTCATCCACGTGACATGTATCAGTACTTCACTTCTTTTTATCACCAAGTAGTATTTCCTTATATGAATATACCATTATTGGTTTATCTATTCACCTGTTGCTGGACATTAAGTTTTCAGTTTGGGAGGATAATGAATAAAGACATTACGGGCATTTGTGTATGCCATCATATGGCTACATAATTTCATTTCTCCGAGTGAAATAACTGTGTAGTATGAAAGGTATATCTCTAACTTTCAAAGAAATTACCAGACTGTTGGATTGGTTTTATCATTTTTCATTCTTAACATCAGCATATGAGAATTTCAGTTTCTGTACACTTTTGTCAACACCTGATACTGTCACTTTTTAAATTTCAACCAATCTAGGGGGTGTGCAGTGTTATCTATGAGGCTATCTATGCTGTGAGGCTGTGGTGTGTACTCAGTCATGTCCGACTCTTTGCAGCCCCATGGATTGTAGCCTGCCAGGCTCCTCTGTCCATGGGATTTTCCAGGCAGGAATACTGGAGTGGGTTGCCATTTTCTACTCCAGAGGATCTTCTGGACCCAGGGATTAAACCCGTGTCTCTTGCATCCCCTGCACTGGTAGGCAGATTCCTTACCACTAGTACCACCCAGGAAGCCCATCTAAGTGTGCAGTGGTATCTAAATGTGCTTTTAATTTGCATTTCCCTGATAGATAAAGATACTGAGCATCTTTTCAAGTGCTCATTTGTCACCCGCGCTATCTTCTTTCATGGAGTGTCTGTTCAAACCTTCTGCCTTGTTAAAAAATTGGTTTGTTTATCTTGTGTTACCTATTTAATAGTTCTTTACATTCTGGATAAAAGTCCTCTGTCATATATATATAATGGACATTTTTCTCAGTCCTGGATTATCTTTTCATTTTTTAATGTCTCTGTGTGTATTTGAGCAGAAGCTTCTAATTTGATGAATTCTAATTTATTATTTTTCTTTTATGAAGTGTGCTTTTTGTATCCTAAGAAAATGTTGCCTACTCTGATGTTTTCTTCTAGTTTTATGACTTTTATATAGACCTATGACTTAGCTTTTGTATTTAGATCTATGACTCAATTCAATTTAATTTGCACACATGTTGCTAAGCCTATAGGATGTACCAAAGTGTTAACAGTGGATGTTTCTGGGTAGGTGTTTTCTGATAAATGCAAAATTTTTAAACCATATTACTTATCTATATTTCTTACTTTTCCTACAGTAATCATGCATTTATTTTTCCCCCTCCCTCCCCTCCCTCCTTCTCTCTCTCAGGATGAAAAATCAGAACTAAATAAAACATATTTTTCATGTATTTGTCCTCAAGAAGCACAGTCAAATATTAAAATCAAATTACCTGCTGGTAATGGGGGAAAGTTTTCAAAGCCTTGAAAAGTAGACAGGTAACCTCTGACAACAGACGAACAGGCATCCCGCTGGCCAGGCCCTGGCGTGTTAAGTTGAGGGCACAAGCACTGGCTGTGAACTGCACTGGCAAATCCAATGGGTGATTCCTCATTCCTGCAGCCACAAGCTGAAGATGAATTTATTTTAAGTGGTATATGACAACATTAGCATTCTTTACACAGTCTTATTTCTGTGTTATCAAAATACTTGCTTATCAGGACAAAAAGTAATAGATTTTTTTCCCATCCTCAACATTTATTTTTTAGGACACCAGCAATACCTTCTAACCCAAACGTAGTCATTAATTTGCTGTGTGACTTTAGGTAACTCACTTCCTTCCTCTGGACCTGTTTCCTCATCTGTGATTTCACAGTGATTTATAGAGCCTCAGTCCCTCCAAGGCATTATGATAAGCACTATAGGGGAAATAAACAGGAATCACTTATATCCTCCTCCTTAGCATAAAGCCTTATGAAAGAAATAGGGTATATAAACAAATAACATTGTAAGAGATGTCAAAAGATGAAACTGGAAAAAAAGCACCACAAAAGAGGTATAAATAAAGTGCTGCCTAAGGTGGTCATACAGCAAGCAATCATCTCTGGTATGGAAGTCAAAAGTTTCATTCAGAGAACACATTTAGGCAGGGTCTCAGATAAGATCTGGATAGGAAATGGAGGTGGGAGTGGAATGGAAAGGGAATTACGAGGGAAGGGAAACGTGATAAAGAAAAACACAAAGTGGACAAAAAGATGGGATGAATCCACCAAAAGAGGAGGAAGAAATTTGAATTTGAAAAGTGATAAAACCTAACGTTAGGGAGTTGCCTGGTGGACTAGTGGTTAGGATTCTGTGTTTTCACTGCCATGGCCCAGGTTCAATTCCTGCTTAGAGAACTGAGATCCCACAAGCCATGAGGCATGGCCACAAAACAAACAAAAAACCTAACATTAGAAAGGTAACTATTAATAGAAGACATATAGTGTAGACCTAGAAATAAATTTAAAATGAAGGTGTTATACCAAGTGTATACCATACCTGCTCCAACATTCAGGGACAACATGATCTGTTTTGTCTATCAAATAGGGATAATGATCCCTCCCCTCCTCAGAGACCAGTCTGCTGATATACAAATGAGCCCTGAGATTATGAACCACTGAAAGACCAGAACCCCTTACTTTGACACCTATATGAACTCAGAGCCAGTATACACTGCTTCTAAGGAAACTGTTTTTTCCTATATTATAAACTGCTCTTAGGATTTCATGTAATTGCTATCATCTGCAATATAAATACATAGAAAGTAAAACAAACATGATTTTCAATAAAAAAAAAATCACAAAATCTCACATAGATATGAAAAGGACTTTTAGAATATCTAATTCAATTTTCTCCTTACAGATGGGAAACAAAGATCCAGAGTTTTTCCCTTTATACGGTATTGTTTTTAAGTTATGAGTAAATCTAATTCTCCATGGTACACAAATAGCCTAAAAAAAGCCATAAAAATAGCCTATTTTTATGGAACTGCAGAAATTACAAATAATAAAAACAATAATTTTAAGACTTCAATTTACACTTAATTTTAAATAATAGCAGTTTTCTTTCTCAAACCACGTAATTCTTCCAATTACATTTAAAACAAATTCATCCTTCTGTAAAGGAAAGCAAAGTCTGACCCTATCAATACTGGTAACTTTACTTTATTCACAATAGTTTAAATGCTGGAATTAATTACCTTCAATTACTGCTATTTTGTTCTATTCTTATAGGGATATTGTGGTTGCTATTTTTGGAAAAAAAAAACTATTATCTTAGATTTTAAAGAGTAAAGGAATAAATAAAGATGTTTATACAAAGTGAATTCATGTTTTCAGATTAAGTCCTGTTTTAGGCAATGGTTCTATCATCCCATGCTCAGATCAAATTCAAAAATCTGAACAATTGAGATTGATTAAAATGCTCAAAACATGAGATGATCTGGCAGTTTAAGCCTAATACTGCTTTTTTTTTTCACTGTGTGGGCACTGTGACTCACAATAGAATAAGGCATATTAAGTAACTGTATTCAATGTGTTTAATCTGTTCAGTTAGTTCAGTTCAGTCGCTCAGTCATGTCCAACTCTTTGTGACCCCATGGACTGCAGCATGCAAGGCCTCCCTGTCCATCACCAACTCCCAGAGTTTAGTCAAACTAATGTCCATTGAGTCAGTGATGCCATCCAACCATCTCATCCTTCGTCGTTCCCTTCTCTTCCTGCCCTCAATCTTTCTCAGCATTAGCGTCTTTTCAAATGAGTCAGCTCTTCATATCAGGTGGTCAAAGTTTTGGAGTTTCAGCTTCAACATCAGTCCTTCCAATGAACACTCAGGACTGATCTCTAGGATGGACTGGTTGGATCTCCTTGCAGTCCAAGGGACTCTCAAGAGTCTTCTCCAACACCACAGTTCAAAAGCATCAATTCTTTGGTGCTCAGCTTTCTTTATAGTCCAACTCTCACATCCATACATGACTACTGGAAAAACCATAGCCTTGACTAGACAGACCTTTGTTGGAAAACTAATGTCTCTGCTTTTTAATATGCTGTCTAGGTTGGTCATAGCTTTCCTTCCAAGGAGTAAGCGTCTTTTAATTTCATGGCTACAGTCACCATCTGCACTGATTTTGGAGCCCAAAAAAAGAAAGTCTTTCACTGTTTCCCCATCTATTTGCTATGAAGTGATGGGACCGGATGCCATGATCTTAGTTTTCTGAATGTTGAGCTTTAAGCCAACTTTTTCACTCTCCTCTTTCACTTACATCAAGGGGTTCTTTAGTTCTTCTTCACTTTCTGCCACAAGGGTGGTGTCATCTGCATATCTGAGGTTATTGATATTTCTCCCAGCAATCTTGATTCCAGCTTGTGCTTCTTTCAGCCCAGCGTTTCTCATGATGTACCCTGCATAGAAGTTAAATAAGCAGGGTGACAATATACAGCCTTGACGTACTCCTTTTCCTATTTGGAACCAGTCTGTTGTTCCATGTCCAGTTCTAACTGTTGCTTCTTGACCTGCATACAGATTTCTCAAGAGGCAGGTCAGGTGGTCTGGTATTCCCATCTCTTTCAGAACTTTCCACAGTTTATTGTGATCCACACAGTCAAAGGCTTTGGCATAATCAATAAAGCAGAAATAGATGTTTTTCTGGAACTCTCTTGCTTTTTTGATGATCTAGAGGATGTTGGAGAAGGCAATGGCACCCCACTCCAGTACTCTTGCCTGGAAAATCCCATGGACGGAGGAGCCTGGTAGGCTGCAGACCATGGGGTCGCAAAGAGTCGGACATGACTGAGCGACTTCACTTTCACTTTTCCCTTTCATGCACTGGAGAAGGAAATGGCAACCCACTCCAGTGTTCTTGCCTGGAGAATCCCAGGGATGGGGGAGCCTGGTGGGCCACCGTCTATGGGGTCGCACAGAGTTGGACACAACTGAAGCGACTTAGCAGCAGCAGCAGCGGATGTTGGCAATTGGATCTCTGGTTCCTCTGCCTTTTCTAAAACCAGATTGAACATCTGGAAGTTCACGGTTCATGTACTGCTGAAGCCTGGCTTGGAGAATTTTCAGTGTTACTTTACTAGCGTGTGAGATGAGTGCAATTGTGCAGTAGTTTGAGCATTCTTTGGCATTGCCTTTCTTTGGGATTGGAATGAAAACTGACATTTTCCAGTCCTGTGGCCACTGCTGAGTTTTCCAAATTTTAAACAACTTTAATTGAATCAAGTAATAAGTAGTTATAAAAATTACATTTCTGAGTTGTAGTTACCTTTAAAATAGCAGGCATGGTTATTTGCGTTGAAAACGTCTCTGTGAAGAGCCTGTAGAGGGCTTCCTTCATAAAACATGATCTATTCCTGTAGCAGCTCAGTGCTTCTGAAATCTGACTTATATTTGCTCCTCCAGCAACCTAGAAAACAAGGATGTTACCAACAGGTTTCACCTTTCACCTACAAGGAAGGCTTTTTTTAGTGTGTCAAGTGTTTGAAACAATAAATATTCACTTAAACGTTTCAAGAGCTTTACAATGTTGATTTCATTCAGTAATTCTAGTAGGTAAATGTTCTCAACCTCATTTTTATACTGTGGCTCCAGAAAGGTGATGTACATTGCTAAATATAACAAACCAATTAAGCAGTGGAGACAGACTCAAATACTATCTCCCTATAGCTGTGTTACAGTTGAGACCTCGACTGAATAATGCATAGCATGTAAATTCTTAAACAACCAATAACCATGAATGCGTGTTCTCTAAGTACTCATATAAAACAGACAAAAAAAGATAGGGGAAGAAAAAAAAGATAAAATAACTAAGATGAAAAAGGAGTTGAACTTTTATAGAACTAGTTAGTTCATTAATATTAAGATAACTCTTCCTTGCTACCACTCAAGTACAACCCTGAATACAAGCTGGAAGGACTGATGCTGAAGCTGAAGCTCCAGTATTTTGGTCATCTGATGAAAACAGCCAACTTACTGAAAAAGTTCCTGATGCTGGGCAAGATTGAGGGCAGAAGGAGAAGAGGGTGTCAGAAGATAAGACGGCTGGATGACATCACTGATGCAATGAACATGAACTTGGGCCAACTTCAGGAGATGGAATGGTGAGGGACGGGAAGACCTAGTGTGCCACAGTTGATAGGGCTGCAAAGAATCGGACACAACTAGGTGACTGAACCACCACCACCACTAAAGTAATAACTTCCACAAGTCTATATATAGACTTTGGGTCTGGAGAATAATGGTAACCTTACCCAAACTATAAATGAAAAATAAATGTTTATTTATTTAAACATTTATTTAAAAATATAAAACTAGATTTTATCCAGTTTTCAGCATTCCTGGGAAGTGAAGAAAAATTAAAAAAAGGGGGTAAAATTCAGGATTTCACAAAAATGAAAAGAAAAACAACCCCTTTGCCACTCCACCATGATCAGCAGTAACAACATTCATTGAAGAAACATCACATCACTAAAGTGACAGAAGAATGCTTTTGAATTAGGACACCAGTCAATTAAATGCAAAGAAATAAAAAGATTAAAACCAATTCCATATAAAGCTACTGTAAGATTTTTTTTAAAAAGCAAATCTAGGGACTTCCTTGGTGGTCCAATGGCTAAGACTCCACACTCCCAGTGAAGGGGGCTGGGGATCAATCCCTGGTCAGGGAATTAGAGCCACAACTAAAGATCCCACATGCCTCAGAGACTGCATGTGCCACAACTAAGACCTGTAACAGCTTTATACACTGAAGCAAAACTACACATTTCAGCTAAGAAAAATTCTTCTCATAAATCAAAAACAAATCTGTAACATACCACTTTAAACTGAATTAAATGTTCTTAATAAGGATTATTGGATGCGAAAAAAATACATTCAACAAAAAGATGAAACAGAGATGATTAAACTCAGGAAAAAAAAAGATCAAGTTATATCAAAGATAAAAACTAAGTACAAAGTATCCAAGGAATAACAGAATTGATTAAAATTTAGTAAGGAGAAGAAATGCAAGAAACAAACAAGATAAAGAAATTTTAAAAGAAAAAAGTTAAAAGGATCTAAGATTGAGTGCTGATATAGAAAAGAAGATACAACACACATATACTTGAAGTTCCTGGGGAAGAAATGAACTAATTTTTAAAATTACTACCAAAAAAACTTTCCGGAAATAAAAAAAGACCTAAATCAACACACTGAAAGAACTCCCACCAACCACCTGGGAAAACTGACCCAAATCAAGTCCAAGACATATCACAGTATAAAGATTAAATTTAATGGTAAAGAAAAACAACCTTCAGGGCCTTCTTATAAAAAGATCAAACAAATTATTAATATGAATAGAAATCTACTATAATTTTTAATGACATTACTCAAGATGTTCCTATTCTTTTTTTTGCACTTGATAAAATACTCAGAGAAATGTTAATATGAGTCACTATGATTGTATTTTTCTTTTCCCTTAGATCTGTTCTGATTTTTGCTTTATGTATCTTTGTTTCTTTGTTGTTAGGTGTCTAATGGCTTATGATGTCTATCTTTGTGAATTGTACCTTTTATCATTAAAAATATTCATCTCTTTCATTTAAAAATAATTAAAATATCAAAACAAATCAGAGAATTAGATTGTCATCAGACTTACCAAGCAACACACAACGTAATGTAACAGTGGACAAGCATTTTCAAGAAATACGGAAAGAAAAGGGAGCTCCCCTGGTAGCCCAGTGGTCAAGAATCTGCCTAGCAATGCAGGGGACATCAGTTCAATCCCTGGTCCAGGAAGATCCCACATACCACAGGGCAATTAAGCCCATGTGTCACAACTACTGACCCCACACACCCAGAGCCCGTGCTCCACAACAAGAGAAGCCACCACAACGAGAAGCCCACAAACCACAACTAGAGAGTAGTCCCTGCTCACCAGAGCTAGAGAAAGCCTGTGAGTAGCAACAAAGACCCAGCACAACAAAAATTTAATAAATAAAAAAGTTTTTGAAAGGGTGAAAAAAGGAGTTTATATCCATGCTAGCAACTTCTACAGGATGTTTCAACAATAAACTGTGGCTCATTTCCATCAATTTCAGCTCTTTCCACAATAGCTGTCCATGTCCCATCCCACTCCCCAGCCACCAGCATATGCTCCTAGAGCTGCCTGCACTTAGCCTGTGAGAGTCCAGGTGGGGAAAAGGACGCTCCAAATATCAGGAATCTGTGCTCTGACTGCTTCTGATAACAGGCACAAAAAGGTGGGTAGCCAATGCCATTGCACCCTCACCAGCCAACTGTTCAAAGCCCCTCTCCCACCAGCTAAAATGACTTCCAGGAAATTTCAAGGGCTGCCCCTTCATTGTTTCCTTTTCCCCTTTTAGAAGATAGACTTTAATGACTATGACATTCAAAACAACTACATATACAGAGAAAATCCCAAAGTTACTGCACATATCCAGGGAAAGGCTCATAAAAGACCTAGAGATATTAAAATTTATACTTCAGGCTGATCCTCAACACAGACCCCAAACACAAAAACAGTAACATAGACATCAAACCCTGGGAAGGGAAAAGAATCTGATTTCCAGAATTGCCATATTATTAGTTTCAAATGCCCAGTTTTCAACAACAAAAACCGCAAAGTGTATAAAGAAATAGGAAAGCATGGCCCATTCAAAGGGAAAAAATTAAAATCAAAAGACACTGTCCCTGTAACAGAACTGATATAGCAGGTCAACTCAAACAAGACTTCAAAACATCCACCTTAAAGACATTCAAAGAACAAAAGGAAAATTAGATAAAGTCAAGAAAAAGAACAAAAGAGAAAACTCAAGTGAGATTTAAATTAAAAAAAAAAAAAAAACCTTAAAAAGAATCCAAAAATATTCTGGAGTTGAAAGGTATAATAACTGAAATAAAAATTCACTTGAGTTTTTCAAGGCAGATTTGAGCAGCAAGATGAAAAAAATCAACAAACTTGAAGATAGGACAAAGGAAATTGTGTCAGAGGAACAGAAAGCAAAAAGATTGAAAACAAAGGAGCAGAGTCTAAGGACCCTGTGGAATATCATTACACAGGCCAACATACACACTGTAGGAATCTTAGAAGAGACTTACAGTAGCAAAGAATACTGGGGGGGAAATGGCTGCAAATGTCCCAAATTTGATGAAAGACATGAATATAAACATCCAAGAAATTCACGAACTCCATGCAAGATGAACTCAAGAAGACTCACAATGAGACATGTTATAATCAAAATTTCAATGCCAAAGATTCTAAGCAGCAGCAAGAGAGAAGCAAATCATCACATACAAAGGATCCTCAGTAAGACCTGCAGCCTTCTCATCAAAAACTTAGAAGCCAGAAGACAATGGGTTGATATATTCAAAGTGTTAAAAGAAAAAAACTGTCAACCAAGAATCTTATGCCCTGCAAAACTGTCCTTCAAAAGTGAGGGTGAAAGCCTGAATGACTATCATCAAAAATTCCACAAACAACAAATGCTGGAGAGGGTGTGGAGAGAAGGAAACCCTCCTACACTGTTGGTGGGAATGCAAATTGGTACAGTCACTGTGGAGTACAGGAGGGGAGTTCCTTAAAAAACTAAAGAGCTACCATATCACCTTGAAATCCCACTCTTGGGCATATATCCACAGAAAAACAAGATCCAAAAGAATACATGTAACCCAATGCTCACTGCAGCACTGTTTGCAATAGCCCAAACATGGAAGCAACCTAAATGTCTATTGACAGAGGAACAGATAAACATGTGGTGCATAAGTACAATGGAATATTATTCTGCGGTTAAAAAAGAATGAAATAATGCCATTTGCAGCAACACAGACTTAGTGTCATACTGAGTGAAGTAAGTCAGACAGAGAAGGAGAAATATCAAATGACATCCCTTAAATGCAGAATCTAAAAAGAAATGATACAAGTGAACTTACTTACAAAATAAAAAGAGACTCATAGACTTAAAGAATGAAATTATAGTTGCTAGGGGGAAAGGATAGGCAGATGGGATAGCTAAGGGGTTTGGGATGGGCATGTACACACTGCAATATTTAAAATGGATAAACAACAAGGACTTAACTATACAGCACATGAAACTCTGCTCAATGTTATGTGGCAGCCTGAATGGGAAGGGAGTTTGGGGTAGAATGGATATATGTGTATTTATGGCTAAGTCCCTTTGCTATTCACCTGAAACTATCAAAACACTGTTTATTAATCAGCTATATCCCAATAAAAAACTGTAAGTTTTTTAAATAGTGAGGATGAAGCCAAGACATTTCCATGTAAAGAAAAGCCAAGGAAGTTCATTACCACTAAACTTGTCCCATGAAAAACGCTAAAGGAAGTCCTGCAAGGTGAAAATGAAAGAACACCACACAGTAACAAGAAGCTATATGAAGAAATAAATATCTCAACAAAGGTAAATACATGAGCAATTACAAAAGCTAGTGGTATTTTTTAAATGGTCGGTAACACTTTTTTTCAACATGATTTAATAAACAAATAGTTCCTTCAAAAGATCATTATTCATCTAAAAACTAGTGTTATTATAAATCTGGTTTATAATTCCAAATTTTGTTTTCTACAAAACTTGTGATGAACACACTAAAAAGGATTATTCTGTGCTTTGGGGCAAACAATGTATAATTTGGGAACATCAATTAAAAGGGGTGCAGACAGAGAGCTAAAGGAACAGCTTTTGTTTGTTATTGAAATTAAGCTAGTATAAATTCACATTAGAGTGAAATAACGTTAGGATGGTAAATGTAACTAACATCCATGATAACCACAAAGAAAACAGCTACAGAATACACAAGAATAATACCAACCAAAAAAAAAAAAAAAAATCCAAAAAGTCAGTTGAACAAAGAAAACAGTAATGAGGGAAATGAGGGATTAAAAAAAAAGTTGTAAAACATATGGAAACTAATGAGCAAAGTGACAGAAGTCCTTCCTAATCAGTAACTATTTTAAATGTAAAAAGATCAAACAAACTAAACCCAAAGCTGGCAGAAGGATGGAAATAATCATTATTAAAGCAAAAAGCAAAAAAATAGAGAATATAAAAATAGCAAGAAAATCAATGAAACAAAAAATTGGTTCTTTGAACACATCACCAAAACTGACAGATGGATGGACTAAGGGTAAAAAAAAGAAACTAAAAAAAAGGAAAGGACTCAAAATACTAAAATCTGAAATGAAACAGAAGACATTACCACCAATTCAACAGGAAAAGAAAAGAATTATAAGAGTATTATGAAAAATTACATTCTAATAAACCTAATAACCTAGATGAAATGAGCAAATTTCTAGACATATAAGACCTAACAAGACTAAATCATGAAGACACTGAAGAAAACTGAAATAGGAAACTGGATTAATAATCAAAAACTTCCCCAAAAATAAAAGCCCTAGATCTAATGGGTTCACTAGTAAATTTTACCAAACACTTAAGGAAGAATTAATGTTAAAACTTTTCAGTTTAACAACTGGAGATGGAACATTTCCTAACTCATTCTATGAAGCCAGCATTACCTTGATACCAAAGCCAAAGACGCTACAAGAAAAGGAAACTAGAATTTAACAGTCCTTACAGAAATGGAAAAATCCTCAACAAAATACAGGCAAACCAAACTCAGCCAAATAAAAGAATTATATACCATGACCAGGGCTTCCTTGGTAGCTCAGTTGCTAAAGAATCCGCCTGCAATGCAGAAGACCCCGCTTCAATTCCTGGGTCAGGAAGATTCCCTGGAGAAGGGATAGGCTACCCACTCCAGTATTCTTGGGCTTCCCTGGTGGCTCAGGTGATAAAGAATCTGCCTGCAAGATGGAAGATGAGGGTTTGATCCCTGGGTTGGGGAAGATCCCATGGAGGAGAGCATGGTAACCCACTCCAGTATTCTTGCCTGGATAATCCCCAGGGACAGAGGTGGGCTTGTGTGGGCTACAGTCCATGGGATCGCAGAGTCAGACATGACTAAGCAAATATGCACAACACCATGACCAAGTAGGATTTATTCCCAGAATGCAATGTTCAACATACCATGGTATACTAAAAAATCAATGTAATATACAACAGTATTAGAATGAAGGAGGAAAACTACATGATCACCTCATCTAATGCAGATAAAGCATTTGACAAAACTCAACACCCTTTCTGGCAAAGTGTCCAATTCTGTGATCCCATGGACTGTAGTGGGCCAGGCTCCTCTGTCCATGGAATTCTCCAGGCAAGAATACTGGAGTGGGTGGCCATTCCCTTCTCCAAGGGTCTTCCCGACCCAAGGATTGAACCTGGGTCTCCTGCATTGCAGGCAGATTCTTTACTGTCTATGGCACCAGGGAAGCCCCCAAACACTCGCAAAAAGCCCAGAAGGAAGCTACCTCAGCTTAATAAAAGCCATACATGAAAAATCTACAATGAACATGATACTCAATAGTGAGAGACTGAAAGCTTTTAAAATCAGGAAAAAGACAAAAGCCCCTTTCACAGCATCTACTGAACACAGCACTGGAAGCTCTAGACAGAGCAATTAGGTAAGAAAAAGAAATAAAAGGCATCCAAGATGGGTGGGGAGTTTAGGGGAGAATGGATACATGTATATGTATGGCTGAGTCCCTTTGCTGTTTACCTGAAATGATCACAACATTGTTAATCAGCTCTACTCCAATATAAAATAAAAAGTTAAATTAAAAAAATAAAAGGCATCCAAACTGAAAAGGCAGAAGTAAAATGATCTACTTACAAACTATATGATCTTATATACCACAAAAAAAACCCAAAAAACTGTTATCTATTAGAGCTAATAAATGAATCCAGAAAGTTGCAGGATACACACAAAGATCAGTTCAATTTTTATACAATAATGAACAATCTGAAGAGGAAATCATGAAAATAATTCTGTTTACAATAATACAATAAAGTACTTGCTGCTGCTGCTAAGTCACTTCAGTCGTGTCCGACTCTGTGTGACCCCACAGATGGCAGCCCACCAGGCTCCCCCGTCCCTGGGATTCTCCAGGCAAGAACACTGGAGTGGGCTGCCATTTCCTTCTCCAATGCATGAATGTGAAAAGTGAAAGTGAAGTCGCTCAGTCGTGTCTGACCCTCACCGACCCCACGGACTGCAGCCTACCAGGCTCCTCCGTCCATGGGATTTTCCAGGCAGGAGTACTGGAGTGGGGTGCCATTGCCTTCTCCAATAAAGTACTTAGGAATTAACAAAGGAGATGAAAGGCTTATATGATGAAAACTACAACACACTAATGAAAGAAATTAAAGATGACATAAATTATGGAAACACACCCCATGTTCATGGATTAGAAGACTTAAGATGTCAATACAAAAATTATCTACATATTTATATAATCCTTACCAAAATCCCAATGACCTTTTTAGCAGAAATACAAACACACACCCTGAATTTATACAGAATTCCAAGGGAGTCACACATCCTGATTTCAAAACTGACTATCAATACAAAGCTAAAATAATCAGAACAGTGTGGCACTGCCATAAATACTGGCATACAGACCAGTGGGATGGACTATAGGCTGCCCAGCTCTTCTGTCCATAGGATTCTCCAGGCAAGAATACTGGAGTGGGTTGCCATCTCCTTCTCCAGGGGATCTTCCCAACCCAGGCATCAAACCCGGGACTCCTGCACTGCAGGAAGATTCTTTATCATCTAAGCCACAGGGGAGCCCATGGAATAGACTAAAAAGCCCTAAAACAATGCCTTGCATTTATGATCAGATGATTTTTAACAAGGGTGCTAAGACAATTTGGTATTTTCAAGAAATTGCCCTAAGAAAACTAGATATCCACATGTAAAAGAATGAAGTTGTAAAATCTAACATAACACCACATGAAAGAAATTACCTCAAAACAGATCAAAGACTTAAATTTATGAACTAAAACTATAAGACTCCTATAAGGAACATGAGGAAGAAGCTTCACAATACTGGATTTGGCAGTGATTTCTTGGATATGACACCAAAGGTATAAGCAACAAAAGAAATACAAACTGAACTTCATGAAGACAAACCAGAGAAGGGGAGAAAATATTTGAAAATCTTGTATCATAAGGCATTAATATCCAGACTACACATAGAACTCCTATATCTCAACAACAATAACAAAAATAAAACCTAAGCAACCTAATTTAAAATCTGGCAAACAACTTCACTAGACATTTCTTCAAAGACATACCAAGAGTCAATAAGCTTCTGAAAAGATGCCCAATATAGCTGATAAGTATGGAAATGCAAATCAAAACTGCAACGAGGTACCACTTTACACCCATTAGAATGGTTACTATTAAAAAATTTAAAAACAGAAAAAAATATGTGTTGGCCAGTGTGTGAAGAAATTCAAACACATGTGCACTGTTAGTGAGAATGTAAAAACTGTGTAACTGCTGCAGAAGACATTATGGTAGTTCCCCCCAAAATTAACAGAATTATCATATGATCCACCTGCAATGAGGGAGACCTGGGTTTGATCCCTGGGTTGGGAAGATCCCCTAGAGAAGGGAAAGGCTACCCACTCCAGTAGTCTGGCCTGGAGAATTCCAAAGGGGTTGCAAAGAGTCAGACACGACTGAGCGACTTTCACACCACATGATCCAGCAATTCCACTTCTGGATTGCTCATTGCTCAGTCGCTAAGTCATGTCCAACTCTTTGTGACACCATGCACTGCAGTACACCAGGCTTCCCTGTCCTTCACTATCTCCCAGAGTTTGCTCAAACTCATGTCCATTCTAGTATATACTTCTGGGTATATGCCAAAAGAACCAAAAGCAGAGTCTTGGGAGTTTCCCAGTGGACTAGTGATCAGGATTCCGGGCTTTCACTGCAGAGGCCTGGATTCAATCCCTGGTCAAAGAACTGAGGCTTTACAGAGTGATCAAAAAAAAAGCCAAGTCTCAAAGAGATATTTGTGTACTCCTACTTGCAGCAACATTACTCACAATAATCAACACAAAAGCCAAAACATGGAAGCAACCCAAGTACATATCAACGACAACTGGATAAGCACAATGTGGTATACACATAATGGTTATTATTCAACCTGAAAAAGACACTATGCCACATGGACAAACCCTTAGGACACTACGTAAAGTAAAATGAGCCAGTCACAAAAGGACAAGTACTGTGCGACTCCACTTACATGAGAGAGTTGGTCAAAATCGTAGAGACACAAAGTAGAAGCTTGTATTGCCAGGGTCTGGAGAGAAGGGGTAATGGGAGGCAGGGTTTCATGCCTACAGAATCTCAGCTTTACAAGGTGAAAAGAGCTACGGAGATGAATGATGGTGATGGCTGAACAAAATTATTAATGTATTTAAAACCACTGAACTATACACTTAACAAGATTAAAATGATAAATTTTATGTATATTTTACCATCCTCTCCCAAAAAATGGGAACATGAACTGACATGGGGTGATTTCCAAGACATACCACTAAGTTAGAAAAGCAAAGTCCAGAGTACATGTACTATGCTACCTACTGTGTAAGAAGTGGAAATTTAAAAACCTAAATACATATGGCTTAATACTTTGACTATACTCTCAGTCAAGAGTGAAAAGAAAGAATTGCAAATATATCTTCAACTCTTTTTCAGTAGGTTTGTGTTTCAAAGTAGTAGAAGTGAAGCAACTCTGAAACTGTTTTATACGTGTTATAGGATTAAGGAAAATGTGCTGAGGCTGTTGGAAGCCGAGGTTCTCCATGTGGAAAAGAGAGATACAAACACAGAATGTGGAAAGGCAAAGAACAATATAAAGATGGACATTTGTAAGTATCACTTTTAAACTTACTTCATCTGTTTCTTAGCTCTGCTTGATGAAACGGTTTAAAAACACATCTAGCACTCAGTGGTTTCCTACTAAAAGGAAGCAGTGCTCTTGGGAGAAATATCTAACTCTAAGGCCAAAACAGGGAAGTATAAGAAGTCTAGAAAGTAAAGAAGGACTCAAAATAATAACAGTAATAATGGGGGCGTGTAAAAACAGACACAGGAGCTCTCACTGGCCACCCTGTGACAAGCTGAGCATCAAAATAATTAAGAATAGCAATGCATTATAAATCACTGAAAACAACAGGAACCAATGAGTTCATACTGAGGATGTTAGATTTGCTAAATGTTTTGAATAAAAAGAAGAGCTGAAAAAAAAGAGTTAGAGTTGGAAAATCATCACTTTGCAACCACTGCAGTAAAGAACGGTTTGAGTAAGAATCATCAATGGATGCTAAATCTAGATCAGAAACTCTGATGAGGGCCAGGATATTGGCATAGTCTTCTAATATCTTATATAGCATTCATTAGTTTCAAAAGGAATAGTATTATCTATGTAGGGTAGAAACAGTACAAGAGTATATAGATAATATTTTATCTGCACCGGGATATTTTACCTAGTACCTGAACAATACTTTGACCAAGTGATGAAAATTAATATCACCAATGAGGGGCACTCTGTGCTTCATATTGTAATACACTTGAGACACATAAGTGTATTACCTAAGGGCACAACATCCCTTATGTGGTATTCTGGGTAGACCTAGAAGAATCTGAATTATGATGAAGCATCAGACAAACCCAAAAGGAGGAATATTCTTCAAAAAAGCAAACAAAACAATGTTAGTTTGTATTCTTCAAAAACATCAATGTAATGAAGAAAAGGAAGGACTATGACAACTGAGACTTTCCAGGTAGCCTGGAAACGCAGATGCTGGTTCGATCCCTGGGCTGGAAAGGTCCCCTGGAGTAGGAAATGGCAACCCACTCCACTATTACTGCCTGGAAAATTCTGTGGACAGAGGAGCTTGGCAGGCTACAGTTCATGGGGTCACAAAGAGCTGGACATGACTAAGTACACATATGACAACTGAATATAAAAATAATCATGGACTAAAAGGAAAAATATTTTATAAATGGTGTTAAACTGGGAAAATCAACACTGGAAACACATACAGTAGATTTTATATAAAAGATTTGTATCGATGTTAAATTTCCTAAAATTTGACAGTTGCACCATGGTCATCCTTGAGATTACCTGTGCTCTCAGAGAGTCAAAGAGACTATCTTTCCTCTAGAAAATACAAACTAAAGTATATTGATGGGCAGAGGGGCATGTTGTATGCAACCTACCCTCAAGAAAAAAATTGTGTGTGGGGACTTCCCTCGTGGTCCAGTGGCTAGACTTTGTGCTTGCAAGGAGCCTGGGTTTGATCCCTGGTCAGGGAAGTAGATCCCACATGCTACAACTAAAGATTCCACATTCTGCAACTAAGACCTAGCACAGCCAAATATGCAATGTGTGTGTGTTTATGTGTATTAAAAATTGCGTGTATAGAGACAGAATAGGTTTGATCCCTGGTCAGGGAAGTAGATCCCACATGCTACAACTAAAGATTCCACATTCTGCAACTAAGACCTAGCACAGCCAAATATGCAATGTGTGTGTGTTTATGTGTATTAAAAATTGCGTGTATAGAGACAGAATAGGGTAAGACAAATTTGGCAAAATGTTTAAAGTTAGTGATCTGCCACATTAAAAATTATTTCAAAACAGTTTTCAAGTACTATATGTAGATCAACTGTGCAAGGATCTACACATTATTAACAATCTAAACAATGGATATAGTCTAGACTTTTAAGTTTTGTGATAATCTAGATGTAAGAGTTGAAAGAAAACACAGGATAAGCCACTGTAAGACTAAGCAGAAGACCAGACAGCTGTTGCATACCCTCTCTCTCCAAGATTTCCTACAGATGCCAGTACAAATAAATTCTCATTCTTGAGACACCCCACCAGTGGATCAGCAAGGATTTCCTAGCAAATGAAAATGTTATATGGCTCTTAGGACTAATGGTGGGTGCCCTTTCCACCCATTTTAAAGAAATTAAGTACACACTGCCCACTGTAACATTAGGTACAAGAAAATAACACATACCTGTTCTGTTAGAAGGTTTTCACTAACCCTTAATTTTACCCATTTTTAGCAAACTTTCGAGCAACCCAAACAACAAAAATGCTTAGTATATTTTGCATCTGATTTGAAAATACATATTTCTCTTAAATATAAGATTTTCTGAAACACACCTTTTAAACTTACCATACCTTATACTCCACTAAGTCTGGATTAGGATCTTTACAATTTCTTAGTACTGGGAAGATTGTGGTCTCCCCTCTCCCTCCCCCAAAATATCCAACACTGTATACAATGCATTATTTAACATTTTCAAAATAAACTAAACTTACATGTATACCAGATAAAGTTTACTGAAAGAAAACTTGTCTCATTTTCTTTTGGTGTACTGGCTTTGATAGTATCTTAACTATATGCATAATCTCTCTACAGAATATTCTAGCACTTGACAATATTACTGTATATATCATGAGTTGATGTGTTAAAAATCTTTTTTTTTTTTTTAAACTGCTGTGGTTCTTTTGATCATTGGGACATTAAGTGCCATTAATCTGAAACAGGCCTAGGTGTACATTCTTGGTAAACAATTCTCTACTATACACATTTAATCTGAAAGTTCAAATTATCTATTTGTAGCCTAATGATGCAACTGATAGCTTCATGGGTTCATTAAGAAGTCATTTAAAATTAAAAAACTTTAAGACACAATTGCTATTTTAAAATCAAAAGAATAAAATGTGAAAACAACTAATGATTGCAAATCACTTTACTCTCACCCCAGTAAAAATTACATAAGTCATTGTTTTTAATGGGTTCTTTTGAAGTCCTTGTTCTGAACTTTGGCTCCACGTTAGAATTACTTAACGCCCAGGCCAAATCCCAGACCAGATACATCGGAATCTCTAGGGAATAGGCCACAAGCATCGGTGTATTTTAAAACTCCCAAAGTGATTAGAATGTACAACTAAGGTAGAAAGCCACTGTTTTTAAAAAGTATTCTAGGACATAAATATTTAAATATATGCTCTTTTAAAAAAGCACCACTAGAGGCTATAAACATAGTCTAGCAATGTACAATACTTTTTCCTTCAGGGTCTTTTAAAAATTGCGTTCAAAAATGGTGTTAGGCATACATCACCTGCCTTATTCATTATATTCATTATATTTATTCATTATATTATATTCATTATTCATTATATTTAGCTGTCCCTAGAGGGAAAAGCATTAGTTTCACAAAGACCCAAATATACGACCAGCTCTATCATTTAATAGTTCTATGACTGTGGATAAATAGCTTAACCTCCTCATCTGTAAAATGGGAGGATTAAAATAGAAAACAATGTGCAAAACATGCCAACTGGCACGTAAGAGGTAATGTGTAAATGGCTCTGCTTATCCTTATCAAGCCAGACTGGAAGACACTGGAGGCTAGGGCTGTATCTTATTTAAGGTTATATTTTCACAACCTCATACTACATAGTAGTTACACAATAATTCTTAATCATTAAGCTCCTTAAGAATTATTCATCTGTCTTTGTAACCCGAATGCCTAGTACAGATTCTGATACACAAAGAAAGCTTAATAATGTTCTGAACAAATGAAACAAACTTATATCAGAAAAGAACGAACCCTCAAGCCTTTCTTTGCAGAAAAGAAGTCAGAATAACCGGCATCTGTAGCCAACAGTCCCACAAATTGCATCGCAGGCCGTTGTTGTATAAATAGTTCTACAGCTCCATCAGTGATGTAATTACTCCCAGAAATGTCCAGGGACTCAATATTAGGCAGAATATCTTTCTGTTGTAGCAAATGAAAAGCTAGATCTGACCTGAGTTGCCCGTGATCAGAAATATCAAGGTGAAGCAGACATTTAAGTTCTCTAATGACTGCGAGAATCTGTGGTTTGGTCATGGTCAGACATTTTAGATAGTGCATTGTAAGAGATTTAAGTCGATCCTTACAGGTAAGGAGTGCAGAGATGTTAGTGACCAGAGTATTAGAGATATCCAAGCTTTCCAGTTTGGGTAACTGCGAAACATTAGCCAGGTCTTCACTACGAAAACAAACATTGAAAACGCTTAAAACACGAAGACCAGTGAGCTGACCAAAGAACAACAGTCTTGAATCTCGAGGGATGCTTGCTGAGTCCAAGATTAGACGTCGGAGGTTTTCCTGGATCCAGCTATTGCTGCAGAGTCCACTTACGATGTCTGGGATGGAGAGGTCAGTGTGTACTGCAGTAGCATCCAGTTCAATGAGTTTGTGATGGCAGAAGGCTTTTAGGAATGCAGCTGTGGATATTTTAGCTTTCTGAATGTTGACCAGCTTCAGTTTCATTCGGTTGCTTTGGAAAATGCTTGCTGTTCTATCAGTCAGCTTGCCTATAAGAGAACCAGAACCAGCTTGTAAGAACTAAATCTCATGCCTTTTCCAGGAAGCACTGTGGCCAGTAAACTTTGATAGATGCTAATAGTAACAATAATGACTACACTTACTGTTTACTCTGTGCCGAGCATTGTTCTAAACCCTTTACTCAGATTATCTCATTTACTCTTTAAAATAATATTGTAAAGGAATTATGATTATTACCATCCCACAGCTCAGGAAACTAAAGCATAAAGAGGTTAAGGAACTTACTCAAGGTCAAAATATGTGGCAGAATCAAGAATCAAAAGCAGTTTGACTTCAGCATCCACAGTTTTAACCATAGTAACCTTGTTTACTTGAGCTTCCCTGGTAGCTCAGCTGGTAAAGAATTCACCTGTAATGCAGGAGACCCCCGTTCGATTCCTGGGTCGCAAAGATCTTCTGGAGAAGGGATAGGCTACCCACTCCAGTACTCAGGGGCTTCCCTGATGGCTCATATGGTAAAGAATCTGCCTGCAATGTGGGAGACCTGGGTTCGATCCCTGGGTTGGGAAGATCCCCTGGAAAAGGGGATAGCTACCCACTCCAGTACTCTGGCCTACAGAATTCCATGGACAGAAGAGCCTGGCAGGCTACAGTCCATTGGGTCACAAAGAGTCGGACACAACTGAGTGACTTTTACTTCACTTCACTTCAACTTTGTTCACAAAAGAAAAAAAAAAAGACATAATAAAAGAGGTAGGTAAGTATAGAGCCTGTAATATGCAAATAGCACTAATGATTAGTTTTAACCAAACTAGTGGATGGCCTTTAGTTAAGTCACTTCTCTCTCTATGCCTCCTTTTCCTCATCTGTAAAATGAATGGGTTATATTAGATTTCATTTACAAACAACTTATTAATATTAAGCATCTTCTATATGTGAGACTCCATATTAAGTAATAGGCATACAAGGTAATAAGACACCTGTGACCACAAAGAATTCAGTCTAGGAAGCATGTCAGGCAAATAAGTGATTATAATAATATATTATATTCAGTGGTGATTTGTACCAGATATTGAACACAGATTAGATTAATATCAGGGCAGGTTTTTGAGGCTGAATATTGGTTTCCCAAGGGGAAGGTGAAGGGTGGGAGAACACAACAAAGACACGGAGGCACAGAACATCAGATTATTCAGAACGACCCTATTTGATCAGTGCTTCTGGACCATAGTGTACAAGGGGAGGCCTGGCAGCAACGACAGTAGAGAGGAAGGCAAAAGGCAGATGGGGCCTGTAAACAAAGCTAGGAAACTCACGTACCCTGCAAACAAAAATGAAAAACTCAAAATTTTTAAGCAAAAAATGAATGGTTATAATATATTTTTACAAAGACCAATTATGTGTGATGACACAAAAGAATTAAGATGGTGTTTGATGGGAGTGGGATGGGGCAAGAGATTATTAATGATTTTAATGATGAGAGATGAAAGTTTAAACTGACAGAACACAGCAGTTGAATGCATTAAGGGAAAGAACTGAGGGAAAAGGTATATAAGCTGATTCGCAAGTCCCCAGTCTGAGTTGGGCTATGCTACTAACATAGGAAAAAGGAAATCTCAATACTCAAGGCTTTCAGAAAGAACTTATTACATTTATTCAAGGGCTTCCTATGCACCTCAGTTGCTAACGAATCTGCCTGCAATGGTGGAGAAACTGGGTCAGGAAGATCCCCTGGAGAAGGAAATGGCAACCCACTCCAGTGTTCTTGCCTGGAGAATCCTGGGGAAGGCAGAGCCTGGTGGGCTGCCGTCTCTGGGGTCGCACAGAGTCGGACACGACTGAAGCGCCTTAGCAGCAGCAGCAGAACACAGATACAAAAGAATATAAAACAAGCAAAATACTATTAACATTAAAAACGCAGTAAAGGTTCTAAAGGAAACAAACAAGACTATAACACAGGGGTGGGGAAAAATGAGAAGGAAGATAAGAATCTTCTGTCTTTCAGTGAAGTATTAGGAGGTGACATTTAAGCTGAGACAAAAAGGATGTGAAAGGCAAAGGTAGCTGTCATTCCAGATAGAGGGACAGGCTAAAGCCCTGAGAAGAGACAGTTTGGCTATTCCTGTGAAATGAGAGAAAACCAGTGCAGCTGAAGCACAGATGGAGAAGGGGATACCATAATCTGACAGGTTATAGACAGAGGCAAGAGTCAGTTAGACCTTGTAGGCCAGGGTAAATAACTGGCATTTTATCCTAAGTACAAGAGAAGACTTTAAAGAGTGGCCAAAGTGCAGACAGATCTGATTAAGATATAGAGGACTACTCTCTGATATGTGGCAGAGCTTGGCGATGCACAAAATTAAAGGTAAGGAAACCACTTGGGAGACCAGGGGAGAAGAAAGAGAAAGGTGTCATTGACAGGGGCTAGGAGGAAAAGGTGGTTCAGATGGTAAAGAATCTGCCTGCAATGCAGGAGGCCTGGGTTCGATCCCTAGGTTGGGAAGATCCCCTGGAGAAGAGAATGGATACCCACTCTGGTATTCTTGCTTGGAGAATTCCCCAGACAGAGGAGCCTGGCAGCTGATGCTTCACCCATGGTCATTTGCAGTCCATGGGGTTGCAAAGAGTCAGACACTAACATGTGACCTGACTTGAGGAGAAGAACATTTGAGATACGTACTTTGAAGGCAGAAAATGTGTCAAAAGAACAAAGGATGGGGGCGGAGGAGGGGGATGAAAAGTGACTCCTAAGTCACTGAACAGGTAGACAGATGGTCAAACCATCTTGAGATGGGAGGAAATGGCAGTGTAATAGATGCTGTGATGTGACACCAGATCACATTTAAAAATAAATGACTGGGACTTCCAGCAGCTAAGAACCTATCTTTGAATGCAGGGGATGCAGTTTCGATCCCCGGTCGGTGAACTAAGATGCCAATGTCGAGAGGCAACTAAGACCACAAGCTCCAACTACTGATTCCACGCACCCCAATTAGAGAGCCTGCATGCCACAACTACAGAGCCCTTGCGCTCTGGAGTCCACACATCACCACTAGAGAGAAGCCCACGGGCCATATTGAAGAGCTAAGACCCAATGCAGCCATAAATAAATAAATAAATGGTTTAAAAAAAAAAAAAAAGAAAGAAAGAAAGGACTTACTACTTGAGCTGCTGGAAATGCCACCAACTGACAGCCCTCATCTATGTAGACTGCATTAGCTGAAAAGAGTTGCTTCACCCATGGTCATACCACTTTCCCATGGAAATCCACATCCAAAGACTGTGTTGGGAAGTATAAAGATCCAGCCCTCACACCCTAACAAAACACAGATCTGAGTAGTTATTCTACCTTCAGGACTTTCCAGAAAATCAGCCAAGGTCTTCTCAGAAAATAGAGAATGGTGTTTAAAACACGGAAATGTAAGAGGAAAAGGAACAAGGACCAACTACCAAAAAGCATCTACACTCTAGATAGCTTTTGCACTGTCCTTCAAGGGAAGCTAGATGAGCAGAAAGATAAGCAGCAGACACTGAAGTAGAAGAAAACCAAAAGAGGAGGATGATTCAGCAGCCTAGCTAAGAGTTCCAAGATACCTGCCTATCTTGTATGCGGCTCTGGAGCTTCAAATAAAGACCTGCACTGAAAACTCCGGGAAATTAAAGTAGAAGTGGTAGCTAAACCAAAGAAGATTATCCAGGGAGTATACAAAGTGAGAAAATATACAAAGCTTCCCAAGATGGAAACTTGAGGAACATAAAACAACACATATATAAAGAAACAGAAGCATACAAAAGAAAGTGTGGAACAGGAATGAAGGATAAGAAACAGAAAAACAAAGTTACTCCAAACCAGCAAGGCTGAGAGTAATAAACACTAAGTCAAACATACAAAAACCCCTGCTGATGTAATAAATCTAGGTAGGTAACTATCATCTATGGTCACCAAAAGTGAAAACCAACCAGACAATCAGACTTTATTAACACCTTTAAGAAGTACAATGCAGAAGGAAACAGCAACCCACTCCAGTATTCTTGGCTGGAGAACTGCTATGGACAGAAGAGCCTGGCAGGCTCCAGCCCATGGGGTTTGTGAAGAGTCAGACACAACTGAAGCAACTGAGGACAAGAAGTACAAACATCACTACCAAACATCAAACTGCAATTTGATCAAGCCTCTACGTCTAATTTTCAATGTATAGGAATTAACAAGAATCAGAGAAACATGTCCAATCATAGCACAAACAATGGTAAAGTCCAGATTGTAGGACACTGTACAAAACAAATGACCAGTTTCTTTAGAGAAAGAAAATAACTGGAAATCCCAAAATACATGAAGATGAACATACTTCTAAATAACAGATGAATCAAGGGGAAAAAATTAAGAGAAACTACAAAATATTTTGGACTAAATGAAAATAAGAACACAACTTACCCAAATCTATGGGACGCAGCAAAGACAGTGCTAGGTGGGAAAGTTATAGCTGTGAATGTATACATTAGTAAAAAAAAGATCTAAAATCAATAACCTAAGTTTCCACCTTAGAAAACTAGAAAAAGAAGAACAAATTAAATCATAAGTAAGCAGAAGAAAAGAAGTAAGAATTACAGCAGAGGGCATAACATCAGCAGCATGGCAGAGTGAAACACGACTGTGAGCTCTCCCCTCTCAAGAGTCTTCTCCAACACCACAGGTCAAAAGCATCAATTCTTCAGCCCTCATCTTTCTTATAATCCAACTCTCACATCCACATACAACTACTGGAAAAATCAGAGCCTTGACTAGACGGACCTTTGTTGGCAAAGTAATGTCTCTGTTTTTTAATATGCTATCTAGTTTGGTCATAACTTTTCTTTCAAAGAGCAAGCGTTTTTTAATTTCATGGCTGCAGTCACCATCTGCAGTGATTTTGGAGCCCAAGAAAATAAAGTCTGTCACTGTTCCCACTGTTTCCCCATCTATTTGCCAGGAAGTGATGAGACCAGATGCCATGATCTTCGTTTTCTGAATGTTGAGCTTTAAGCCAACTTTTTCACTCTCCTCTTTCACTTTCATCAAGAGACTTTAGTTCTTTGCTTTCTGCCATAAGGGTGGTATCATATTTGAGGTTATTGATATTTCTCCCAGCAAACTTGATTCCAGCTTGTACTTTATCCAGCATTTCTCATGCTGTTTATTGTTATTTATTTTAGACTACAGAAATGATGTTAGACAAAAAGCAAATTGAGCAATTTTCTTATTCAAGTTCAAAATGGATTGTAAAGCAGTGGAGACAACTCAGGCAACATCAACAACGCATTTGGCCCAGGAACTGATAACTAACATACAATGCAGTGATAGTTCAAGAAGTTTTACAAAGGAGACAAGTGCCTCGAAGATGAGGAGTGTAGTAGCTGGCCATCAGAAGTTGACAATGACCGACTGAGAGCAAACATCGAAGCTGATCCTGTTAAAACTACATGAGAAGTGGCTGAAGAACTCAACATTGACCATTCTGCAGTCATATGGCATTTGAGGCAAACTGGAAAGGTGAAAAAGTTCGGTAACTGGGTGCCTCATGAGGTGACCGAAAATCAAAAAAATCATTGTTTTGAAGTGTTGTTTTCTCTTATTCTACCCAACAACAATGAACCATTTCTCTGACTATGATGCCCAACCCCACGTCAGACAACCAATGTTTAAAAAGTTGAACAAACTGGGCTAAAAGTTTTGCCTCATCCACCATATTCACCTGACTTCTCACTAACCGACTATCACTTCTTCAAGCATCTCAACAACTTTCTGCAGGGAAAATGCTTCCCCAACCAACAGAGGCAGAAAATGCCTTCCAAGAGTTCACTGAATCCCAAAATACAGATTTTTATTCTACAGGAATAAAAAAACTTACTTCTCATTGGAAAAACATATGTTGATTGTAATGGTTCCTTTTTTGATTAATAAAGATGTGTTTGAGCCTGAAGGGGCGGCGGTGAGGAGATACACCTTGTCCAAGGTAAGGAGCAGTGGCTGCACTTTGCTGGAGAAGCCGTGAAGAGATACCCCACATCCAAGATAAGAGAAACCCAAGTAAGACGGTAGGTGTTGCAAGAGGGCATCAGAGGGCAGACAACTGAAACCATACTCACAGAAAACTAGTCAATCTAATCACACTAGGACCACAGCCTTGTCTAAATCAATGAAACTAAGCCATGCCCGTGGGGCCACCCAAGACAGGCGGGTCATGGTGGAGAGATCTGACAGAATGTGGTCCACTGGAGAAGGGAATGGCAAACCACTTCAGTATTTTTGCCTTGAGAACCCCATGAAAAGGCAAAATGATAGGATACTGAAAGAGGAACTCCCCAGCTCAGTAAGTGCCCAATATGCTACTGGAGATCAGTGGAGAAATAACTCCAGAAAGAATGAAGGGATGGAGCCAAAGCAAAAACAATACCCAGCTGTGGATGTGACTGGTGATAGAAGCAAGGTCCAATGCTGTAAAGAGGAATATTGCATAGGAACCTGGAATGTCAGGTCCATAAATCAAGGCAAATTGGAAGTGGTCAAACAAGAGATGGAAAGAGTGAACGTCAACATTCTAGGAATCAGCGAACTAAAATGGAATGGAATGGGTGAATTTAACTCAGATGACCATTATATCTACTACTGCAGGCAGGAATCCCTCAGAAGAAATGGAGTGGCCATCAAGTCAACAAAAGAATCCAAAATGCAGTACTTGGATGCAATCTCAAGAACGACAGAATGATCTCTGTTTGTTTCCAAGGCAAACCATTCAATATCACAGTAATCCAAGTCTATGCCCCAACCAGTAATGCTGAAGAAGCTGAAGTTGAACGGTTCTATGAAGACTTACAAGACCTTTTAGAACTAACACCCAAAAAAGATGTCTTTTTCATTATAGGGGACTGGAATGCAAAAGTAGGAAGTTAAGAAACACCTGGAGTAACAGGCAAATTTGGCCTTGGAATACGGAATGAAGCAGGGTAAAGACTAATACAGTTTTGCCAAGAAAATGCACTGGTCATAGCAAACACCCTCTTCCAACAACACAAGAGAAGACTCTACACATGGACATCACCAGATGGTCAACACCAAAATCAGATTGATATATTCTTTGCAGCCAAAGATGGAGAAACTCTGTACAGTCAGCAAAAACAAGACCAGGAGCTGACTGCAGCTCAGATCATGAACTCCTTATTGCCAAATTCAGACTGAAATTGAAGAAAGTAGGGAAAACCACTACACCATTCAGGTATGACCTAAATCAAATCCCTTATGATTATACCGTGGAAGTGAGAAATAGATTTAAGGGCCTAGATCTGATAGATAGAGTACCTGATGAACTATGGACGGAGGTTCGTGACATTGTACAGGAGACAGGGATCAAGACCATCCTCATGGAAAAGAAATGCAAAAAACCAAAATGGCTGTCTGGGGAGGCCTTACAAATAGCTGTGAAAAGAAGAGAAGCGAAAAGCAAAGGAGAAAAGGAAAGATATAAGCATCTGAATGCAGAGTTCCAAAGAATAGCAAGGAGAGATAAGAAAGCCTTCCTCAGTGATCAAAGCAAAGAAATAGAGGAAAACAACAGAATGGGAAACACTAGAGATCTCTTCAAGAAAATCAGAGATACCAAGGGAACATTTCATGCATAGATGGCCTCGATAAAGGACAGAAATGGTATGGACCTAAGAGAAGCAGAAGATATTAAGAAGAGGTGGCAAGAATACACAGAAGAACTGTACAAAAAAGATCTTCACGACCCAGATAATCACGATGGTGTGATCACTGACCTAGAGCCAGACATCCTGGAATGTGAAGTCAAGTAAGCCTTAGAAAGCATCACTACGAACAAAGCTAGTGGAGGTGATGGAATTCCAGTTGAGCTACTCCAAATCCTGAAAGATGATGCTGTGAAAGTGCTGCACTCAATATGCCAGCACATTTGGAAAACTCAGCAGTGGCCACAGGACTGGAAAAGGTCAGTTTTCATTCCAATCCCAAAGAAAGGCAATGCCAAAGAATGCTCAAACAACCGCACAACTGCACTCATCTCACACACTAGTAAAGTAATGCTTAAAATTCTCCCAAGCCAGGCTTCAGCAATACGTGAACCGTGAACTTCCAGATGTTCGAGGTGATTTTAGAAAAGTCAGAGGAACCAGAGATCAAATTGCCAACATCCGCTTGATCATGGAAAAGAGCAAGAAAAGTTCCAGAAAAACATCTGTTTCTGCTTTATTGACCATGCCAAAGCCTTTGACTGTGTGGATCACATAAACTGTTGAAAATCCTGAAAGAGATGGGAATACTAGACCACCTGATCTGCCTCTTGAGAAATTTGTATGCAGGTCAGGAAGCAACAGTTAGAACTGGACATGGAACAACAGACTGGTTCCAATTAGGAAAAGGAGTTCGTCAAGGCTGTATTTTGTCACCCTGCTTATTCAACTTCTATGCAGAGTACATCATGAGAAACGCTGGGCTGGAAGAAGCACAAGCTGGAATCAAGATTGCCGGGAGAAGTATCAATAACCTCAGATATGCAGATGACACCACCCTTATGGCAGAAAGTGAAGAGGAACTAAAAAGCCTCTTGAGGAAGGTGAAGGAGGAGAGTGAAAAAGTTGGCTTAAAGCTCAACATTCAGAAAACGAAGATCATGGCATCCAGTCCCATCACTTCATGGGAAATAGATGGGGAAACAGTGGAAACAGTGTCAGACTTTATTTTTGGGGGCTCCAAAATCACTGCAGATGGTGACTGCAGCCATGAAATTAAAGACGTTTACTCCTTGGAAGAAAAGTTATGATCAACCTAGATAGCATATTCAAAAGCAGAGACATTATTTTGCCAAAAAGGTCCGTCTAGTCAAGGCTATGGTTTTCCAGTGGTCATTTATGGATGTGAGAGTTGGACTGTGAAGAAAGCTGAGTGCCGAAGAACTGATGCTTTTGAACTGTGGTGTTGGAGAAGACTCTTGAGAGTCCCTTGGACTGCAAGGAGATCCAACCAGTGCATTCTGAAGATCAGCCCTGGGATTTCTTTGGAGGGAATGATGCTAAAGCTGAAACTCCAGTACTTTGGCCACCTCATGCAAAGAGTTGACTCACTGGAAAAGACTCTGATGCTGGGAGGGATTGGGGGCAGGAGGAGAAGGGGACAACAGAGGATGAGATGGCTGGATGGCATCACTGACTTGATGGACGTGAGTCTGAGTGAACTCCGGGAGTTGGTGATGGACAGGAAGGCCTGGCATGCTGCAATTCATGGGGTCACAAAGAGTCGGACACGACTGAGCGACTGAACTGAACTGAACTGATAATGATTTAAAATTAAAATTCACAGTCTGAAGAATTGCCATTACTTTTCCACCAACCTAAAACATGTACAATGCATACATAAACAACTCATTTAACTTAATATCAAGAAAACAAACAATTCTATTTAGAAATGGAAAGAAGACCTAAAAAGACATTTCTCCAAAGACATGCATATGCCCAACAGGCACATGAAAAGATGTATGTGTTACATCACTAATCACCAGGGAAGTCCAAATCAAAACCAGAATGAAGTGTCACCTCACACCCATCAGAACTGCTATCATCAGACAGAACTCAAAGAACAAATGCTGGTGAGGAGGTGGAGAAAAGGTAACCCTTATATACTGTCGGTGGGAATGTAAAAGCTGGTGCAGCTACTGTGGAAAACACTGTGGAGTTTTCTTAAAAAAACTCAACTATCATATGACCAGCAATTCCACTCCTGGGTATATATCCACGAAAAAAACAAAACACTGATATGAAAAGATATATACATCCTAATGTTCGCAGGAGCATTATTTACAACTGCCAAGAAATGGAAGGAAGGTAAGTGTCCAGCAACAAATGAATGGATACCAGCTATACAACAAATGTTAAAGGAGATTCTCTAGGCGGAAAACACAAGAGAAGAAAAAGACCTATAAAAACAATTTTTAAAATGGCAACAGGTACATACATACCAATAACAGATGAATGGATAAAGGAGGTATATGTGCATTTTTAATATTTATATTTTATATCGTGCTCAGTCACATCTCACTCTTTGTGACTCCATGAACTATAGCCTGCCAGGCTCCTCTTGTTTATGGAATTTTTCAGCAAGAATACTGGAGTGGGTAGCCATTCCCTTCTCCAAAGGATCTTCCCAACCCAGGAATCAAACCTGGGTCTCCTGCATTGAAAGCAGATTCTTTACTGTCTGAGCCACCAGGGAAGCCAATTAGCTATTAGGGAAATGCACATAAAAATCACAATAGATACCACTTCACATCCACCAGAATGGCTATCATCAAAGTCATTAGATAACAAGTTTTGGCAAGAATGTGGAGAAATTGGAACTCTTCTGTTCCAACTGCTGGTGGGAACATAAAATGGTACAGCTACTTTGGGAAAGAATTTGAAGTTCTTCAAAATGTTAAACACAAAGCTACCACTTAACCCAGCAATTCCACTCCTGGGTATACACCCAAAGATGTAAAAGCATATATCCACACACACAAATGTATACCCTAATGTTTATAGAAGCATTATTCATAATAGTCAAAATGTGTAATAAAAACAACACAGGGACTTCCCTGCAGTCTAGGAGTTAAGATCTTGCCTTCCAGTGCAGAGGGTGAGGGTTCAGTCCCTGGTCTGGGAGCTACAATCCCACACATCTTGTGGTCGAAAAAGCAAAACATAAAACAGAAGCAATATTGTAACAAATTCAATAAAGACTTAAAAATGGTCCACATTAAAAAAAAATCTTAAAAAAAACCTAATGTTCATCAACTGAGAAACGAATAAAAGATAGTATATCAATATAATGGAATATTACACAGCCATAAAAACTCAGTAGTAGTTGATGTTACAAAATGGATGAACCTTGACAATATTATGCTAAATGAAAGAAGCAAGACACAATGCTGCTATTGCTGCTAAGTTGCTTCAGTCGTGTCCAACTCTGTGCGACCCCATAGACGGCAGCCCACCAGGCTCCCCCGTCCCTGGGATTCTCAAGGCAAGAACACTGGAGTGGGTTGCCATTTCCTTCTCCAATGCATGAAAGGGAAAAGTGAAAGTGAAGTCGCTCAGTCGTGTCCGACTCTTCGAGACCCCATGGACTGCAGCCCATCAGGCTCCTCCGTCCATGGGATTTTCCAGGCAAGAGTATTGGAGTGGGGTGCCATTGCCTTCTCTGAAGACACAATAGGTCACATATTAAATGATTCCATTTACACTAAATGTTCAGAAAAGGCAAATCCATAGAGGTAGAAAGTAGATTAGCGACTGCTAAGAATTATAGGGGGATGAATAATGTGTTTTGTTTTGTTTTTTTTGAGGTGATGAAAACTGCCTGGGATGATGGCTGCACAAATCTGTGAATATGCTAAAAAAAATAACTGAACTATATACTTTAAATGGATGAATTATACACTATGTGAATTTTATCTCAATCATGTGTTACTCTCCAAAATTTTTCATTAAGAAAACACTAACATAACAAACACAGCCCTTTGAAAGCCCTACTACAAAAAGAAGCAAAGGAAAAAATTTTTAAAGGTTCATATTCACAATCAAAAGAATGGGAGATGAGACTATAGCAGGGCAAACCTAGAAGGAAGATAATTTTCATCAAAGGATCCCAGAAAGATTCTGAAAATCAACCTCCACACAAATTTCTACATTTCTCTGCAGGTTGTTGAGAGGAACAAAACAGAATTATATGCAAAAGTGCTTTTCAAATAGTAAAGTGCTATAAATGTATACAATAAAGCAGTCTTATCGTTACCTTGCTGAGTCATCATCCAAACGAACTGATCAGCTAATTCCTGAGGAAAACACCAATGCTCCGGAAGACAGAGTGTTCCATCAGATCTTTCAGAACACAATTTCTCCAGGTTAGCAATCAGAACTTTCAGGCATATGTTGACCAAAGAGTAGGGAGATGCGTCCTCCTAGCAAACAAAGCCCCAAACAAACAAACTTGTTATATCTACAAAAATTCAACATAAAAGTGGTCATGTTATACATGAGAATATCTTAAGATACATTCTTCTAACTGTAATGATTTATATGTAATGAAACCACCTTATTCCAATTATCAACCATGTGGAAGATTTTTACCTGTTGTAGCTTCTGTTGTATCTTTAAAAAAAAATTAAATTCTCTCAATCCTTCACTTATCTCCTGTTCTGTGCCAGCCCCTGAGAATACAGGGATGAGTAAGATATAGCTCTAATCCTTTTGGACCAAACAGTTTAGTAGAGAATACATCCAATAAATCTGACAATTTCAATACAACACAAGGAACTAAACAAGCAGAAATCATACTGTCATTTATTCAGCAAATATTTACTCAGTGATTACCACATGCCAGAGGATAAGAAGGTCTGCCCATTCCCACCCTCAAAAGTGTTCACACTATAAAAGACTGTTATAATCAGGAGGCTGTAGAAGAATACAAACTGAGAGATATAAGACATCTTCGCTAAGAGACTGACATTTGTTCATTCAACAAACATTTGAAAGGTATGGCATTCAGACATAAAGAGAGAGCGATAAGCCAGGGATTGCCATCTTTGTCAAATTTTCAACATGCAATACATTCAATGACCTCCACACCACTTTTTACTGAATAAATTCCCTCCATAGTCCAAAGTATAGATTTAGATCAGATCAGATCAGATCAGTCGCTCAGTTGAGTCCGACTCTTTGCGACCCCATGAATCGCAGCACACCACCTTCATAAATATCCTCAACTCCCTGTTTCCTCTCCTCCATCATGCTCTTCAGACATTCTCCTGGAAGAACTTCGCTATTCACCTTTTTTTATGGCAACACCCAGCAGGTAATCATCTATGAAGAGGGGAAGATTCACACAACATATTATGTCATGGAAAATTCATGAACATTAACTTCAAATGAGCCCTAAGTAGCTGGAAATCATTCAAAGTCTCCTTAGACAGGGCACTCTCCCACTATCAAGCAACAATTATTTCATGCCTTCTACTTGTTCCTCAAACCCATTTCACACTGGTATCAGAATCTGATCCACTTCAGTGAAAAAAATGAAGCCACCTCCCCATCAAATTTAGCTCAAAACCGCATGCATCTTTTCCTTGGTCTCCTCGTCTATGGAAAACACGTACATCCTTGCAAAGACCAACACTTCCACATGTGCTGGCTGGATTTCATCCCTCCTGTCTTGGCTCCTCCTGTTGTTTCTTCATTTATTCACATATTCAAACTATCCTTCTCAAATGGATCATTCTTCTTTTTCCTGGCTGTGCCCTGCAGGAAAGCACCGAGTGCTAACCAACAGACCACCAGGGAATTCCCATAAAATAGATCACTCTTACACAGTTTATTGGAGAAGGTGATGGCACCCCACTCCAGTACTCTTTCCTGGAAAATCCCATGGATGGAGGAGCCTGGTAGGCTGCAGTCCATGGGGTCACTGAGGGTCGGACACGACGGAGCGACTTCACTTTCACTTTTCCCTTTCATGCATTGGAGAAGTGGCAACCCACTCCAGTGTTCTTGCCTGGAGAATCCCAGGGGCGGTGGAGCCTGGTGGGCTGCCGTCTATGGGGTTGCACAGAGTCGGACACGACTGAAGCAACTTAGCAGCAGCAGCAGCATACAATTTATGCTCCATTATTTGCTTTAAAAACAAAAAAACCTTCTGTTGACTCCCACATTCTCTTCAGTTACTCTTCTTCATAACCAAATTTCTCCAGTAAGTTTACTCTTACTCTGAATACCGTACTATTTTCTTATTCATTGTTTTTCTTTTAATTGTAGTATAATTTATACATAGCAGAAAAAATTATTTTGGTATATAGTTAGTTCAATGAGTTTTGATGAATCCATACAGTTGTTTACGACCACCATAATAAAGATATAGAACAGTTCCATAACCCAGAAATTCCCCAGTGTCCCTTTGCAGACAATCCCTCTTAACAATCCCAAGCAACTACTCATCTTTGTTCTGTCTCCAGTGTCCTGCCTTCCCCAAAATGTCATATAAACAGAATCATTAAGTAATTAGGCCTTTCAAATCTGACTTCTTTCATTTTGCATAATGCATTTTAACACAGGTTCATTGGTTGTGTTGCAGGCTTCTGTAGTTTGTTCCTTTTTATTGCTGAGAAGCATTCCACTGTAATGAATATACTACAATTTCTTTCTTTACCAACTGAAGAGCATTTGGATTATTTGCACTTTAGACAAATTTGAAAAAAGCTATAACAACTCACATAAAATTTTTTTTAATTTATTTTTGGTTGGGCTGGTTCTTTGTTGTGCTCAGGCTTTCTCCAGTTGCAGCATATGGGCTCAGTAGTTGTGGCTTGCAGGCTCTAGAGCTTAGCTGAGCTTAGTTGTTCTGTGGCATGTACAGTCTTTCCAGATGATTCCAGGAATCGAACCTGTGTCCCTTGCACTGGCTGCTGAAATCCCAACCAGTAGGCCACCAGGGAAGTCCCTGGTGGGGCTTCCCACATAAACTTTTGTGGGAACACAGTTTTCATTTTTCATGGGTAGCCACCTAAAAATGGGATTTCTGTGTCCCTGGAATTCCACACTTGCTACAAGTTAAGTGTGAATTTAACTTTACATAAGACAGTACTCACCTGTTCTTGTAATGTGGCTCTATTATTTTGCATTCCCAAAAGAACATATGAGAGTTAACTGCTTCAAACCCTGGCCATGCAGAATTCATGCAGAAAGAAGCATCAATTTCAGGGAAGCAAAAAAATTCCCTGAAACAGTCTTAGCAGACTTTTACTTGGGTCTCAAAACCCAGAATTGGTTCACATTCCCATGTGAAAATGGAAATTATGCTTCCCATGGGTAATTTCTACAGATCTACCTTCCAGGTCACTATTTCTTTACTCTGTCACATTTAGTTCTTCATAGTCTGATTGTATATTGCTCTTTTTTCATTTTTTTATTTCATCATGTGTTTCAGTTCAGTTCAGTTGCTCAGTCGTGTCCGACTCTTTGCAACCCCATGAATTGCAGCACGCCAGGCCACCCTGTCCCACCAACTCCCGGAATCCACCCAAACCCATGTCCATTGAGTCGGTGATGCATTCCAACTATTCCATCCTCTCTCGTCCCCTTCTCCTGCCCTCAATCTTTCCCAGCATCAGGGTCTTTTCAAATGAGTCAGCTCTCTGCATCAGGTGGCCAAAGTACTGGAGTTTCAGCTTCAACATCAGTTCTTCCGATGAACACCCAGGACTGATCTCCCTCAGGATGGACTGGTTGGATCTCCTTGCAGTCCAAGGGACTCTCAAGACTCTTCTCCAACACCACAGTTCAAAAGCATCAATTCTTCGGCGCTCAGCTTTCTTTACAGTCCAACTCTCACATCCATACATGATCACTGGAAAAACCACAGCCTTGACTAGACAGACCTTTGTTGACAAACTAATGCCTCTGCTTTTGAATATGCTGTCTAGGTTGATCATAACTTTCCTTCCAAGGAGTAAGCGTCTTTTCATTTCATGGCTGCAGTCACCATCTGCACTGATTTTGGAACCCAGAAAATAAAGTCAGCCACTGTTTCCACTGTTTCCCCATCTATTTCCCATGAAGTGATGGGACCGGATGCCATGATATTATTTTTTTGAATGTTGAGCTTTAAGCCAACTTTTTCACTCTCCACTTTCACTTTCATCAAGAGACTCTTTAGTTCTTCCTCACTTTCTGCCATAAGGGTGGTGTCATCTGCATATCTGAGGTTATTGATATTTCTCCCAGCAATCTTGATTCCAGCTTGTGCTTCTTCCAGCCCAGCATTTCTCATGATGTACTCTGCATATAACTTAATTATGCAGGGTGACAATATACAGCCTTGACGTACTCCTTTTCCTATTTGGAACCAGTCTGTTGTTCTATGTCTAGTTCTAACTGTTGCTTCCTGACCTGCATACAAGTTTCTCAAGAGGCAGGTCCGATGGTCTGGTATGCCCATCTCTTTCAAAACTTTCCACAGTTTATGTAATCCACACAGTCAAAGACTCTGGCATAGTCAATAAAGCAGAAATAGATGCTTTTCTGGAACTCTCTTGCTTTTTCCATGATCCAGCGGATGTTGGCAATTTGATCTCTGGTTCCTCTGACTTTTCTAAAATCACCTCGAACATCTGGAAGTTCACGGTTCATGTATTGCTAAAGCCTGGCTTGGAGAATTTTGAGCAATACTTTACTAGCATGTGAGATGAGTGCAATTGTGCAGTAGTTTGAGCATTATTTGGCATTGCCTTTCTTTGGGATTGGAATGAAAACTGACCTTTTCCAGTCCTGTGGCCACTGTGAGTTTTCCAAATGTGCTGGCATATTGAGTGCAGCACTTTCACAGCATCGTCTTTCAGGATTTGAAATAGCTCAACTGGAATTCCATCACCTCCACTAGCTTTGTTCGTAGTGATGCTTTCTAAGGCCCACTTGACTTCACATTCCAGGATGTCTGGCTCTAGGTCAGTGATCACACCATCGTGATTATCTGGGTCATGAAGAATTTTTTTGTACAGTTCTGTGTATTCTTGCCACCTCTTCTTAATATCTTCTGCCTCTGTTAGGTCCATACCATTTCTGTCCTTTATCGAGGCCATCTATGCATGAAATGTTCCCTTGGTATCTCTAAGTTTCTTGAAGAGATCTCTAGTGTTTCCCATTCTGTCGTTTTCCTCTATTTCTTTGCATTGATCGCTGAGGAAGGCTTTCTTATCTCTCCTTGCTATTCTTTGGAACTCTGCATTCAGATGCTTATATCTTTCCTTTTCTCCTTTGCTTTTCGCTTCTCTTCTTTTCATAGCTATTTGTAAGGCCTCCTCAGACAGCCATTTTGCTTTTTTGGACTTCTTTTTCTTGGGGATGGTCTTGATTCCTGTCTTCTATACAATGTCACGAACCTCCATCCATAGTTCATCAGGCACTCTGTCTATCAGATCTAGTCCCTTAAATCTATTTCTCACTTCCACGGTATAATCATAAGGGATTTGATTTAGGTCATACCTGAATGGTGTAGTGGTTTTCCCTACTTTCTTCAATTTCAGTCTGAATTTGGCAATAAGGAGTTCATGATCTGAGCCACAATCAGCTCCCAGTCTTGTTTTTGCTGCTATATAGCGCTTCTCCATCTTTGGCTGCAAAGAATATAATCAATCTGATTTCGGTGTTGACCATCTGGTGATGTCCATGTGTAGAGTCTTCTCTTGTGTTGTTGGAAGAGGGTGTTTGCTATGACCAGTGCATTCTCTTGGCAGAACTCTATTAGCCTTTGCCCTGCTTCATTCTGTACTCCAAGGCCAAATTTGCCTGTTACTCCAGGTGTTTCCTGAATTCCTCCTTTTGCATTCCAGTCCCCTATAATGAAAAGGACATTTTTTTGGGGTGTTAGTTCTAGAAGGTCTTGCAGGCCTTCATAGAACTGTTCAACTTCAGCTTCTTCAGCATTACTGGTTGGGGCATAGACTTGGATTACTGTGATATTGAATGGTTTGCCTTGGAAACGAACAGAGATCATTCTGTCGTTTTTGAGATTGCATCCTAGTACTGCATTTTGGACTCTTTTGTTGATTACGATGGCTACTCCATTTCTTCTGAGGGATTCCTGCCTACAGTAATAGATATAATGGTCATCTGAGTAAGTTCACCCATTCCAGTCCATCTAGTTCACTGAATCCTAGAATGTCGACATTCACTCTTGTCATCTCCTGCTTGACCACTTCCAATTTGCCTTGATTCATGGACCTAACATTCCAGGTTCCTATGCAATATTTATTTAATAAATTTTAAACACACTTGCTTTATAGTGTTTCATTAGTACCATTTTCTGAAGTCTCTGGGAATCTAATTCTGTTGATTCTTTTTTTTAAAGATTTACTTATTTGTTTTTTACTCTGCTGGGTCTTCATTGTACTGTATGGGCTTCTCATTGTAGTGGCTTCTCTTGGTGTGGAGCACAGGCTCTAGAAGACAGGCTTCAGTAGTCGTGGTTCCTGGGCTCTGGAGCACAGGGCTCAGCACTGTGGCACATAGTCTTAGATGCTCCATGGCATGTGGGATCTTCCCAAACCAGAGATCAAACCTGTTATCTCCTGCACTGGCAGGCAGACTGCCAACCACTACACCAGCAGGACAGCCCCTGATTCTCTTGGTTCTTGATCAGAGAGGTTCATGTTTCATAATTTAAGATGTGAGCTAATCTTTTCTTTTTTTTGAAGGCCTCATGGCACAGTACGCAGGATATTAGTTCCCCAACCAGGGATCAAATCCATACCCCTAGGACTGGGAGTACAGAGTCTTAACCACTGAGCCACAGGGAAGTCCATGAGCTAATCTTTAAGTCTCTGAGTTAATCTTTAGTGAGATTTTACTAGACTCCTGTGAAACCTGGGTAGAAGATAGGCCACATCGGGTGGTTATGCTAAATGCTACTTACCCAGGGGCATCATCAGTGACCATTTTGATAATTTCTCAGCTACACATTTCCTGAACCAAGCAAGAAATGTCAATTAAAACCCTGAGTCTGAGGACAGACCTGTGATTGCACATTTTTAGGAGATATTTTTCTCATTCAAAAATCCAAGCCAAAACTGACAAGGTCCCCTATTTCTCTTTTCTATAAGCAGACTTTTAGATCTACCATTTCCCTGAAGTATAATCAGCTTTTGTTAGTTCACATTTATATATATATATTACAATTCACAGTCTCCATTCAAACTTCCCACCTGGCTTTGGCAAAGGTCTAGTCTCTAATCTTTGATTATTTCAGGGCCTGCTTACAGTGGTGATTTCCAGCTTCTATGAATTGGGTGGGAATGCTGGGGATTTCCTTTACTCTGTAATTGAATTTGCTGCATTTTATCCAGAATATTTCCTTTTAAGGCTTTATGACATTATCTGCCAAATTATTGGACATGGCAGTCTCATATTTAAAATACAGTAAAGACTAAATCCATATAAATGAAGTTTAGAACATATGTAAAATATTTAAATATACAACAATATATTTTAAAAATATTTTTGTATTTATGACACAGCTTAAATAGAATGTATCAAATTTCTGAAGTCCCTATATACCCTTTCCTGATGCTACTTATCCCTTCACCCAGAAGTAACCATTATCCTGAATATTATTTAGTTCTACATGTTTTTGAACTTTATATACATAGAATTATACCACAGTATTTTGTTACTTGTCTTTGTTTTATAAATTAGTAGTATGTTTTAGAGACTGACTTCCCATCAAGACCACTAATGACTAATAACTCTGCCTCTATAATGTCTGATTACCGATAACATGATTCTAAATGTTATCTATAAAGCCAACGAATTCTACATTATTATCTTCAGGCCAGATCTCTCGTTAAGCCAGTGTTAGATAACCATTTGCCTCCCTGACATATCTACTTAACATGTAGGAAACTACATTTATCCAGTCTTTCCCTACTCAGTAAATGGCATAACATCTATTCAGCTGCTTAATCTTTACTGACATTTCCTTCTCTTTAATCAACATCCCACAAAACACACAGATCCAATACATTAGCAAATCCTACTGGTTCTACCTGTGCCAGACATCTTCTATTTGCTAACTACCTCCCACCCAGACCCACTCAATCTTCTCCACCTCTACTGCTGAGGTGACCTGTGTAGATCCTATGAATAGGTTTTCATGAATAGGTTCCCTTACCCTCTGGCTGTCAGTTTGGTTTGGACATGAAACTCTCAAAACACTGGAACACGTATTAGTTTCCTAGGTAATTTCCTATAAGAAATTACCACAAAATTGGCGGCTAAAAACAACAGGTATCTACTCTCTCATAGTTCTGGAAGACAGAAGTCCAGAAATCAAGGTATGAGCAGGACCATTGTTCCTCTGAAGGCCCTAGGGAAGAATTCTTACGTTATCAGCTTCTGGGGGCTGTGGTTTCCCTTAGCTTGTGGCAGCACAACTCTAATCTTCACATGGCCTTCTTCCCTGTATCTCTAGGTCTCAAATCTCTATCCCTTTATCTTATAAACACTATAAATCCAGACATCAGATTTAAGGTCTGGCCTAAAACTTTAGGATGGATCAGATGTTCTCACCAAGATACTCAACCTGGGAATTCCCTGGTGGTCCAGTAGTTAGGACTCTGTGCTTTCCTGCCAAGGGCCCAAATTCAATCCCCAGTCCCACAAGCCACCTGGCGGGGGTGCAGAGAAGCAAGAGGGGAAGATCCTCAACTTAATTACATTTGTAAACATCCTGACTCCAAAGGTCAAATTCACAGGTTCTAAGGGTTAAAACTTGGATATATGTTTTGGGGGTTAAACTCCACACAGATAATTTCCCCTGTTCTTTCTCATTTAAAGTATCTTGGGCTGGCTATGGCATACTAATCACTCCTCTAAGATTAGTCCTCTGTTCTTGCTATTGACTAAATGTCTGCATTCTTCCAAAATTCTTATGCTGCAATCTAACCTCTAATTTGATGTTTGGAGGGAGGAACCTTGGGAAGTCATTAGGTCATGAGGGTAAAGCCTTCACTGAATGGAATTAATGCCCATACAAGAGTGACCTCAGAGAGTTCCCTTGTCCCTTCTGCCATGTGAGAACACAGCAAAAAGATGTATATGAACCAGGAAGCGTGCTCTCACCAGACACCAAATCTTCCAGCACCTTGATCTTGAACTTCCTAGTTTCCAGAACTGTGAGAAATAAATTTATATTTTTTATGAGTCACCCAGTCTACAGAATTTTAGTCACACCAGCCTAAATGAACTAAGACATTCCTTCTGAGAGGTCCTCTGCGCCTAGGGGTGGCAAGAGCTACTGTCACTAGACATGAAATAGTATATTATTGTGGTTTTTCCATACCTCTCCCTTATCTTTGGAAGTAATCCCTTAATTAAACTCTCACTGCTGCTGATAAGTTGCTTCAGTCCGACTCTGTGCGACCCCATAGATGGCAGCCCACCAGGCTCCGCCGTCCCTGGGATTCTCCAGGCAAGAAAACTGGAGTGGGTTGCCATTTCCTTCTCCAAAACTCTCATTAAATTAGCCCTATTCTGACTGTGTCATCTATTTCCTTCTGTATGCCTATCAAACCTCCCAAATAAATTTCTAGTTCATCCCCTTCTTTTTAACTCCACTACCAGTTCCTAACTCAAGTCACTACCATATCTTGCCAAGAATACTAAAAAACTCCAAATTATCCTGCTTCCACTCTTAATCCTTTTCCAATCCATCTCAACCGAGGGTTTAGATTCATCATTTCTAAAATACAAAACACTACTACATAACTCTCCTAATTAACATGTTTTAATGGGTATAAGGTAAAAAATCAAAACAAACAAAAAGCTGTATTTTATATATGACCAACAATTAGAAAATTAAACTTTAAAAGTTTACAACGGCATTTTTTGGTTTTGTTTTGTTATTATTTTTGGCCACACCATGTGGCTTGTGCATGCAGTATCTTAATTCCCAGACCAGGGATCAAACCTGTGCCCCTGCATTCTTTAACCACTGGACCTCCAGAGAAGTCCCTTCAATAGCACTTTAAAAACCTCAGAGAGACTTTCTTGGTAGTCCAGTGACAGACTTCAAACTGGGAGTCCAAATGCAGGGAGCCGAGGTCTGAACCCTCGGCAGGGCACTAGATCCCACATGCTGCAACCAAGAGTTACAATGCTGCAACTAAAGATCTTCACCCAGCTCAGCCAAAAAAACCTCACGGAAATCCCTGGCGGTCAGTGGTAAGGACACTGCGCTTTCACTGCCGAGGGCCTCAGTTCCATCCCTGGTCAGAAACTAAGATCTCATGAAGGGCAGAACACAGACCAAAAAAAAAAAAAAAATCTGTTTTAAAAACCTCAAATATAGGCCTGACTCAAAAAGACAACAAAAATCTAAACACACTAGGACCCATGATGTTTAGCTTACAATAAAATATAAGAAATGGTAAGAAGCAGGAAAGAAAATAAAATCAGTCACAAGAAATAGATCCAGGGAACTTCCTGGAGGTCTGGTGGTTAGGGCTCCACAATTTCACTACAGAGGGTTTGGGTTTAATCCCTGGATGGGGAACTAAGATCCTACAAGCTGCATGATGCAGCCAAAAAAAGAGAACAAGAAACAGATCCGGAAATAACATAATTAGCAAACAAGAACTTTAAAATAGGTATTATAATTCATGGATATACAGGAGAATATGAATATAACAAGGGAATAAATATGGAATCTCAACAGAGACTAGAGAAAGCCCACATGCAGCAAGAAAATAAATAAATACACTTAAACATAAAAAAGGTCAACAAGGACAATGGCCTACACTTGGAATCTATGAAATTGTTTTATAGCTTAATATTTATTGAATTACATAGCTAATTCACCAGGTACAAAAAACAATAAAGTTAATAACTTTCTTTTTTAAAAAGTCAAAAAATACTGAAATTAGATACAAAATATCAACCAACTGATCCCGGAAGCAAGAATGGACCCAAAGTGAAATAAACAACAACAAGACACTACAACATGACAAATAGCTAAAAACCTATGATAAAAAGAAAAATCTAAGCTAGGGGTGGGGCAGGGGGAGCTGGAGGTACTGTGGACAGTTTAAAACGAAAAAATATGACCACTGAATTTTCATCAGAAGCAATGCTAGCCAAAAGACAATGAAGTAACACTTTTAAAGTGCTGTAGAGGGCTCTCCTGGTGACTGAGTGGTAAAGAATCCACCTGCCAGAGCAAGAGACATGGATTCTATCCCTGATTCGTGAAGATCCCACATGCCTCAGAGCAACTAAGCCTACGTGCCGCAACTACTGAGCCTGTGCTCTAGAGCCCCAGAGCCACAAGTGAGCCTACACGCCAAGCTTCTGCAGCCCGCACATCCTAGAGCCTGTGCTCAGCAACAAGAGAAAGCCCTGCACTGCAACCAGAGAACACCCCTGCTCACCACAACTAAAGAAAAGCCCATGCAGCAACAAAGATCCAACTAAATAAATAAAATTTTTTAAAAAATTTAAGTGCAGTAGGAAGAAAAGCTAAGTGCATTGAAATATCTTTCAAAAATAAAGGTAAAATAAAGATATTTTCAGACAAAGTAGAAAGAACCTATCATCAGCAGATCTACACTGTAAGAAAGGTAAAATGTTCTTTAAGTAAAGAAACATTATACAGGATGGATATTTGGGATCTAGAGAAAAGGGAAGAGTACTGGAAACAGGAGCATGTGGATAAATATAAAACTATTTTTCTTATTTCCTAATTTCTTTAATAACTGATCAAAGAAAAAGTAAAAACAATATACTGTGCAACTTAGAAAAGTAAAATGTATTATTTCAACAGTACAAAGGAGAGGAAAGAGGGGAGAAAATCAAAGAACACTGTTGTAAGCTGAAGTGATATATTTAGAAGCAGTGCAGTAAGTCAAACGTGTACATTTTAAAACCTAGAGCTGTGACTCTCAAACTTTTTAGTCTTAGCACCAACAGTACTCTTAAAAAACTGGATTACATATATCAACATTTACTGTATTATAAGTTAAAACTAAGAAATCTTGAAAATATTTCATTCAGAAATAATAAAAATTAAACCAATCACATGTTCACACAAAGAACATTTTCTTTTCCCAGTCACACCACATGGCTTGTGGGATCTTAGTTCCCAGACCAAGGACTGAACCTGCACCCGCAGCAGTGAAAGCACCAAGTCCTAACCACTGGATTACCAGGAAGTTCCCAATAAAGAACATTTTTTTTAAAGAGCTATATTTTCAAAAAGAATTTTTAAAAGTTTAGTGACAATGGCAGCACTGTTTTACATCTTTGCAAGTTTCATTAATGTGAGGCTTAACAAAACAGAATGGGGTCTTAGAGACCCCAGAGGTCTTGAGTCCACATTTTAAAAACTGTTATCTTTGTGTGACCATTCAGAGAAGAGGAATAGAACTAGTAAATCAACAGAAAAGATAGAATGAAACTTTTAAAATAATCAATTGGAAAAAAAAAAAAAACTCAATGGAGGGAATTCCTTGGCAGTCCAGTGGTTAGGACTCTTGAGTTTTCACTGTCAAAGGTGAGAGTTCAATTCCTGGTCCAGGAACTAAGGTCCAACAATGTAAAGTTAAATTCACAATCAATAAAACCTACCACATCAACACAATAAAGAACAAAAACATATGTCCTTAATATATGCTGAGAAAGTTTTTCAACACATTTCAAAACACATTCATGATTTCCATGATTGAAAAAAGCAAAAACAAAAAAAAATCAGCAAACTAAGAATAGAAGAAAACTTCCTTAATTTGATAAAAGACATCTATGGGAACACCAAGAGCTAGAATGATATAAAGATGTCTCTTCTCACCACTTCTCTCTTACATTCTACAAAAAGTCCTAGATATTGCATTTTTTAGAAAAGAAAATATAAAGCACAGATTGAAAGGGAATAAGTAAAGCTGTCTTTATTTGCAGGTAACAGATTATAAAGAAAATCTTAAGAAAACATAAAAAAAAAAACAGAGAATATATGTGGCTTTACATCAGTAGTGACAGTAGCTCCTTCATTCTGATATTGGTTATTTCAGTCTTCCTTTGGTTATCCTGGCTAAAGACCTATCAATTTTATTGATCTTTACAAAGAACCAACTTTTGATTAAATTTTTTTCTATTTTTTTTAAAGTAGCTTGAGCAAAGTCATAAGATACAAGATCAATACACCCCCCCAAACTACAAACTTTTAAAAAATATTCACAGTACTAACAAAAACAGGGATAAATTTAACAAAATATGTAACAGATATTTACATTAAAAACTACAAAACATTGCTAAATAAAATTTAAAACAACAGAGAAATCTAAAGGAAAAGTATTCATGAATTGTACAATTTTTTTAATTAATTAAAAATAAAATCTTAACCAAATGACCCACACAGAAATGAATTAGTCTGATCACTTTTCTAAAGAAAACCTTGCATTTCAATTACGTCAGTGGCAGCAAAAAATGTACCTGACATGCTGTGCTAGGACATACATTAACTACTCAGCTTTTCCATTAGCTACAAACAAATGTCAGGCTGGATGAATCACAAGATGGAATCAAGACTGCTGGACTAATAGCAACCACCTCAGATATGCAGACGATACCACTCTAATGGCAGAAAGTGAAGAGGAACTATAGAGCCTCTTGATAAGGGTGAAAGTTCAGTTCCGTTCAGTCGCTCAGCCTCTTTGGGACCCCATGCACTGCAGCACACCAGGCTTCCCTATCCATCACCAACTCCCGGAGCTTGCTCAAACTCATATTCATCGAGTAGGTGATGCTATCCAACCATCTCATTCTCTATCGTCTCCTTCTCCTCCTGCCTTCAGTCTTTCCGAGCATCAGGGTCTTTTCAAATGAGTCAGTTCTTCCCATCAGGTGGCCAAAGTATTGGAGCTTCTGCTTCAGCATCAGTCCTTCCAATGAATATTCAGGACTGATTTCCTTTAGGATTGACTTGTTGGATCTTGCAGTCCAAGGGCCTCTCTAGAGTCTTCTCCAACACCACAGTTCAAAAGCATCAATTCTTTGGTGCTGAAGTTTCTTTATCATCCAACTCTCACATCCATACATGACTACTGGAAAAACGATAGCTTTGACTAGACTGACCTTTGCTGGAAAAGTAGTCTATGCTTTTTAATATACTGTCTAGGTTTGTCATAGCTTTTCTTCCAAGGAGCAAGCATCTTTTAATCTCATGGCTGCAGTCACCATCTATAGTGATTTTGGAGCCCAAGAATATAAAGTCTGTCACTGTTTCCATTTTTTCCCCATCTATTTGCCTTGAAGTGATGGGACCAGAGGCCATGATCATCATTTTTTGAATGTTGAGTTTTAAGCCAGCTTTTTCACTCTCCTCTTTCACTTTCATCAAAAGGCTCTTTAAAAAAAAAAAAAAAAAGCTCTTTACTTCCTCTTCACTTTGGCCATAAGGGTGGTATCATCTGTGTATCTGAGGTTACTGATATTTCTCCTGGCAATCCTGATTCCAGGTTGTGCTTCATCCAGTCTGGTTTTGTCACTGTTTCCACTTTTTCTCCTCCTGTTTGCCATGAAGTGATGGGACCAGATGCCATGATCTTAGTTTTTAAAATGGTGAATTTTAAGCCAGCTGTTTCACTCTCCTCTTTCAACCTCATACCCCCAACAGTATACATTCAAAAAACTAAGATGATGGCATCTGGTCCCATCACTTCATGACAAAGAGAAAGAGAAAAGTGGAAGCAGTGGCAAACTTTATTTTCTTGGGCTCCAAAATCACTGCAGACTGTGACTGCAGTCATGAAATTAAAAGACGCTTGTGCCATGGAAGGAAAGCTGTGACAAACCCGGTATCAAAAAGCAGAGCCATCACTTTGCCGACAAAGGTCCAAACAGTCAAAGCCATGGTTTTTCCAGTAGTCATATACGGATGTGAGAGTTGGACGATAAAGAAGGCTGAGTGCCAAAGAACTGATGCTTTCAAATTGCGGTACTAGAGAAGACTCTTCAGAGTTGCTTGGACAGCAAGATCAAACCAGTCAATCCTAAAGGAAATCAACCCTAAATATTCATTGGAAGGTCTGATGATGAAGCTGAAACTCCAATATTTTGGCCACCTAAGGCAAAAAGCTGACTCACTGGAAAAGACCCTTATGCTGGGAAAGTGAAAGTCATTCAGTCCTGTCTGACTCTTTTTGACCTCATGGACCATACAGTCCATGGAATTCTCCAGGCCAGAATACTGGAGAGGGTAGCCTCGCCCTTCTCCAGGGGATCTCAACCCAGGGACAGAACCCAGGTCTCCGGCATTGCAGGCAGATTCTTGAGCCAAAAGGGAAGCCCAAGAATACTGAAGCGGGTAGCCTATCCCTTCTCCAGCGGATCTTCCCTACTGAGGAATCTCCTGCATTGCAGGCAGACTCTTGACCAACTGAGCTATCAGGGAAGCCCAATGCCGGGAAAGACTGAAGGCAAAAGGAGAAGGGAGAGGCAGAGGATGAGATGATGATCGATAGAACATCACCAACCCAAAAGACAAGATGTGAATTTGCACAAACTCCAGGAGAGAGTGAAGGCCAGGAGAGTGGAGCAGTGTTGCTGTCCATCGGATCGCTAAAGAGCCAGATAGGACTTAGCAACTGAACAATAACAAATAAATGTATGCATTATTTAAGAAGCTTTTAAAAGTGAGTCCAAAAGGGTCTACAGGATTACAGGTTAGATCTCTGCAGGACACAAAGGCCAACAAGGCGTTAGTGTGTAAAGTGCAACCTCAATCAGAATATTTCCTTTCCTCCATACTATGGGTTGAGCGTTCACTAGATTTTGAGTTCTAAGAAGGGAGGCCCTTGGGGTTTTGTAGAATATGGAGTCACATCAGAAATGATGTCAGGTTCAAGATCCTGAGCAAGTCAAGGGTTCTCAATTTTCCTACACACTAGTAAAATGGAGACCATCAATGCCTACCAAAAAATCCGGGAGATTTTAGAAATGCGACAACTGATACACAGTAGGCTCCAAATACACACTCTTTTGGTTTGCGTGTTGCTCAATTTCGTTTGAAAGGGATTCCGAGGGAAACGGTGCGCGGGGCCGAAAAGAACACATGGAATTTTAGGAATTTCACTCTTTAGGGTTCCAGTTCTTCCAGGCGGGCTCTTTCTGTTAACAATCCCAGGACCGACAGGTCGCATACTCTGGGGAGCAACAAGTCCCCAACATACGTTAGGGAACAGTTGAAGTTTAAGGCATTTGGGCGCAGGATGACAATAAATGCCACGGGCCAAGCATAAAGCCACGCCCAGTGCTTACGTCTAAACTTAACACCACCTTGCAAAATAGCTGTCGCCCGCGCTTGCACGTAGTCTTCCCAGGAGGCGCTAGTCAATACGCCTGCCAATGCAGGAGACAGGAGAGACGCGTTCGATCCCTGGGTAGGGAAGATACCCCTGGAGGAGAGCATGGCAATCCACTCCAGTATTCTTACTGGAGAATCCCATGGACAGAGAAGCATGGTGGACTACAGTCCATAGGGTCGCAAAGAGTTGGAAACGACTGAAGCGACTTAGCACGCACGCACTCACTTGCACAGGAGAACCAAGGGGACCAGAGGAGAAGACCCGCCCAAGGTCAAGCGGGAGGCGGGACACACCCCGCCACTCCTCCGCTGCCCAGGGTCGGCGCGCTCGGAGGCTGGGACGCCCCGGGCGGTAAACTCCTCTCCGACAAGCACTTCCCAGCATCTGAACACAGAAGCCTAACAGGGGCTCAGCCTCTTCAGACGTTACCCCCCGCGTAGGTCAAACGAGCCAAAAATGTCTCCGCACGGTCCCCGACGACTTGCCGTGCTCGCCCAGGGCTGACGTCCAGCCGAGGTTCGCGTTCCATTTCCTACCCCCGATTCTTGCCCTCCTCGGAGCTCACCTGCACCACGAGGAAGCCTAGTATATCCTTCCGAGCGTCCGGAGGGACGATGTTCCGGGGCGAAAGGCCTGGGTGCAAGAAGTAAACCATGGCGACGGTGAGGCGTCGAGGAGAGAGTTGCCGTCGAAGTGGGCCTGGATCCCGCGAGAGTTCGACCCGCGCCAGGAAGCAGCTGAGCAACACCCGCTCGGCGAGCTGACTCTCAGCGTTCGACCCGCGAGGTTTGAAATGCCGGGCGCGGCGACGCGCACTCGCCCACCGTAGACCCCGCCCCCAGGACGGGCCTCACCACCCCCACCCGGGCCACCCACCACTCCATCCGGTGAGGACCCAGCCGTTCTCCTTCCACCTCATTCACGCCGTATAGACCAACCACTCAGTCAACTCCTACCCACACGTCTATGCCCAAGTCTCCCACAAAACCTACGCCATAGGGTTCAATACCATGTTCCCTTTGCCCGTCAAAGGCACGCCCACGGACCAGCTCTGTGGAGTTGGGAAACAGAATATGATGGTCCCTCTGTGTCCCCAGGGACATTGATTTCAGGGTCCACCATACCCAAATCCCGTGAAACTGAAGTACCTTATAAAAAAGAGTAGTATTTGGGTATAACTTAAATATTTCCTCCTCTATACTTTAAATGACTTGTAGCTTGCTCATACTAGTATAACTAATACAATGTAAATTCTGTATATTTACATATAATATGCTGGTACTAACAAATTCAGATTTTGCTTTTTGAAACCTCATGAAAATTTTTTTTCTGAACATGTTCCATAGACGTTGAATCCGGGGATAGAGAACCCATGGATATTGAGGGATATTTTAAATGCATACATTTAAAAATATTTTTTTTAAAGACTTTTCTCTTAGAACTGGCAATAGCACTTATCTTGTTTCTTATGACCTAAAAAGTATCAAGAAAACCCTTATAATCTGCTCCAAGAAACCCTGAAAGAGAGCAATAAATTAGTACACTAGTAAAATTAACAGAAGGGATGTCTTGGAAAAGGGTAGTTGTTAAGAGTAGGGAGCCTTGAATTTGAATACTGCATTGGAATGCCTGCTCTTGGACAAGCTTCTTAATTTCTCTAAAGCTCAACTTCCTCATCAGTAAAATGGGATGAGAATGCCTTATAAATAAGATAGTGTATGTAGCGAGCTCCCTGGTGGTCTGAAAGTTTTGATTCCACACTTTCACGACCTTGTCCCAGGTTCAGTCCCGGGTTGGGGAAGTGAGATCCTGCAAACTGCACGTTAAAAAAGAAAAAAAAAAAAAAAAAGTAAAACACATGAAAATGCTTGACAGAGAACAAGTCCTTGATTGTTGTTGTTCAGTCGCTCAGGCGTGTCCGACTCCTTGTGACCCCATGGACTGTAGCCTGCAAGGCTCCTCAGTCCCTGGAATTCTCCAGGCAGGAATACTGGAGTGGGTTGCCATTCCCTTCTCCGGGGGACCTTCCTGACCCAGTGTCTCCTGCATTGGCAGGCAGACTCTTTACTGTTGTGCTACCTGGGAAGCCTCGTATTGAAGTATAGTTGATTTACAATGCTGTGTTAGTTTCAGGTGTACTTTTTAATTTAATTTTATAGTAGAGTATTTTTTTTAGACTATTTTATAACTTCCGTCCTCAAATCTTGAACACCTCTTCCCCTAATCATACTGTCAGTTTCCTCTTTCACTGAAAAAAAAAGAATCAAAAAGAACATTCTAGGGACTTCTGTAGTGGTCCAGTGGTTAAAACTCCACATTCGAAATGCAGGGGGCCAAGGTTTGATCCCTGGTCAGGGAACTGGATCCCACAAGCAGCAACTAAGACCTGGAGCAGCCAAATAAATAAATATTAAAAAAAAAAAATTCTAAGCTCCAACCATCGTATCTACAGGCTTTCTATCCTATTACCATGAACTCTTTATACTCTTTGTTGTTGCTGTGCAGTTGCTCAGTCATGTCTGACACTTTGCAACGCCATGGGCTGCAGTAGACCAGGCTCCCCTGTCCTTCACCATCCCCCAGAGTTTGCTCAAACTCATTTCCATTGAGCCATCCAACCATCTCATCCTCTGTCATCACCTTCTCCTCCTGCCTTCAATCTTTCCCAGCCTCAGGGTCTTTTCCAAGGAGTTGGCTTCTCACATCAGGTGGCCAAAATATTGGAGCTTCAGCATCAGTCCTTCCAATGAAGACTCAGGACTAATTTCCTTCAGGATTGACTGGTTTGGTCTCCTTGCAGTCCAAGGGCCTCTCAAGATTCTTCTCCAACACCACAGCTCAAAAGCATCAATTCTTTGGTGCTTATCTTTCTTTATTGTCCAACTCTCACATCCATACATGACTACTGGAAAAACCATAGCTTTGACTAGATGGACCTTTGCTGGCAAAGTGATGTCTTTTCTTTTTACTATGCTGTCTAGGTTGGTCATAGTTTTTCTTCCAAGGAGCCAGCATCTCTTAATTTCATGGCTGCAGTCACAGTTCACAGTGATTTTGGAGCCCAAGAAAATAAAGTCTGTCACTGTTTCCAGTGTTTCCCCATCTATTTGCCATGACGTGATGGAACCAGTTATGCCATGATCTTAGATTTTTGAATGTTGAGTTTTAGGCCAACTTTTTCACTTTCTTCTTTCACCTTTATCAAGAGGCTCTTTAATTCCTCTTTGCTTTCTGCCATAAGGGTGGTGTCATCTGCATATCTGAGGTTATTGATATTTCTCCTGGCAATCTTTATTCCAGCTTATGTTTCATCCAGCCTGGCATTTCTCATGATGTACTCTGCATGTAAGTTAAATAAGCAGGATGACAATATATAGCCTTGATGTACACCTTTCCCAATTTGGAACCAGTCCATTGTTCCATGTCTGGTTCTAACTGTTGGTTCTTGGCCTGCATACAGGTTTCTCAGGAGACAGGTAAGGTGGTCTGGTATTCTGATTTCTTTAAGAATTTTCCACAGTTTGTTGTGATCTACACAGTCAAAGGCTTTAACGTAGTCAATGAAACAGAAGCAGATGTTTTTCTGGAATTCTCTTGCTTTTTCTATGATCCAATGGATATTGGCAATTTGGCTAGTTCTGGGCTTCTGCAACAAGTCTCATCTCTTGCTTATTCAAAGACATCATCCAGCAACATCCTTTCTTTCTCCTGAATTATTTTTTCCCCTTTCTTGGATCATTGCCACCAGCTGATACTTTTCCCATAATTAAAAAAAAAAACAAAAACCACTTCTTTTGACCTAATTTCTAGTACTTAATACCTATTCAGGTCTTGCCCTCATATCTCTTCACCCTTTTGTGCAAAACTTATCCAAAATGTGGTCTGTACATGCTGTCTCCAATTTTTTTCTTACCATTTTCTTTCTCCCCTGCTACTCCACTAACCATTCTTCTCAACATCCAGGTTACTGAATTCAGTTGTCACTCTTCTCTCATCTTATTTATTCAGCAGCATTTGACCCAGGTGATCATTTCTTCCTCCCTTTCTCCATTTGGCTTCCAGGATGCATCTTCTCTTCCTCCTCCTCTCCCATGCCTTCCTCTTTCTTCTCTTCTCCTCCTACCTTATTTTTGCTCCTTCTCATCCTCTTGATTTCTCATCACCCATAGTTCTAAATCTTTGTATACCCCCAAGACTCTGTACTTGTATATGTCTTCCCTATCCAATCTCGCTTCCTTGTGGTAATTTTGTCTAGTTTCATAACTTTAAAAGAAATTTATATGCTGATATATCCATGTTTTATGTCTAGACTGTACCTTGCTGTTGAACTTGAGTGATACATTCAGTGGTCTATTCAACATATACACCTGGTTATCAAAATAGCCTAATGTGTCCAAAAGTAAACTCCTGTTGTCCTTACCCTAATCTGCTTTTCCTATTTTAGTATATGGCAACTCCTTCCTTTCTGTTGCTTGTGACAAAACCTTGGAAATACCTTTTAACTCCTCTCTTATTCTTATATCCAATACCCTATCTGTTAGGAAATCCTACTGACTCTGTCTTTAAAATATATCCAAGGACTATCTCTTATCTCTCCCACCTGCTACCCTGGTCCAAGCCCCTGTCAGAACCAACTTGGATTCTTACAATATCCTCCTGTCTATCCTCCTGTCTGGTTCCCCAGCTTTCAGGCTTGTTCCATTAAAATCTCTTCTCAACATAGCAACTAGAGTAATCACTTTAAACATCATGTCATCCTCTACCCCAAATCCTCCAATAGCTTCCCATCTCAGGCAGAATATAAAGATTCATAAGGATGGTGTTCTCCATGGTTCTATATAATCTGTTCTTTCCATGCCCTTCTCTTGCTTTATCTTCTGCCACTCTCTCCTTTATTTATTCCACTCCAGCACCATTGGACTGCTTGTTATATTCATGGATATCTCTCATGGATAGCTCTCTTACTTCCTTCAAATTTTAGCTCAAATGTTGCCTTATCAGTAAGGCTTATTTAACTTTTATGCAGAGTACATCATGAGAAATGCCAGATTGGATGAAGCACAAGCTGGAATCAAGATTGCTGGGAGAAATACCAATAACCTCAGGTATGCAGATGATACCACACTTATGGTAGAAAGTGAAGAACAACTAAAGAGTCTCTTGATGAAAGTGAAAGAGGAGAGTGAAAAAACTGCCTTAAAACTCAAAATTCAAAAAAATTAGGTCATGGCATCGAGTTCCATCACTTCATGGCAAACAGATGGGGAAAAAATGGAAACAGTGATAGAATTTATTTTGGGGGGCTCCAAAATCAGTGCAGATGGTGACTGTAGCCATGAAATTAAAAGATGCTGGCTCCTTGGGAGAAAACCTGTGACCAACCTAGACAGCATATTAAAAAGAAGAGATATCACTTTGCCAGCAACGGTCCATCTAGTCAAAGCTATGGTTTTTCCAGTAGTCATGTATGGATATGAGAGTTGGACAATAAAGAAAGATGAGCACCAAAGAATTGATGCTTTTGAGCTGTGGTGTTGGAGAAGAATCTTGAGAGGCCCTTGGACTGCAAGGAGACCAAACCAGTCAATCCTGAAGGAAATTAGTCCTGAGTCTTCATTGGAAGGACTGATGCTGAATCTGAAGTGCCAGTACTTTGGCCACCTGATGTGAAGAACTGACTCATTGGAAAAGTCCCTGAGGCTGGGAAAGTTTGAAGGCAGGAGGAGAAGGGGATTACAGAGGATGAGATGGTTTGATGGCATCACTGACTCGACGGACATGAGTTTGAGCAGGCTCCAGGAGTTGGTGATGGATAGGGAAGCCTGGTGTGCTGCAGTGCATGGGGTCACAAAGAGTTGCACATGACTGAGTGACTGAACTGAACTAACATGAGGGAAAAGACCTTGTTATACCCAGGTGTAAAATAGTGCCAAGGGACTTCCCTGGTGGCTCAGTGGTAAAGAATTAACCTGTGATACAGGAGATGCAAGTTTGATCCCTGGGTCAGGAAGATCCCCTGGAGAAGGAAATAGCAACCCAGTCTATTTTGGGGGGATTCAAAATCACTGCAGATGGTAACTGCAGCCATGAAATTAAAAGATGCTTCCTCCTTGGAAGAAAAGCTATGCCAAATCTAGACAGCATATTAAAAAGCAGCAACATTACTTTGCCAGCAAAGATCCATCTAGTCAAAGCTATGGTTTTTCCAGTAGTCATGTATGGATGTGAAAGTTGGACTACAAACAAAGCTGAGAGCCAAAGAATTGATGCTTTTGAACTGTGGTGTTGTAGAAGACTCTTAAGAGTCCCTTGGACTGCAAGGAGATCCAACCAGTCCATCCTAAAGGAAATCAGTCCTGAATATTCATTGGAAGGACTGATGCTGAAGTTAAAACTCCAATACTTTGGCCACCTGATGCGAAGAACTGACTCATTGGAAGGAACCCTGATGCTGGGAAAGATTGAGGGCAGGAGGAGAAGGGGACGACAGAGAATGAGATGGTTGGATAGCATCACCTACTCGACGGAACATGAGTTTGAGCAAGCTCTGGGAGTTGCTGATGGACAGGGAAGCCTGGTATGCTGTGGTCCATGGGGTTGCAGAGAGTCAAACACAGCTGAGCAACTGAACTGAACTAGTGTTCTTGCCTGGGAAATCCCTTGGACAGAGGAGCCTGGTGGGCTACAGTCCATGGGATTGCAAAAGGGTCAGACAACTTAGTGACTAAAAATAATAGTGCCTAACTTACAGAAGGTGCTGCTGCTGTGTTCTTGCCTGGGAAATCCCTTGGACAGAGGAGCCTGGTGGGCTACAGTTCATGGGATCGCAAAAGGGTCAGACAACTTAGTGACTAAAAATAATAGTGCCTAACTTACAGAAGGTAGCCAGTAATATTTGTTCAGAGAAAAAAAAAAAAAGTGTAATGGCTACCTGGAAAAAATCAATTGTAGCTGTAAAAGGAAGTTTGTCTCCAAAATCAGAGGCAAGGTTGCAGCTACTTAGCGAGGAGCAAATTTTTACCATAAACTGTGCCTCCTGCCCTTCCTCCCTTGCTGCTGCTGCTGCTAAGTCGCTTCAGTTGTGTCCGACTCTGTGTGACCCCATAGGCAGCAGCCCACCAGGCTCCCCCGTCCCTGGGATTCTCCAGGCAAGAACACTGGAGTGGGTTGCCATTTCCTTCTCTAATATATGAAAGTGAAAAAATCAAGTGAAGTCGCTCAGTCGTGTCCAACTCCTAGCGACCCATGGACTGCAGCCCACCAGGCCCCTCTGTCCACGGGATTTTCCAGGCAAGAGTACTGGAGTGGGGTGCCATCGCCTTCTCCGATATCCATCCCCTACCTAGTCTCCAGTTTTCCACTTCAATAATTTCTGATCATTTATTTTATGCTCCTAACTGATCCATTACCAGACCCATCCCAACCAATCTTTTACCCACCTAAAATGAGTATTCTACCTAAACACAAATCTGATGTTATTTCTCCCCAGTTTAAAACACTTCCATGTCTCCCCATTGTCCTCAGAATAAAATCCAAACTTCTTAGGATGGCTTAGATCGTCCTTCATGATCTGGCTCCTGGTTGTATCTCTAGTTTAAATTATTAGTTTTCTGGCTCAGATAGTAAAGACATTGCCTGCGATACAGGAAACGTGGGTTTGATCCCTGGGTTGGGAAGATTCCCTGGAGAAGGGAATGGCAATCCACTCCAGTATTCTTTCCTGGAGAATTCCATAGACAGAGGAGCCTGGTGGGCTGTAGTTCATGGGGTCGCGAAGAGTCGGATACAAGTGACGAACACTTTCATTTCACTTTTCATTCTCATTTTAACATCATATAGTGAAATTGTTTCAGTTCTAGACTTGTACTTTGGCACATTCATTGTTGTCCATGCTACCTCCCCCTTCTAAGTAATTCGTATTAATCCCTCAGATTTCACTGAGACCTCACTTCCTTTAGAGAGCCCTTCCCTGACATTCCCCTCCCTTTTCCTGACAACTCTGAAGAATAAGCAAAGGATAGTGCAGGAACAGATAAATTGGAAAGTCTTAGGAAATTAAACTTCTGAAATGAAATGAGAAAACTATAGTCAAGATTCTTTAGATCATGGTTGGATTTAAGAACTTTGTAAATTTTCTTTAGCTATGTTGGCATGGTAAAGATTGAAGGCAGGACAAGGGGACGACAGAGGACAAAATGGTTGGATGGTATCACTGACTCAATGGACATGAGTTTGAGCAAGCTCCGGGAGATGGTGAAGGACAGGGAAGCCTGGCATGCTGTAGTCAATGGGGTCACAAAGAGTTGGACACGACTGAGCTGCTCAACAACAACTGGCATGAAATACAGGGGAAAGATCATGAGCTCTGATGTCAAAAAAGCCTGAATTCAGAGTCCATCTCCACCTTACCTTTGGGTAGTACCCTGTGAGCTTCACTTCCTCTTCTTCTGGAATACCAAACTTACTGAATTTCAAAAACTAAGAGATCAACACCGCCTGTGTCAGTTTTGTGTTTTCTAGTAGACAGGATAATTTCTAAGGAAAAGGGTCATTTGAAGCTCTGAGACTTTTAGCAACTGTCGCTTTCTGGGCATCAAAAACACAAAGACTAGCTATTAAGTCTTTGTCTTATCTATGTCTGTAGCTTTGGTTTATTTTTCTTATTGTAGTGATCAGCAGTAAAACCTGTATTACTATAGAAAGAGCCTGCTTAGAAAATAAAGGAACTGGAATCACAGAGCAGTACAAAGTATCAATGGCCCTAAAGAAAAGGCTTCCTGTATTTAGGGAGGGACAGCCTGGAGTTCCGAGATCTCCCTCTTGATTAGTCTCCCTCTGTGCTCAGTCACTCAGTCTTGTCCGACTCTGTGAGTTCTGGACTGTAGCACGCCAAGTTCCTCTGTCCATGGGATTTTTCAGGCAGAATACTGCAGCGGGGTTGCCACGTTCTCCTCCCGGGGGTCTTCTCCACCCTGGGATCAAACCCACATGTCTTCGGGTATCGGCAGGAAGTCTTTACCACTGAGCCCTCTGGGAAGCCCCAGTCTCCCTCTTTGCTAACTTGATTAGTAAAAGGTAACACACTGAAGTAGTGAACTTGAAGAAAGACAAACCACTCCAGGGAAACGAAATTAAGGAAATTATTCTCTAAGGCCGATCCAAAAAGACTCTTTTTGTCTCTAAGTTATCACAGGTGGGCAGAAAAAGAGTAAAATAAGGACAAGTGATACATATAAAACTACATGCGTCCATTTAAAGTACTGTCCTTTATTCCAACATTCTCTCTCCGTGTTTATTAGTTTTAACATTTTTTTTTAATGAACTTATTGTGAAGGCTTATGAGAGGAAAAACTCCTTTACCAACTTAAGTCCGATTGTTGGAGGTGGAAGGAGACCTATAAATTGACTGACAGTAGGTAAACAAGGGGAAATTTTATTACATACATGGGAATAACCTACATAGAAACTAACTCCTGGAACAGCTGTGGGGAAAGGTTTACATACTGCTTAATACGACAGGGGAGTTGGTTTAGAGCTTCAAAGGATGGGAGGTTCTGATGAGAGTTGTTTATACAATTATTTGGAAATGTCTCAGTGCTCAACGGAGAAGTCAATGGCAACTCACTCCAGTACTCTTGCCTGGAAAATCCCATGGACAGAGGAGCCTGGTAGGCTGCAGTCCATGGGGTCACTAGGAGTCAGACACGACTGAGTGACTTCACTTTCACGCATTGGAGAAGGAAATGGCAACCCACTCCAGTATTCTTGCCTGGAGAATCCCAGGGACGGGGGAGCCTGGTGGGTTGCCGTTTATGGGGTCGCACAGAGTCGGATACCACTGAAGTGAGTTAGCAGCAGCAGCAGTGCTCAAGGTCAGTGCCCCTTTGATTGGAGACCTCCATACAAATGAGGTCTGTGGCAGGTGACTCTTCTAAAGCTCCATACTAGTTAGATAAGGCGTGTTCAGATATTTTCACATTTAAGTAATCTCTATCCGTATCAGTGTGGTGGTTTCTTGGTGTCTTTAGCCCTATTACTTTGGGGAGGAAATTTTCTCCCTAAGTTGTAAAAGGCTTATGTTTTATTGTAGGAGACACTACAATAATGACACTAAGGGCCAGTGAGGTTGCAAATCATAAACTTGGAAAACTGTCAATGGGTTCTATCCTTTGAGAGAGGCCAAAGTGTGAGTGGGAATGGCCTTAATGTTTAAATGAGATTTGAGATTGTCCTGAATGGTTAAATTGATTTTCCCCTTTATAGCACAGTGTTTAAGAGCATAGATTTCAGAGTTTGATAGACTTAAATCTTATGTGTGACTCTGAAACTTCATAACCTGTGAACCTGGCAAAGTTATTTCATATCTCACAATTTCCTTACCCATGAATGTCATAATTATCTTCTTTACAAGGCTGTTGCAAGGCTCAGCTGAAAAAGTATACATTAAAAAATGCTTAGCATATGTACTTCCTGTATGTATTTTCTGGATATATGGAATTCTAAGTCAATCATCAGAATGTACTGAAAACTAGTGTTATTTGAAATTATACCCTTCTTACAATAGAATTTGGCACAGTGGTAATTGATTGACTCCAAATCACATAGTTGATCTGTTCCCATAGGTCTTTAAAATAGAAGATTCTTTAAATCCATTGCTAGTATCCACAAACAATAATGTGGTTTATTTCATGAACCAGTTTCAGAGGACTTTTTTGATTATACATGTCTTAAAAAAAAATCTTATTCGTTTGGCTGTGCCAGGTCTTAGTTGCATTACACAGGATCTTTGATCTTCGTTGAAGCTTGAGGCCTGTGGGATCTGAAGTTGCAGCATAGGAACTCTTAGTTGTGGCAAGCGAGATCTAGTTTCCTGACCAAGAATCAAACTTGGGCCCCCTGCATTGGGAGCCTGGACTCTTAGCTACTTACTGGATCACCAGGGAAATCCCACATTTGTCTTTTTAATTCAAAGGTATCGCTACTGAGACTGTACAAAGCAGCAAAGATTCTTCAAAGAGTGGGGAAGCTGGTATTAAAACAGTATCTAGGTTTAATTTACAAATTACTTTCTATATATGTGATATGAGACAAGGCATATCATTAGGCTTCCCCTTGTTTATAAAATAAGGAGTAATTCTCTTCCCTTACAACATGTTTGAGGGTTAAATACAGTACTTGTCTCATTATTCATACTATTTCCAGTTTTGAAGGGCTTTATTTAAGACTGAATTGATGAAACCAAGAATTAAGTAGAATATGTGTTTGATAACTCCTATATTGAAATATGACAATCACATTCTAGCTTTGTCATTGAAAATGGTTCCTTTTATAATGTGTATTGATGTAAAGTGATAGGAGAGCTGAGGTTTTTTGTTGTTATTCTTGACTCTTATAGTTACATCAGTCTAGGAGAGACATTCCTTTACTGACAGTTTTTGAGTCACTGCACGATGATTTTAAACAGCTGTCTTACTGAATGCACAGGAACAAGCACTCAACTGCAAAATCTGGTGTCATTTCCACAAACCTGCTCCAAAGGCTGTTTCTAGAAGTCAAGAGCTGCGTGTCAATACTCCCACCCTGTGACTTGCTTTTATAGGCTGAATTTTCAGACTGCATTAGAATCTTAAATTATAAAAAGACAAAAAATGATTAATGTGAGTGCTCATGGTTTCTGATATTCACCCACTCCTCTCAATTTGAAGATTTATGCAGTTACTCAGAGGTGTTCATTGGATTCTTACAATGCAGATTAAGAATAGGGAATAGGAAGTAGAAAGACAACTCAGGAGAAAAGAATTTAAATTTAGCAAGAGACTGGGCCAATCTACATAATAAAAACTGCTAGAAAGGGTAAGGGAGGGGGGAGAATGGAGAAAGTCTTGCTTTTTTTCTTTTTGAAGGTTGGCTATAGACAACACAGCTCAACAACTTGTTTGGTTAAATACTGTCCAAAGGTATTTATCTTCCTCAGTATGTGTGGCCCATAGTGATACCATGTTAGTATTGAATGAATTATTGAAGAGACAATGAAAGGTTAAGAAAAGCTAATACTTATTATAAAAATTATTTTAAAAACTACTTTTAAAGGTGGCTTTCCTGGTGGTTCAGTGTCTAAGATTCCACACTCCCAGTGCAGGGGGCCTGGGTTCCACCCCTGCCTGGTCAGGGAACTAGATCTCACGTGCTGTAACTGAGAGTCCCCATGCAGCCACTAAAGAACTTGCATGCCCCAACAAAGATCGAAGATCCCAAGAGCTGGAACTAAGACCCAGCACAGCCAACTAAATAAAAATAAATAAAATATTTTAAAAAACCCTATCACTCGAATACATCTAATCTCACGTTTGTGTATCAGTGAAGCAGTAGTATTTCTAGTGACCATTCAACAATTCTATGGCATCTAAACACTAATGCTGCCCTACACCATCAGTAAGGACGGTCAATGTCCACTTCTGACCATTTGGTGCATTCTTTTCTGTACAATTCATTTGATGCTTAATCACAATTGTCTAAGAGAGCTAAGCAATCTCATGCTATTATTGCACTAATAGGGGGAGAGAGGAACCATTGGATTGTAAATTTGGAAGTAAGAACAGATGTGCAAAGTTTGTCACTGACTTGCTGTGTGATCTGGGCAAGAGCATTAAGACCCTGATGCTGGGAAAGACTGAGGGCAGAAGGAGAAGGGGACGACAGAATGAGATGGTTGGATAGCATCACTGAATGATGATGAGTTCTTAAATTATTGAGCAAACTACAGGAGAAAGTGAAGGATAGGAAAGCCTGGTGTGCTGCAGTCCATGGGGTCACAGAAAATCAGACATGAATTAGCAACTGAAAAACGATTTTCCCTAAGACTTAGTTTCTTCAATTATAAAATGAGGTTTCTGAAACTAAAGTTATTAAGGACTCTTCCTGGTCATGGGCTTCTTATATTGCTGCAGGAAGGAGAACCTCTTCCAGGGCCCTAGAGTGGGCTCTTATCTAACACACAGAAAAGAATTGTCCGAGGAGACACACGTGCTGACAAAGCAGATTTTATTAAAAGGGCACCCGGGTGGAGAACAGTAGGGTAAAGGAATCTGGGAGAACTGTTCTGCCATGTAGCTCAGAGTCTCGGGTTTTACGGTGATGGAATTAGTTTCCAGGTTGTCTTTGGCCAATCACTCTGATTCCTTCCTGGTGGCGCACACATTGCTCAGCCAAGATGGATGCCAGTGAGGATTCTGGGAGGTGGTCTGATACGTGGTATCCCCTTTTGACTTTTCCCAAACTCTTCTGGTTGTGGTGGCTTATTAGTTCCATGTTCCTTACTAGGACCTCCTGTCATAAAATCACTCATGCAAATGGTTACTATGGTGCCTGGCCAGGGTGGGCGGTTCCTAATAATACTTTGTTTTTTGGTAGCCTCCCTCACTAAATGGACTTAAACAATAATGCCAGTTAATTATCTCAACAGTTGTGTGAATGACTATCAACTCAGATATGCTCTTTAGAAGTGTTCTTGGGCTGTCTGATGGGAGCCCAGTCTTGATAAGGTATAGTTTCTGTGGCTCTACAACAAATACTGTGGAGTGGTCTGTGTTATGTAATATTTATCTGTTTACTACTTCCTCTTCTCGACAAAACTAGAAGTTCTCTGAAGGATTTATATAAGTTCCAACACATGAACAGTACCTGTGTTTGTGTTAGTTGCTCAGTCATGTCCTACTCTTTGTGACCTCGTGGACTGTAGCCCGCCAGGCTCCTCTGTCGATGGAATTCTCCACGCAAGAATGCTGGAATGGGTAGCCATTCCCTTCTCCAAGGGATCTTCCTGACCCAGGGGTCGAACCCACATCTCCTGCATTGCAGGCAGATTCTTTATTGTCTGAGCCACCAGGGAAGCCCAAACAGCACCTAGCGTGGGAATTTAATGAAATGAATGAATGGAGTTCCAGGTCCTGAAAAAAAAAAAACAAAAAAACACTGGAAATTTTTGCAGTAAAATCACTGGCCTTTGAGAAAGCCAATTGAGAAAGCAATTGTTATTAAGTGGATGACCAAGGAATCTGCATTAGTTTTAAATTTTAAAGCAAATGTCTAGAATAAATGTAGACAAGACACACTTTACATAAAATTTGTAACATTTATTTAAGCAAAAAAAAAAAAAAAATAATAACAACCCCAAACAAAAATCTGTACACACAACATTAATACCTAACGATGTCCTGATTTAATATCTAGCATGATTCAGGTACAGGACCCTCCCATTCATCTGGCCACAGTGAGAACAGTGCCTTCAGTCCAGATAACTGAGAGATTTTGAAATGTATACATGTTTTCCAATGAATTTTTCGTATCTTTTGAAAAGAGTTGAACTCTTCTACCAGAATTCAAGCAAAAGATACCTTTTTCCACACTCACAAGTCAGTGAGAATTTGACAGTGGGAATGCTACAAAAGTCAGGGATTTAAAATTTTATTCTTACAGGTTATCTGAGAGTATAAATCTTGACATAGCATCCTCCCATTATTAAATGCTCTCAAGAATCTCCTGCTTTTATGAAGTACGTCACAGCTTTCATTAGCTAAGCAGCTTCTTGCTTCTAAGCTGATTAAAATAAGCTTAAAGGAACCCAATTTGAACAATTCTCCAAAGTAACTTCAAAAATTAAGCACATATTATTAATGAATATTTATTATTTCTCATAATTTGATATATTTGGATTTTCTAAATATTCTTAACAGCCATTCTGTCTAGCTATGCAGTCAGATTGTGCTCTCCAGTAGAGCTTTGCTTCATCCAGAAAACGAGAAATAGCATTGATTTTCCCATAATTTATTAAAAACACCGGGGGAGGGTAAAAACAGGCAGAGAAAGCTCTTTCTTAGGTTAACACTGAATGTCTTCAGTTAAGATTTGGAAACCACAGAATGCATAATTAGGAGTGTACATGTCATGCAAAATCTATGAAATACTAAAAAAGATAAAGCCATTATGCATTTTAAGCACACTCAGCAAAATCTTCTATCATACTGCTATTTTCATCATTGGATGAAGCTTGGATTTGCATTATTACTTAAATAAACAGTTCATGAGTTAACACAAAAAAATGAAAAATGTGTCAATACAAAGCAGATGGTAAAGTTTAAATACTCAATATCCAACGCTACAGTGGATTTCAGAGGGAAACCATAAGTTTGCAAACCTCTCTGTAAGTTGTCTCAGAACACTACTTGGAAACCCTAGCCATATAAAGTCCCCAAAACAGTAACATGCAGATAAAACTGCCCACATCAGCTGACAGTATGACACTGCCTTTAACTTACACCTTCAGTTTAATACTGTTTATCTCAAGATAAAAGTTGCACAATAACCAAATAATGTAAACATACTATTAGAGGGCAGGAGAAGGGTAGGTTTCAACATATACAATACAGCAAGTTTATTTCCTGGCTACTCGTGACCTCTTTTTCAACCTTGGGTACTGCTGCACAGTGTTTCCTAAGGGGTAGAGCGCAGGGGGAGGAAGAATGTCAGACATTCTAAAGCACTAAGCCAAAACCAAGGTTTATTAATTGATTCTACCCTAATTCAGCACACAGTGAAACAAAATATGTTTTCATCAAAATGTGTCCCAAAGATCTAGAAGATGGCCCAATACTATCCTGAGCAATGCATAATTTAAAATACAGCCAAATGACTGGGGAGAAAAAGGGCCAACTCAAAAGGTCCCGCCAGCAAGATTAACTTCCTAGGCTGGATATTCAGGACCAATGTTTTAAAACATGAATCCTTGATTCTTTGGAAGCTTGCAAACCAAAGATATGAAATTAAATTTCTACAGTTGCCTTGTGGGATTCATCTCCACCTGGGTCATTCACTTAAATTGACTAGTGCCACTAAATAGCATTTCTGTCCAGGAGTGAGAAGCAGCAACACTTAAGGTCAATTCCTGGGTCTGTGAGTCTGATACGATTTTTTAAATTCTCAACCAAGATCAGTAGCCACTGAGTATTTGGCCAGAGAGTAAAGTAACTTATTACTACTTGATTTATGTTTCTTTTTAACTACAAAAGGACAAAATGATTTTTTAGAGTATAAAGAGAACAGCAAAACTTACTTGATGGGAAGAATGATATACCTTAATTATTTTTGCTTTTAGACTGCTCTTGTTTTACTCATTGATAACAACATGCATCATTATAGTCTAAAAAGTCTAATTCCATTTCCTTTAGTAGGTTTAAACCTTGCTGTTTGTGGACTGACGTAGTGATAATTTGCAATATCTGAGTGCACCAATGATTTGAACAATAAGTGGTTCAACCCTAGTCTAAATTGTGCTTGAAACAGCACCCCTAACCCACTGAAGAGGTAACCCTTGAAGGCACCAAGTTCCATTACATTCTAGTGTACAAATGCAAACCGAAGGCCGAACAGATTCTACCTTAAGAGACAGGCCAGTTACACCTCATAATTTATATATGAATGAGTGAAAGTTGCTCAGTCATGTCCAACTCTTTGCGACCCCATGCACTATAGCCTACCAGGCTGCTCTGTCTGTGGAATTCTTCAGGCAAGAATACAGGAATAGGTTGCCATTTCCTTCTCCAGGGGATCTTCCCAACCCAGGGATCAAACCCAGGTCTCCTGCATTGTAAGCAAATTCTTTACCATCTGAGCCACCAGGGAAGCCCTCAATTTATATATATATATAAAATTGTGTATCTAATTATGGCACAGAATTGTCTATAAGGTCTTAAATCTGACAGATTTAAGACCTTATAGACAATTCTGTGCCATAATTAGATACACAATTTTAAGAGTCATCCCAATCACAAAGGCACTAAAATTTTTATCTATCTGGGATGTGCCTAATTATCTTGCTTTTAAGACTCAGAAGTATCTGGCCATTACCAGTGCTCAAAGTAGTAAATTTCAATTTAAATACATTTGAGTCTTCATCTATCAACAAGTTATTCTGAGTAATGAAGGGGTTAATTGTTTTCCATACATTTTTAGCCATATTTGAAAACAATTTATAAAGACAAAAACCTAGAATTTGCCTACACGGAGCATGTACTTTTCTTTTAAATAGGATACAACAGAAACTTGAAGCCAAACTTCTCAAATAGGCTGTTCCTTAACTACGCAAGCCAGAAGACCTGGAAATGGTCCACACAGCTAGCAACTTCTAAGCTATTGTAGGACATCCTATTTTTGACATTTTGCCTTAGATATTTAAAACCCAGGAAAAGGGGACATTTTAAAAAGAATTTTCCATTTCCTCTGAAATATTTAACCTGTGAAAATTTATCTTACACCTATAAAAATTCCTTGAATCAGAATTAACCCACAATTTAAAATGGTTTTTAATGATTCTAAATACCTATTTTCTTTTAGTTTTTATTTCTGTAAAGGAGTACCAAATAATTCAAGTATGATTATTCTGATAGTGGTATGAAACATGTATGTCAAAATATTAACAGCATACTAATAAGCCAGCTCCTTTCTAAATAAAAATGCTTCTGAATGATCACAATGATTTAAATGTACCATTTAAAATCTCTATTGAAAACATTTTGGCCATCTATGAAAAAAATGCAGTTATCTAAGACTGCAGGTTAACCTTATTCACAAACTGAAATTTAAAATGGAAAATAACTCTCTTGGTGACTTGCTGCCTCCCAACTGCCATTATTGATAATTGATTCTTTACTATACTATAACAACTCTCCTAAAGAAAAGAAAACTGTCTAAAAAACAACCTATCACAAAATACTTCCTTTTCTGCACTGCAACTAGAATCATTACATTTAACAATCATCTAATTCTTATTTATTTTTGGCAGTGAGACGTGGATATCTTTCCCTAACATGAAAACATTAAGATACATATACTTTGAAACAAAAGAAAATTAACTTCTTGTGGCAAAATTTACTGTTGTTAATTATTATTTTAAGTGAGCAGGTAACACCATATATGGTCTCTATTCCACAGAACAAAATGACTTTGAAATAGAGAGAAAAGAACAGTCAGTTTTAGCAAGAGACGATTTTTTTCACAACAATATGACATAGAGATTCAGACAGTTAATTAATCTCTAACACAGAATGCTGTAATATTTTACACCGTGGTAGCTTGGGGAAATATTTCTAGAGAGTAACCTGCAATCTGTATAGGAAGCAGCAGTACACGTCTCCAAGAATTAATATGAAGAACAAGCTACTGCTCAATGTCTTAGGAGAGGTGGGTTCCAGAAGATTAGCCAGTCCCAGTTTAAAAATACCTCAAGAGCAGGCCTTTTCCCAGTTCCTAACCTCTATTCTCCCTTAGTAGTTTTTAATGTATTTTCTGCCAGCCATCCTGGCACTAGCCAGTAAGTAGCTTTCACAAGGGTAGGACTCAGATTTCCATTCTTTCACACTAAGAAGGACATCTTATAAAAGATACACAAACAGAGAATAAAGGCATTTTATACAGAAGCAGTATAAAATTTACAACTGAAGCAGTGCCAGCAATCAAGTTAACAGCTTATCTGAAGCTGCCAATTGATTGGAAGGGACTTTAAAATCAGAAAAGTCTGGCCTAAGGGTTCGTGCAAACTTCATCATAAAACTGTAGAATTTTAAGCACAGGTAAGTTCAAACACTGAAAGATGTGGAAATCTTCCTAAAAGGCAATGATGAAGGAAGAGACCCTTCTTGCCTAATAAGTTAAAAATCACAAGACAAATCAGAGACTGTTCACATGGGCAGTACTATACATTGTCAATCCCATACTCATCTTATGACTCTTATCATAGAAACCCCTAAAACATCACAGAGGGTAAGCTATTCCAAGTGAACTTATCACAAAAAGAATTTCTGTGACTCCTATCCAATTACCTATGGCTATCAATTTAGTCTGGCCTGGGACTGCTTTTTACAGGGAGGTGGCCTCCCATGGCGTACAATGTGTTTTTCTAAGCTGTCCAGAATGGCCACAGCAATCTGCTGGACGTGGGGATCAGTCTGTTCGTGTTCTTTGATGTTGTATAAATGCTGCAACCCTCCTTCCTCAATCAGCATGCTGCAGTACCTTGAGGCTGAAAGAAAACAAGAGAAAGAGCTTTCCTTAAAACACTTTACTGCCTTTTTTGTGGAATAATTTTTATTTATTCGCTTAAATTTAAGCTGTTTTATTATTGCCCATTAACATAAGTTAGAGCTTGATAAATGTCTCTGCGATGATGTTACACAACACTACAGGACTCACATATAGGTCATAGACAACATTCATAACATTATATATATATTATATAATATATATATATATATATATAAATCATAAGACAGGCAGTCCAGAAAATCTTTGACCCCAAAACGTGGGTAAGATAGATACTTTAATTCATTTCCAACGTTTAAAAAATAATTTTAATGGCAGTCATATTGTATATGCCAATGTTCATTATTTAAAAAAAATTTTTTTTGGACTTCCCTGGTGGTCCAATGGTTGATAATCTGCCTGCCAATGCAGGGGACACAGGTTCTGATCCTTGGTCTGGGAAGATTCCACATGCCCTTAGGCAACTTAGCCCTTGCACCCTAGAGCCCATGCTCTACAACAGTAGAAACCATGGCAATGGAAAGCCTGAGCACAGCAGCAAAAGAGTAGCCCTGCTTGCTTTAACCAGAAAAAGCTGGCCCGTAACAGAAGACCCAATGCAGCCTAAATAAATAAAACATTTTTAAAACTTAAAAAAATTTTTTTTTTGCACACATGCTTTTTTGAGGGGGTGGGGGTAGGGAGAGGGCTGTGCTATTTGGCTTGTGGGATTTTAGTTCCCCGATCAGGGATTGAAACAGGACCCTCAGCAGTTAAAGTACAGAGTCCTAACCACTGGAACACCAGGGAATTTACTGTACATGTGTCTTTTAAATTTTTTTAGTTTTAGTCATATTTATTAAAGTCTAATTTACATGCAATAAATACACCCAATTTAATCTATAGTTATATGAGGCAGAGGATGAGATAGTTGGATAATGTCACCGACTCATTGGCCATGAATTTGAACAAACTCCAGGAGATACTGAACAAGAACAACAGATACACTAGTGTAACCACCAACACAATCAGGATATAGAATATTTTCAACAACAAAATAAGTTTCCTTGTGCACCTTTGCAGTCAATCTCCCCTGCACCTCTCATCCCAAGCAACCACTGTTCTAATTTCTGCAATGTAGATTTTTGCCTGCTGCTGCTAAGTCACTTCAGTCGTGTCCGACTCTGTGCGACCCCATAGACGGCAGCCCACCAGGCTCCCCCGTCCCTGGGATTCTCCAGGCAAGAACACTAGAGTGGGTTGCCATTTCCTTCTCCAATGCATGAAAGTGAAAAGGGAAAGTGAAGTCGCTCAGTCGTGTCCGACTCTTTGCGACCCCATGGACTGCAGCCCACCAGGTCCTCCGTCCATGGGATTCTCCAGGCAAGAGTACTGGAGTGGGGTGCCATTTTTGCCTAGAACTTCATATAAACAGACTCATCCAGTATGTAATCTTTGTATTCAAGTTGTTACCTGTATGTAGTAGTTCTTTTGCTTTAAGCTGAGAAATATTCCATTGTATTGAACACGCCACATGTTTTTAATGTTACTGTACTGGACATTTGTTGCATGTTCTCCCCTGACCCCCAGCATTTCGTTACAATGACTAAAAATGCTATAATCATCCTATTATTATAAGTTTTTTGTGAACTTTTCATTTCATCCATCTTGAGGAAACACCTAAAATGCTGGGCTAAATGTATGTTTAACTTTATAAGAAATCACCAAATTGTTTTCTGAAACGACTGTATAATTTTTCAATCTCATCATCAAACGAATGAGACAGTTGTTTCATCAACACATACCACTGTCCATCTTTTTGATTATAGGCAGCCTTCCTAGCAGGTATAAAGTGGTATCTCATTGTGGTTTTAATTTATATTTTTCTAACAATGTTGAACTGCTTTTAATCTGCTTATTGGCCATTTGTATATTTTTCTTAAGACATGTCTATTCAGATCTTTTGCCAGTTTTTAAACTGGGTCATTTTTCTTTTTATTATTGTGTTTATACATTTTGAAAACAAGTTCCTCATTACGTATATAATTTGCAAATATTTTCAACCATTCTGAGTAGTCTTTTCACCTTGTTGATGATGTCCTTTAAAGCACAAATGTGTTAAAAATTTTTATTAAATCTGATTAGACTAGTTTTTCTTTTATCACTTATGCTTTTGGTGTTCTATATAAGAAAACATTGCTTAATCCAGTGTCATAAAGATTTATATCTATTTCTTTTAAAAGTTTTATGTATTTATGCATATATAAATGCAGTTTTTATACTTAGGCCAATAACCCATTTTTGAGTTAATTTTCGTATATGGCATGAGGTAAGCATGCAAGTTTCTTCTTTAACACATGCCTGCTGCTGCTGCTGCTAAGTCGCTCCAGTCGTGTCCGACTCTGTGCGACCCCATAGACGGCAGTCCACCAGGCTCCCCCGTCCCTGGGATTCTCCAGGCAAGAACACTGGAGTGGGTTGCCATTTCCTTCTCCAATGCATGAAAGTGAAAAGTGGAAGTGAAGTCGCTCAGTCGTGTCCGACTCTTTGCAACCCCATGGACTGCAGCCCACCAGGCTCCTCCAACCATGGGATTCTCCAGGCAAGAGTACTGGAGTGGGGTGCCATTGCCTTCTCCTACTCAGTTTTCTCAGCACAATTGGCTGAAAAACATGTTCTTTCCCCACTGAATTGTCTTGACACCCTTGTCAAGAATCATTTGGCCATAGATGAATGGGTTTAGTTTTGAACTCTCAATTCTATTGCATTGATCTATACATATATCCTAATGATGTTGGGCATCTTTTCATGTGTGTATACTTGCCATCTGTAAATCTTGTATTTATTTATTTATTTATTTATTATTTATTAGGCTGTGTCAGGTCATTGTGTCCTGCAGGATCTTTTGTTGCGGTGCACGGATCTCTAGTTGCGCCATGCAGGCTTCAGCAGTTGCAGCACACAGGCTAGTTGCTCTGTGGCATGGAGGCTCTTCCTTTCCCAACCAGGGATCAAACCTGCATCCTCTGCATTGCAAGGCAGATTCTTAACCACGGGACACCAGGGAAGTCCCCCTGTCATCTGTAAATCTTTGGTGAAGAGACTATTCAACTCTTTTGTCCATTCTTTTGTTTTTTTTACTCATTTTGTTTTCTTATCATAAGTTTTCAGAGTACATGATATATTTTGAACACAAGCACTTTATCAGACATATGACTTGAAAACATTTGACCCAATACAGTGGAGGTGACAAATAAATTCAAGGGATTAGGCTAACAGAGTATTGTCATATCAAACACCCTCTTCCAACAACACAAGAGACAACTCTACACATGGACATCACCAGACTGTCAATACTGAAATCAGATTTATTATATTCTTTGTAGCTGAAGATGGAGAAGCTCTATGCAGTCAGCAAAAACAAGACCTGGAGCTGACCATGGCTCAGATCATCAGATTCTTATTGTAGATTTCAGGCTTAAATTGAAGAAAGTAGGGAAAACTACTAGGCAATTCAGGTATGACCTAAATCAAATCCCTTATGATTATACAGCAGAGGAGAAGAATATATTCAAGGCATTAGATCTGGTAGACAGAGTGCCTGAAGAACTGTAGACGGAGATTCATAACACTACAGGAGGCGGTGACCAAAACCATCCCAAAGAAAGAGAAATGCAAGAAGGCAAAGTGGTTGTCTGAGGAGGCCTCACAGATAGCTAAGAAAAGAAAAGAAGTGAGAGGCAAAGGAGTAAGGGAAAGATAAACCCAAATGAATGCAGAGTTCCACAGAACAGCAAGGAGAAATAAGAGAGTCTTCTGCAAATGAATAATGCAAAGAAGTAAGAGGAAAACAACAGAATGGGAAAGACTAGAGATCTCTTCAAGAATATTGGAAATACTAAAGAACATTTCATGCAAAGATGGGCAAAATAAAGGACAAAAACAGCAAGGACCTAAGAGAAGCACAAGAGATTAAGAAGAGGTGGCAAGAATACAAGAAGAAATATACATAAAAGGTCTTAATGACCCAAATAAACATGATGGTATGGTCACTCACCTAGAGCCAGACATCCTGGAACGTGAAGTCGAGTGGGCCTTAGGAAATATTACTACGAACAAAGCTAGTGGAGGTGATGGAATTCCAGCTGAGCTATTTCAAATACTAAAAGATGACGCTGTTAAAAGTGCTGCACTCAATACGTCAGCAAATTTGAAAAACTCAGCAGTAGCCATAGGATTGGAAAAGGTCAGTTTTCATTCCAGTCCCAAAGAAAGGCAATGCCAAAGAATGCTCAAACTACTGTACAACTGCACTCATTTCACATGATAGCAAGGTAATGCTCAAAATCCTTCAAGCTAGGCTTCATTAGTACATGAATAGAGAACTTTCAGATGTATAAGCTGGATTTATTTAGAAAAGGCAGAAGAACCAGAGATCAAATTGCCAACATCCTTTGAATCACAGAAAAAGCAAGGGATTTTCCGAAAAAACATCTACTTCTACTTCACTGACTACGCTAAAGCCAGACTATGTGGATCATACTTGCGTCCTGAGAAACCTGTATGCTGGTGAAGAAGCAACAGTAAGAACTGGACATGGAACAACGGACTGGTTCAAATGGGGCAAGGAGTACATCAAGGCTGAATATTGTTACCCTGCTATTTAACTTATATGCAGAGTACATCATGTGAAATGCTGGGCTGGATGAATGACAAGCTGGAATAAAGACTGTCAAGAGAAGTATCAACAACTTCAGATATACAGATGATATCACTCTAATGGCAGAAAGCAAAGGGGAACTAAAGAGCCTCTGGATGAAGGTGAAAGAAGAGAGTGAAAAAGCTGGCTTAAAACTCAACATTCAAAAAACAAAGATCATGGCATCTGGTCCTATCACTTCATGCCAAACAGATGGGGAAAAAGTAGAAACTGACAGATTTTCTTTTTGTGGGTTCCAAAATCACTGCAGGCCGTGTCTGCAGCCATGAAATTAAAAGACACTTGCTCCTTGTAAGAGAAGCTATGACAAACCTAGACAGCATATTAAAAAGCAGAGTATCACCATGCCGACAAAGGTCTGTACAGACAGAGCTATGGTTACTAATGGTTAAAGTTACCAATGGCATTTAGAGATGGATCCAAACCTGACTGGCATTTGTTTCATCTACTCAAGACAAACACTGACAAAAGGCCAGGACTCCTTGGCTTGATGCCTTACTGGGGACTTAAAGAATTTTGCACAAGAGTGGGTAATTTAATCAAGAAGTAGAGAAGTTACCAAAACCCACTGGTGAAGCCCTGATGTGGGCTACAATTAGACTGAGAGAAAATAAAAATGTAAGGATTGATAGGATTATGAAAGTTGGAATGTTTAAACAGACTTTCTAGAAAGAAGTTGTGCCTCTTCTACCTGAATATTTTATGGAAATGAGGATTATGTCTGGCTGGGGAACACTCTCCTACTCAGTATTGTAAGATTAAAATCTGTGGATGAAGTCCTAATGGAGGCTACAGTTAGGAATATAAGGATTAACAGAATTAAGGTAAAAGTTTATAGGAGAATTAGTATGTGAATTTCTTTTATCTGACTGTATTATGAGGATGGACATTTTACTGACTGGGGAATGTTTTCCCTACCTAACATCATAGAACAGAAAGCCTACAAATCCTTCTTTCAAGCAATGTTAATTAGATACGCTAAGTGGGGAGGAAGGCTGCCCTAGCCAATGCAGTGTGGAACAGAAGCTGGAGGGCCAGTAGGGACAAATTCTCTGTGTGATAGTCCTATGTGAAGGGCAGACTGCGGGTTATGGCAAAAGCCTGTGGCCTACCAAGATGACTACTGGGACTCTGGACCAAGAATTTCCATTTAAGGGCATTTCTACTTTGCTATTTGACATTAATTGAAGCTACCCTTATGACTGAAGGACAAACAACGATCTTCAAACCTGAAAGAGCCACAGTGTTTTTGAGTGACGTCAGAGAAACACTCTAATGGGGATGACAATGCCCAGAAGAGTTAAATGATAAAATGGAATCCGCTTTTACACAGGGTCATCCTACCTGTAGAATGTAAGGAGGGGCTACTCAAGAGAAGGGAGCATCTTTCTCACTAGTACTGACTTTGGAACTGCACAAGGAGCTGCCAGATTCTATTGTCACTTGGACAGTGGCACATAAACAGCTCTCCACTAACCAACAAAGAGCTGCCCGGTTTGTGGACAGCAACTCCAAGGTAAATAGACAACATTCTGTTTGGAAGGTCATCACTCTGACTGAAAAAGGTAAAATCCAAAACACCTCTGTAGAAGGAACTGCAAACTGTTTTCCCAGCAAGGATAGAAAAATTGAATAGTAGTAAAAACCTCCGCTTTCGTGGGCAGTGGCCAATGGTCTGCCTTTCTGCATCAATAGACATGATTAGATTGCTTTTCTTTCCTGGTCTGGTAATAGGAAGAAGCATATTGATTTTCAATCTTAAAGCAACTTTGCATTCTTGGAGTAACCTCCCTTTTATACACTGTTAGGTTCTGTTTGTTAACATTTTTTAAAAAGAATATCCTCATCTATGCTCATGAGATATACTGTTCAGTAATTTTCTTTTCTTATGTCTTTGCCTGGTATTTATATCAGGATACCTCTGGTGTTCCTTTTTTTTTTTTTAAACCCAGCTTTCTTTGAGTTTGGATATTCTCTATTGCTTTGTGTTCAATTTCACTGAACTTTTTTCTTCTTTTCTTATCTACTCTTAAGCTCACTAAGATATTTTTCATGTTAAATTTTTATTTATTTTTTATACTTCACTTTTCCTCCTTTTGGTATTCATATTTTCTTAAAAAATCTTGAATCATATCTATAAAAAATGTTTTTAATTTTCCCCTGCTAATTCCATCATCACTATCATTTCTGGGTTTGTTTCAACTGTCTGATTTTTCTCTTGGTTACAGATCATATTTTTCTGCTGCTTCTCTCATCTAGCAATCCATCATATAACTAAACATATTGTTGAGTGTAGACTTTGTTGTCTTTTTTAAAAGAGTGCTTAGTTTTTCTCTGGCAGACAGTTTCTACAGAGCAGCTTGATCATTTCAAGACTTGTTTTGTAAGCTTTGTAGGGTTGCCTTAGAGAAGCCTTTAATTTAGGGCTAATCTCTTCTGGCTCTTCTGGCATCTGCAGTGAAAGCCCTAGGTATTATGTTCTTTCCACTGTTTGGAATTTAAATATTTTCCAACCCTGTGTAAGCTCATGTTGTTCAGTTAGCAGTCTCTTTGGTATTTGGCCTCAAGGAGTCTCATCCTAGGCATCCACAGCTTAGTATTCAGCCTAAGACTCAAGAAACTCGTATGAAGATTTCTGGAGTTCTTTCTAGATCTAACTGCATTGTTCTGCCCCCAAATTCCAGGCACCTCAGTCTTGCTGCGCTCTGATTTTTGTCTCCTCCATCCAATGAAATTGCTGAGCTGTACTTGATTCCCCTATGCTACTCCAGTAAATGCCTCCAGGAAGAAAGACAGGGAGTCTGTAGAGTTTGTTCTATGCCTGACTCTCAGCACACAGTGTGATCTGATGGCAAACAGCAGGAACTGCAGCAGAGCCTGCCTCCCCACCCACCTCCCCAAGCCTCCCTGACCCCCTTCCACTCCTCAAGGGCCCATAGCAGTCCAGTCACCCTGCCTGTGCCCTGCTGGGGAGACCCTCAGATGTAGGCACACTGGAGGCAGGTCTTTGAGAGGGGAACTCCAGAGTCTGAGGGTGGTGCTGCGTGTGGGCTGGGGCAGGCCACGTCAGTGTGTGGTTATCTACTTGAGCACACATCCCTGTGTATGTATGCAGGCCCATTCACATGTCCGTGTATATGAGGGGTGAGCTGCCCACCAAGGGTGGACTCAGGGTTGCCAAAACAGAGGCCTCTCCCAGTTTGGGATGGTCCAGCATCTCTTCACCTTGGGGACCCTGATTACAATTCTGAGAGGTCTCTGCCACCACCCCCTCAGGCTGCCCTCTCCTAATCGATGTACCAACCCTCATCTGTGGACCCACTGAAATCTTCCCTAAGGGTGTCTGTGCCTGGCATTACATTTAGGGCAGCCTTGCCCATGCTCACAGGGCCAAGTGGAGACTGGCCCTATGGCAGAGCTAATGAGGGGTCCTGGCCTCCCAGACTCCCCATACTGGCCACTGTGGCCATCTTCAACACCACCTCCCTGGACACACTCTTATTCATTCAAGAAACAACTACTTTCATCCTCTCCTGCAACAGCCCTCCCTGCCTGCCCTGTGTCCATCTCCTCCAGGAGGTAGAAGGCTGGCTGCTCTGCTCTGTGACCAGGGGAGACGCTTCTTTGGGCAAAGAAATGGGCTTTCTTTGGGCTTTGGGCAAAGCTGTGTTGACTAGAAAAGGCTGGCTTCCTCTCATGGATCTGTGATTCTTACAGCAAGCCAGCTTCCTTCTTTCCTTGGGCCACTAGGAATGTCCCCCCTGCCCCCGCCAGGCTGTGGCTGTTCTCCATCCCTTTGTTCCAGTCTCTACCATGTTCCTCAAGCCCCTGGAGGAGGCATGGCCAAGAAGAACCAGGTGACAAAGCCCTCTCATTTGTTCTCTCCTTTCAAGGATCAGAATCCTTGCAATCTTTTGTCTAAGACTAGAACAAACTGTTTCAAATTTTCCCCACATTTTTCTATTGCTTATACTCTGGTACCAGTTACTCTGTCCTGACCCAGAATATAAGTTTGTGCTCATATACTTTTCTATCATGTCTTCTTCGCTTATAATTCCACTGTCTGGATGTTTCAACATTATTTTACATTCCCCTATTGCTGGACCTCTAGGCTACTTAGAGTTACTTCCTACTATAAATAATGATGCAATGAATATCTCTGTAAAAACAAGCATTTGAGTATAATTTTTAAATTAAAAGGTAGACTACCTAAATGTTCATCAATAGGAATGTAGCTAGGTAAGTTTAATAAATTTATAGCCATATGTTATGGGTTAAATTGTATCTCCCTCAAAAGATAAGTTAAAGTCCTAACACCCCCTAAGGCCCAGGACTTCAAAATGAAACCTTATGTGGAAACAAGGGTGGGGCTGATGTACTTGGTGAAGTTACATGATACCATTGGGGTAGGCCCTAATCCAATATTACTGATGTTCTTATGAAAAGGGGAGATCTGGACACAGAAACAGACACACACACAGAAGACGATATGAAGACACACGGAGCAGAAAACACCAGAAGCTGGAAGAGGCAAGGAAGGGTCCTCCCCTGGAGCTGTCAGAGAAAGCATGGCCCCACTCACACCTTAGACTTCTAAGCCTCCAGAACAGAGTGACAAAATGTTCCTGTTACTTTAAGCCACCCATTTTTGGTACTTCGTTACACTTGCCTTAGGAAACTAATACACCATAAAATAAAGATTAAGTGATTATTGTAAATCATGTTGCCAAAAATTTCCCAAAATATGGGAACATGCTCATTATAACGTGTGAAACAGGTACTATTATTATTTCCATTTAACAAATGTGGAAACTGAAGTCCTAGATTTAATAATTTGCTCAAGATGGCATACATGGTAAGTGGTGGAACATGATTTGAATCCAGGTATTAATAGTCTTGTGTCTTAATCACTATGCTACACTAACTCTTAATGTTTAAAAGGTATAAGCTTTTTAGTGCATTAAACTTTTTAGTGCAAACTGAGAAGTAAATTCCATTTAAACATAAACAGGGAAGCAAGAAAGTAGGAACCTGGACTACCTGAGTTGGAGATAAAATAATCTAACAATCTCCAAATTACAGTGCATTATAGAATAAATTCTTCAGGGTACTCATTTCACAGAGTAAACGTGAAAAAAACACCAACACCTAAGAGTAGTCACAAAAATGGTACCAGTTAAATGAAAATGCACTATTATTTATTTATTATGTTTTATTTATTATGTTTTATTGTCTCCTATGAGTCTATGAAAAGTAATGAGGAAAGAAGCCTGGAGATTAGAGGCTGGGTATAAAATCGGACAGACGTTTAAAAAAAAAAAATACTGAGAGTTCTCAGAACCTAAAGGTACAGAGAAAGGAAAAAAATATTTATAGCAGAGGCAGTTTAGTGTAGCTAATGAGGCAATCTTATGTTTATGAATGAACAACTCTGCTCCAGGAATTTAGTAGGAGGAGGCAGAAAAGCTTCCAGGTGGAGGTTTAGGTGGGTACAAGGTGGTTTTCTCTGTCGCTTCCCATTCCCTAAACCATCTTCCTCTATCCACCTGACAAAGAAGAACTTTTATTGAGTTCTCTTTTTGTGATAAGTGTTCATCAAAGAATGCAACAAGAAAGAATATAACAAAACAGTACTGCTACTTGCTAAAAAACTGTTGTTAAAAAAACGACTCTCACATTCTTATATAAGGCCATTTATAACACAGCCCCTATTAAGACTCTATAAAAGAAACTTAACTTGTACTTAATTGTGCAGAAAAGCTTTATACCCCTTTGAGGATACATAATGTTCTTCCCTCTTATATACAGAAAGAGAACCATGTAGCTGCTTACTTCCAGTCCAGTCACAGAGAGTATATCAATTACTATGAATGGCCTACATATCTAAATTCTACTACCTTCCTTCTATCTTTTAATTTTTTTCAAATTATTTTTCCTTGGATCTGATTTTTAATTTAAGAAAATTTAATTTATACTTTACTATTAAGGTATATTTATGTGCTTCTTTTTACTATTTCAAATCACCTATGGAATGAGTTTATATTAATAAATACTGACAGAGTTACATCACATCACAGCCTTCAAAAAAGAATAATGGAAAAAAATGATATGAAACCTGATTTAAATAGTTTACTTTTCCACACACTATGGATGCTGGCAGCAATGTCCTAAACACTGAATATACATATCATTTTAATTTTCTAGCTGAAGGACAAGAATTACATTCAAACACAGTTCTCTTTCGGTACATACGATTCTTGCTGCAGACATGTTGCATGGCCCAAACTGCCCATAGCTGGACTCCAGGTGTTGTGAAACAGCCAAGTAATGGGAAAAATGGATTAAAGGACCTAAAAGTTCAAAAGAAAAGAATAAAAGTTACATCCTATACTTTGCATCATTTTCTAAAGCAATGATTCCTGAGCTTTTCACTCCAGAAATTTCATCCTTCTATTTGTAAACTAATATAAATGACCCTCTGTAGAACATCGTTCCTTTGTCTTAGCCATCTGATAAAGGATTGTATTCAAACAAAAGTCTTGATGAAGAAGATAGAAGGTGATCAGAACAATGTACTTTTTCTCAAAAGCACCTTTCGGTCTTGAAGATACACATTCTGAAGAACAGTCGACCTTGGTTTGGAAACCTAGATGCGAAGTTAGTTGATAACCAACCAATAGAACATCATGAAGGAGGTCCAGAATTTAGCCTATTTCTTCTAGTCTTCTGCTCCAAAATGGGTAAAACATATTGGAATAAAAAGTACTGGCAGCATCAACATTTATAAAATAGACAACAAAATAAACTGTAATGATAATATTTATGTAGCAATCTGGAATAGGAATACTTCAGGTATATTAGTAACTTATCTATCAAATCACTTGTGATAAATAAAGTCAGAATCCAGTATGCACTTTAATAATTACCAACTGCTTCCCTAAACAAATCAGGTGCTGCTTCTAGTTCGTTAAATGTGTTCTCTTGTTTTACACCTCCTTGCATTAATACTCTTCCTAAAATCTTCTGTCCCTACTTAAAACTCAGTTCACAATCTACTTTCTCTGGAAGTTTTTCATTATTTTCCAGTGCAGATTTAAGTACTTTCATCTTTTTTTAAAAAGCATTTTCATCTTTGATTTTAAAGCATTGTATGAAATTAGCATAAGAGTGAATTATATCTGATTTACATTTGGTTTCCCTCACTAGGCTGTAAAGTTCTTGTTTGGAGGCACCATATCTTATTCATCTTTGAATTTCAAGGGGATAGAACAAGACTTTGGCACCTGTCTTCAATGAACATGAAAGGAGGACTGATGAATGATACGTAGCAAAATAAAGTAAAAACATAGATGCCTAAGGGAAAACGATCATACATCTAATAGCAATGACCTCTAGGCAAGCAACATGACTAGGTTGGCTTAATATTAATTATCTTGCTAATTACCTGTATGCTACCATCTCACACTCTGGAGTTGGCCATTTCAAAATAGCTGAATGCTGAAAGACATAAGACACACAAGAAGGGATTATAATATTTATTTAGTATTGCATGATGAGGCTTTGATAGTTTAATCATTATGAATGTTGTTTGTATTCTTCCAGAAAACAGCAAGTTACCCTACCAGATCATCCAGGAGAGAATTCCTCTGGCTGCGACTCAATGTCCAAGCTTGTTCACCTCTAGATATTAAGTGGGCAATAATTCCAGCTGCAAAGTAACTGACTTCCACTTCAACACTATGTAGAAGACTACTGATGTGGTCTATAAAATCCTTCCACATTAATTCAGAATGCAATTCTTGTACTTCAGCTATATTGTTCTGGGGGAAAAAATATAAAAATTAAAGTAATTATGTATAGTAAATGGCTAAATGACACTGCAATGATTTAAACATGTATGGACAAAAGGTGAAGACTGTTGCTATGTTAGCACTGTGGGATTGTAGGTGATTTTATTCCTCTCCACCCCAAACAATAAAATAAAGAAATAGTAGTTTCTTTTCAAGTGATTTAGTGAACTAGATAACCTAAAAATTTCCTGCTGTACAATATCTAGTTGTGCTGGGTGAAAAACAGCAAGCAAACTTTAAATATGTAACTTTTTTGTCTGGGATAAAATGTAAACAGGAAATCAAACTAGAACCTAACAGGCTATCTCTGGCTCGCAGCAGTGGGGGGCGGGCAGGGTGCAAGAAAACTGGGTTTAACAGCCATGCTAGGTCAGAAGTAAGGACCAGAGATACTAAGACTCTGCTTACAATGCAAGAATTTTCAAAGCATTACACCTCAATAAAAGGGTGGCCTGGCATAGATACAAAAGAAAGAAGCCTATTGTGATCTGGGCTCTGGCCTAAAAGGAAAAGTCTTCCCTTGTAATTTATAAACAAGCAAGACTCAAGCAAGACTGTAGTTCAAATTTATACCATCTGTGTGGTCTGGAGAAACTCCAACCTGAGAGCAACCATAAGAGAGGTAGGAGAAAAACAGTAGGAGAGGTTAAGGGGAAAGTTTGGTATCTAGAAAGCAGAGATAGGTGAGTACATCAAAAGGATGAAAGGGGTACTTCCCTGGTGGCCCAGGGGTTAAGAATCCGCGTGCCAATGCAGGGAACATGGGTTCAATCCCTGGTCCAGCAAGACTCCACGTGCCACGGGGCAACTAAGCCCATGCACCACAACTACTGAGCCCTGCACTCTAGAGCCCGTGAGCCACAACTACTGAGCCTGTGTGGTGCAACCACTGAAGCCCACCCTCTCTAGAGCACATGCTCTGCAACAGGAGAAGCCATGCAAGGAGAAGCCGGTGCACTGCAGCTAGAGAGTAGCCCCTGCTCGCCACAACCAGAGAAAAGCCCACGCAACAATGGAGACCCAGTGTAGCCAAAAATAAGTAAATTTTTTTTAAAGGGTGAAAGGATTAGTAGTTCTAAGTAATGTAGAGAGCCTAAGTAAGATGAAGACAGGAAAGCATTCATTTACGTGAGCAATATAGTGATCCTCTGTCTTAAAAACTTCATAGCCTAGGACCTCCACTGAATGTCAAAATTTGCCTGCTGGCCTGTGGAAGGTAGGTGTTTTATCTGGAGTTGGGATATGATGGCTTGCCTAGGTAGTACATAAGGAAGACCTCTATTCACATGGGAAACAATTGAGGGGTTTACAATCTAGGCTGTGCTTGACTTTCTCCGAAACAATATAAGACCCAACTTACCTCACTATTCTGAAGATTAACCCTCTTTCTCAAAACTTCATCTGATCTACTATGAAATCATAATTCTTTTCCTAACACACTGATTCCAATTCTTAGGAACCAAAAACCCTGGCATTTTCATTGTTAAGAAACTATTCACTCCCTAGCTTAAGTCACTCTATGACAAGTGAAAATAAAAGGCATCACGTCCAAATGCATCCTCTGAAAAGACTAAGTTCTCTTTTCCAACCACCAAAAAGAAGGAAGACAGAAGAGACAGGTATAACTTTACCCGCTACATGAATGTACATAATCCTGTATTTTTCCATCACCATAAATGATTAATCAAAGTCTCCTATGCCCCTCTCTAATCTCACATATTCAAATAAGAAAAGGCATCTCACATTTATTTTTTATATTCTTCCATATTCATATTTTTTACACAGCATGTATCATTTTAGAGAGACAAAAAAGAAAGAAATATATACCTTTTAAAATAAACAAATAAGGGAATTCCCTGGCAGTCCAGTGGTTAGGACTCTGTGCTTTCATTCCAAAGGGCCTGGGTTCAATCCCTGGCTGGGGAACTAAAATCCCACAAGCTGTGTGGTGTGCTCAAAATAAATAAATTAAATTAAACAAACAAACAAAGGTAGTCCTCCATCTCCTCCAAGCTTGGTAGAAAGAAATACAAAGACCCTCTGAGAAGGACACATCTTGAACTCAAAGCCTCACAGAAAATGCTAAATTACGATTCACAATGAAAATAATCCATAATGAGTGAGAATCATCAAATACACAGTAGCGAATTAGACTCCCACAAGAATCTCATGCAATACAACTGCAAGATAGTACCTGATTTAAGAAGTTTAAAACACACACACACACACACATGAAAATGCAAAGACAGCATCATTAAAACAAAAACCAACAAGAAAGATCTGGAACAAAGCATCAAAAGAATCATGGGCCATTCTTTGTTGCAATAAACAAGTTACTGGGAAACCAGCCAAAATATATGAGAGAATGGACAATAGCTATGAGACAATGGAATAGCTATACAGGGAATCTGATCCCTGTATAGATACAAGAGAAGATATTCAAATAGGGCAGTTTCTAGATTGCTGTGCATATAAGGGGAATCTAAAGAGAATTGGACGTTTTGCTGAGTTGAAGAGATAAGGATCCGTGTGTAGGGTGGCTAAGGCAGCAGAAATCTATAGAACAGAGTAATAAAAAGGAAAAATTTCCAAAGAAAAAGACATCTGCAGGGGGATCCCCTAAAATATTTGGCTGACTACTGATATGAAATGAAACCCCATGAAACTAGGGAAAGAACCACCAGAAAGCAATACATGAACAAATCCCAAAGTCAACAGGTTTAGGAATAGTTTACATTCTTACCAGCCAGAGTGAAGGGATCTCATCTAAACAAAGCATTTGAGTATAGTGGGGTAACTAGGGTTAAGCAATAGGGGAAAGGCTGATCTGAAGCTACTCTAACAAAGCAAATATAGGCATACCTTGGAGATTGTGGGTTTGGTTTCTGACAATCACAAAAAAATGAATACTGCAATCAAGGGACCCACACAAAACTTAGTTTTCAGTACACACACAAGGTACGTTTATACTATATATATTGTAGTCTAGTAAGTATGCAACAGCATTACGTTAAAAAAAAAAAACACTGTACATACCTTGATTATTAAATACTTTATTGCTAAAAGACTCTAACCATCATTTGAGCCCTTGAACTAGTTACAGTAGTAACATCAAACATCACTGATCAGAGATCACCATATCAAATATAACAATAATGAAAAAGTTTGAAATGTTATAAGAATAATCAAAATGTGACACAGAAACACAAAGTGAGCTAATAATGTTAGAAAAATGGTGCCAACAGACTTGCCACAAATCTTCGATTTGGAAAATAACACAGTATTTGTGAAGTGAATAAAATGAGGTATGCCTATAAGAAAGCTTTGAATGCAACAACCTGATCTGTGAGTAGCTTAACTGAATACCAGGACAAAGTCCAAGACTCTTTAAAGGAAAACAATAAAATCTAGTAATCAAAAAGTGAATTAAATTTCACAATGGCTACAACCAGTGAAAAATTACCAGACATATAAAGAGTTAGGAAATACGATCCTTAACCAGAAGAAAAGTCAATCAATAAAAATAGATCCAGAAATGACAGGGATAATAGAACCAACAGATAAGGATTTAAAACAGCTATTATAAATGTTATAAATATATTACAGAATGAAAGAAAAATATAAGCCTGAGGGGGAAAAAAAATGATGATATAAAAATGACCTAAATGTAACTTCCAGAAAGAATATATATATTATTATACTATATGTATATAATTATAATATATATATCTATATATAAAATGAAAAATGAAAAAACAGTAGTAGAAAACATTCAAGCCAAAACATGGAAAGGAAAAAAAATAATAAACTGCCAAAAAGCCAGTAGAGCACTTCTGTCACATGACCTGTGTGATAATTTCAAGCAATCTAACATACTTGTAACCAGGGTCTCAAAAAGAAAGGATATAAGAAAGGGTACAGGAAAACATATTTGAAGAAATAATGGCAAAAATTATTCCAATTTATGAAAATTATAACCAAAAAACCCAAGAGAAAAAATGTCCACTTGGACTTCAATAGTGACCAAAAAATTTATCTTTTGAAAATGAAACAAAGACATTTTCACACAGACAAAACCTAAGTGAAAATTCATTGCCAACATACCTACACTAAGAGCAAGTTTTTTAAAAAATAGTATAAGAAATACATTATTGTTGTTCAGTCGCTAAGTCATGTCCAAATCTTTGCAATTCCACGGACTGTAGCACACCAGGCTTTTCTGTCCTCCACTGTCTCCCGGAATTTGCTCAAACTCATGTCCGTTGAGTTGGTGATATTATCTACCTATCTCACCCTCTTTTCCTTTTGCCTTCAATCTTTCCTAGCATCAGGATCTTTGGTAAGTATAAAAGACAAATTTCTCATTCCTAAATCTGTACAGTGAAAAACTGATGAGGACTCCTGACCAAGATGAAATAAAAGGGGCCAGACTTACTCTCCATTCTAAACAAACTGAAAAAACACAACAGGGAACAATCGTTTTCAAGATCCTAGACATTAGGTAATAAAGAACAGTGGCCTTTAGAAGTGGATGACCAACAAGACGAGACGCTGCCTTGAGAGTTTCCAGGCTGTGGCACAGTGATATACAATTGAAGTAGAGCCCAGTGGACTCACGGAGTTGAAGAGATGGAGTTGGGAATCCAGGGAGATCAAGGCAAGTCATAGGACAGAGAACCAGAGAGAAGAGAACTGTACGTGAAGAGAATCCAGAGAGCTGCAGGGCACAGCACTCTATTCAGCAGAGCACTCATCAGAGCAGGACTGTGAGGAAACTATTTAAAGGTAGAAAATGAGCTATTAAAAAGATTGAAGTTCTTGGCACTCACAAAGGGCCAGGAGCAGTGCCTGTTCTCACCATCCAGTCTGAGAAAACTCTTTCAGAGGGCACTGAGTACTCAGGAAGGTCTTGTTTCAGTAGTACAGAATAATCAGCCCTAGCCTCGGCACGCTCTGGATCCTCCTAGTACATCACAAAAGCAAGATCAAATAGGATCAGACTGTTTAAAAGTAAGGCAGTTAATCCTGGAACAAAATTCAAGGATATGTTATAGGAAAATAAAACTATCCCGCACTCAACAAGGTAAAATCTAAAATGTCTGCATCCAGTCAAAAACTACCATGCATGCCAAGTGACAGGAAAACAAAACTCAAACTGAGGGGAATAATCAATCATTTGAAATTTACCCAGAACTAATACAGAAGCTAAAATTAGCAGAGAAGGACAGTTATTATGAATAAATTTCATATGTTCAAAAAGTTATGTAAAAATATGGAAGTTATAAAAAAGAGCCAAATAGAAGTTTTAGAGAAGAAAATGACGTCTAACGATAAAAACTATATACTAGCTGGGATTAATAACAGATTAGACATTGAAGAAGAAACAATTACTAAATTAGAAGGCATTAACAATGGAAACAATTCAAACTGATACATACACAGAAAACAGAAGAAAATTTAAAAAACACCAATGAGTTGTGAATTTCAAGCAGCTTAAAAAATGAGACTGAAGTCTCCAAAGGACTCCAGTGGGTTGGGGCTAAGGGGGTGTAAAACATTTTTTCTTTCAAGAAATAATGGCCAAACACTTATCAAACTTGAAGACTATAAACCAAGAAGTTCAATGAATCCCAGATACAGGAATCATGAAGTAAATTACATTAAAACACATCATAATCAAATTACACAGAATTGTTTTTGCTAATCCTAAATCTTAAAAGTAGCCAGAGGAACAAAATCATATACATACAGAGGAATAAAGATAATGATGACATCAGATTTCTCACTGGAAAGATGGCAAGTCAGAAAAAAGGTAATCAACATCTTTAAAGTACTATCAACCTCGAGTTCTACAGCTGGCAAAAAAAGAAACTTTCAAAAATGATGATTAAATAAAGATGCTTGCAGATATACGAAAGCTGAAGAATTCATCAGTAGCAGACAGACCCACACTATGAAATATGTTAAAGAATGCTTTTTTGGCAGAAGGAAAATTATAGAAATCTGGATCTACACAAAGGAAAGATGAGCATCACAAATAGTATTTGGGAAAACATGTTAGTTTTTAAAAAGTATTTCAATCTCCTTAAAAGATAACTGATATAAAAAACAATGTTTATTGGTTTATTACATTTATAAAAGTAAAATACATGACAATGATGACATAAAGGAAAGAAGAGCAGAAATGGAAATCTACTATTTTAAAGGTTTTTATAATATATATGAAATCATATAAAATCACTTAAAGGTAGACTGTGATTACAAATGTATACTATAAACTCACACTAATCATTAACTTAGCAAATCAGCTGAATAGCTAATAAACCAAGAAAGGAGATCAAACAATATTATTAAACTCAAACCAAAAAACAGGCAGAAAAAGGAAAAAAAAAAAAAAAGAACAGATGAGACAAACAGAAAACAAATACCAAGTTGATGAAAGCAAATATAACCATACCAATAATAACATTAAATGTAAACAATCCAAACAGTCCAAATAAAAAGAAGAGATTCTCATACTGGATAAAAAACAGGGTGCAAAGTATATGCTGTCCATAAGAAACACACTTTAAACATAAAGAAAAATATAGCTTAAAAGTAACAGGAGGGAAAAAGATAAAACCATGTCAACGTTAGTCAAAAGAAAGCTGGACTGGCTATATTAAGGAGACAAAGGAGATTTCACGGTAAAGAATATTACCAGGGATAAAGAATGTCATTTCATAATGATAAAGGGATCAATTAAGAGGGCATAGCAATTCGGTTTTTGAACCTAATAACAGAGCTTCAAAGTACAGGAAGCAAAAACTGATAGAACATGATAAATGCTATCTAACAGAACAAGTAGGCAGAAAATCAGTAAGTCTATGGTAGACTTCAATATCAACCAAGAGACATATATAGAACACTCTAACAAAAGTAGAATATTCATTCTTCTAACGAGCACATGGAACATTGACCAGGAAAGACCATATCCCAGGCCGCACATGTCTCAATAAATTCAAAAGGACTCAAAGTAGTTTCTCTGATCATGAAGAATTAAACTAGAATCAAAACCTCAAAATAAACTATTGAAAAAATTCAATCACAAAGTAAAGGAAAAAGATAACGGAAGGAAGCACATCAGGATGTATTAACATTAATTCACAGAAATGAAAATAAAGGAAGGTTGGGGACAAAACCTTATACTTTTTAAATACATTTTTGCACTGTTTCACTAGGAACAGTAAGCATGTATTCTTTAAGAAATTTTTTAAAAAAGCAATTTTAAAGCCCTATGTGATCTTTCTGAATATTTAAAATAAATTCCCCTTTTCCTCTTATAATGACTTGAGCCAAATTCTGTATCTAATAATCCTATGAACCATGAATAAGACAATCAAATACTGTAATTTACTTAACATTTCCCTATTACTGGGCATTTAGATAGTTTTACATTTTCTGCTTTATATAACTACAACTATAGTAAATAGATACTATAGTGCTTTTAGGTTTTGTTTCTGTCTTTTGGCCACAACCCACTACATGTGGGATCTCAGTTCCCAGACCAGGGATCACACCTGTGCCCCTGCACTGGCAGCATGAAGTCCTGACTACTGGACCACCAGGGAAGTCCCTAGATAGTCCTCTTTAAATGCCAGCACTCAGCTTTCGCAAAAATCCATCTCTCATACTTCTGCGTCTAGAAAATAAACATTAATCTACTTTTCTTTTACAATTTACTAACCTATGCCTCCTGTGATCTAATTCCTCAAGAGCAGAGGTCTACTCTGAAACAGCCTTTACTGTACAGGCACTTCTTCTCTTTCAGTGATTAAAAGTGATAAAATATCTGATCCTCCTCTGTGTCTCAAAATCCTAGAGGGCTCACTTTAACATATATTCAGTATACTTATGGAATATCTGATTTGTTAAACAGTTGTTTAAGTAGTAATCATCAATTACCAGACAGAATCTAAGAATATTTGTAGGTTAGTGACATTTTTCATGAGATCTTTTTTTTTCCTGATTATACAAGTAAAACATGCTTGTATTATAATACATGCTTGTATTATAATATAAGTGAAGCTTTGTATTATACCACAAAATATAAAAAAAGTATGTAATTTATATTCTTCCTTTCAGTATGGTGAAAATCTAAATATGTAACTTTGTAGCCTGCTTTTTCCACTTAATTATATTGATATATATATTTAACATCATTATGTGTTTACAAACAGAGTAGCATTTTTCTATGTAATACCTCAGATAGAAAATAATTACAGCTTGAATTCAGCAGGAAATGCTTTTATCTTACCAAAAGTCCTAGGACTTTCTGTTGAATGGATGACTCAGTTGGGAATGACTATAAAAAGAAAGAGACATCTATAACTAAGGAACCAAATATAATAAACAAATGCTCAAATCAATCAATAAATGAATGTCCAAAGCTGTAGGCTAAATTCCCATTCTAACCTCTAGAACCCTCATGAAGAGTTCTAACCCTTGATTTTCAATAAAGTGTCTGCAAGTGGTTGGAGATTCATCTGTGAGGTTCCAAAGTGCACTCAAAGTAAACTTCAAAGTAGTGTCCACTGAATTTTGATTGGTTTTCTGCTTCACTATTTGAAGAAGTTGCTGAAAGAGGAAAATAGAATTTCTAATTACTGAATTGTTATTATAATTAGTGCTAATAACATGGACTAACAAGTCCATGAGGATTAGTTCCATGGGTTCAAACATTTCCTATGAAGGTTTTTACAAGTGCAACAAACAGCCTATTGGATTAGACTTTTCCTTTCACAAGAAAAAAGTAGAGGATTTTCATAAATACTTCTATAATATTCTGATCCCTTCCACAAGAAAAAAAGGATTTTCACAAATGCTTCTATAATATTCTGATCATACCTATAATCTAATCACCTGTAAATAAAATGAAAAGCAAAATAATTAAAACTTAGGATCTACTATGTTACCCAAGAGGTCACAATATATACTCACTTCAGATCCTGGGATAAAAAAGGTGGAGGGAATGAATCTAATACTTACTACATATCAGCAAATTATATCCTATATTGTAATACTGTCGTCCTCATTTTTCAAAAGAGGAAATTGAGTCCAAGTAATATTAAGTAATTTTATCATAGCCAACTTAGTAAGAGAAACTAAGAATTGGAAGACCTAATTCTCTCCTACCCCATGTTTTCCTTAAGAAAAAAAGAAAGGATGAACTATATACAATAGTAAGAGAATTAAAGTCTAAATTGGGTTTAAATAAGATAATAGCTTTGAAATTCCATTTGTAAATTATTTCTATCATAGCCTTAAACCTAAGAAATGTTAAGCTTGAAAAATAAATATTTTAAGACCTACGTGGGCCATTTATAATTCCATTTTTAGTTTACACTTTTGGGGGTAAAGGGAGCTCTGCTAAAACAGATACAAGTAACATTAATTAGCACTATTATTTAAAGTTATATACAAAATGGCAACCCACTCCAGTACTCTTGCCTGGAAAATCCCATGGACAGAGGAGCCTGCTAGACTACAGTCCATGGGATCGCAAAGAGTCAGACATGACTGAGCGACTTCACTTTCACTTCCACAATGAAGGAAAAAATTTTTAAGAAACACAATCATCTAGTTGCAATTATGTAACTTAATAGCACAGTGGCCAAGAGTGTGGCACTAGAATTGGGCTATCTGAACTTAATTAAGGGCTTGAAAAAAATTAGCTAGCATCATCATTACTACTACTATTAATTCCTGCTAATTGCTACTCAAATTAAACTTAATTTTCTCCCAAAGCACATAAATGGACTACTTCTTTATAGTCTTGGAATACACCTCTAGCCAAAATTACTGAAACTCATTCACAGCAATAAAAAGTCATATTTAAAACTAAAATGTCATCCCTGAAAAGAGTAAAAATAAATAAAATCAGCAGCCTTTTCTACTCATCTAACATATGTGTTGTATTTTGTGCTACGAACTTAGTATATTCCTTCAATCTTTTTTTTCCTTTTCAATCTTCTTAACAACTGTATAAAGCATTGTTTTATGACTTCAAAGAAAATTTAGGTGACTTGCCTGAAATCACACAGCTGCTGAGTGATAGAACTGGGAATAGGGCATGATTTCAACTTAGTCTCTAAACCTTTTAAGTTTTCACTGTTCACTATACTAATTCCTCAACTGAAGCAACCCAAAATCATAAATCAGCTATTAACATTATCTTTTCCCCTAAAGCATCTAGCAAAGTCTTATGACTGTAATAGAGATGGCCACATTTTTTTAATAAATAACAAAATCACAGAACTATATGAACTAGATAGGATTTAAGGTTTATTTAGGCCCCAATGGTCCAGGTAATTTATCTAAATTCACACAGTGAGTTTACAAGTTAGACCCTGGGTCATCTGATTCCTAGTTCAGGACTCTTTCCACCTCCTGTTAAAGAGTAAAGCTGCCCCAATGAAGAGAAATTAACACATTCACTTGGCAGTAACAAAAACAAACTTTTGAAATATAAAATCTCAGAAGACAGGCAAGTACTGGGGGGCACCAGTACTTGGTGAAGTACTGGCAAACACTGAAGCTAAGCAAACACTGCCTGAGAATGATGAAAATGAAAACTGTTTAGGGGTCTACATAGACTCACCCTGACGATGAAGAGCTCAGCACCAAGCTGGGCTGTCTGTTCTGTAGAAAGCTGCAAGCAAGCAGAAGACAAGGTAAATGTCCAAGGATCTACTGGTGTGAGTTTAATATCATTCACTGTAGCAGACTCTGAAGGTCAGACCAGAATCTCTGATCAACCTGGAATTCTGCAATACTGAATGCAGCTTGAATAAGTTAACCTGGTTTACTGAACTGTCAGGGGAAACAGTTTCCTACAGAAAATTATAAACATGAGTTCAGGTACCTTGGCAGCCAGAATGGAAATGATAGCAACTGCCATCCTCTGCATGTTTTGATCCTCATGGTTGCAGAGCCACTGCATGACAAGCTTGGCTGCTTCAAACCTGAAAACACACAAGGAGTTTCATGAATTAACCCTGGAGGCCCCAGGAGTAGTTTCAGAGCTCCAGCTGGGAACTGATGCTACAATTTAGGTAGGTGAGAAAGAAAAGGAAAGTTCCTCCTAACTGATAGAGAATAACAAGTACACTTAGTGTTTTGGAGATGGTATTATTAATTCTGACAACACTGTAAAGAAATAGAGAGTTTGGAAAAAATGGTCAAAAATATCTGACATTCATCTTCTAGAGGTATAACATATTTCTATTCTGTAGTGATAATAATAATTTTAAGCATTTTCTGGTTCCCCCTCAGTACTTAGCACAATGGGAACACTCATTCTTTTACTCAAAAACATTTATTCAGCTTCTCCTTTGTGCCAGATATTGTTTCAGATGCTAGAGACAGATTAGCGAACAAAACAGAAAAATATCTCTACTCTCACAGAGATTACACTCTAGTGGGGAAGACAGGTAATAAATAAGTAAGTAAAGTATATGGCATGTTTGGGTACTGACATATGCTAGAGAAAAAAATAAAACAGGAAAAGAGAGGATATGATATATAGAAACTTTATTAGTCTCAAAACATGTCCATATATATCAAATAATATAGCCTAGTATTAAAAGTTAAAAGCCGATTCTGAAGTTCTTTGAATTTGGGGGTTGGAATTCTAGCTCTACCTACTGTTAATGATAACAATAAAACACATTGTTTTATCCTGTGAGGCAATGTAGTCACGTCATTAAGAACATCATACACTTTGGAATTAGCCTGGATTCAAATATCACTTTCATCATGTACTAACTTTGGGACCCTAGGTAACTTTCTTCATCTCTCTGAACTTCAATTTTCTTGTCTGTAAAATAATACAGTCTATTCCACAGGACTGTTGTGAGGATTATATCATATCACACATAACGCTTAAGACTTAGTACAGACCTTGGCACATATCAAACTTTTGATAAAAGTTAATTTTTACTAGTATTGATTTCCTCTGTGCCTTTACTTGTGCAGTTCCCACAAAACATTCAACTCAGTCAATTTTCAGTTTCAAGGCAATATGACACGGATATAAAAAGTAAAAGCTCTGGAAGTCAGTCTGGATTTAAATCTAAATTCTTCTACTTACTATCTTATCACCTTGAGCAAGCTACTAAACTTCTCTGTGCCTGTTTCCTCATCTGTAAAATGAAGATTACAAGAGTAACAATTTCACAGGACTGTTCCAAGGACTGAATATGCATATCGAAAACACCTAGCACAGTGTCTGGCAAGTGCTTCATACATTAGTTATTAGTTTTATTATCTTAATGCCATCACTAAAATGAAATCTTCAATGATCACCAAGCCAATGAAATCTTTCTGTCCTTGCTTGGGGGGCCAGTACATTCTGTCATCCTCTTCTATGAAAGATTGTCTTGTTATACTCCTAATTCATTCATTCATCCATCCATCAAACAGCCACTGAAGTACTAAGCACGAGAGGCAAAGGTTAACCAACCTCTGTCTCTTACCACAAAGAAGCTCAATTCTAGCAGACTATACTCACTGGCTACATCGAGGGCAAACAATAGCCCACCTCAAGTGACTTTATAGCTGTGGGCCTAGCTGTCTGTCTTCTGAAGTTTTACTGAACAGTTATCCCCATTTTATTTTTTTTTGTTAAAGTGTCTATCTATGGCTGCTTTGGGGGTACAATGGGAGGATTAAGTAGGTCCAACAGAGACCCTATGGCTCATGAACTGGGAACATTTAATATCTAGCCATTTAAGGAAAAGTCTGTCAGCCTCTGGGGTGGTTTATAATTTTCTTTAGGAGATTATGTCTTTTCAACCTATGACTTCATGTGATCAATGCTGATGCTTAATATATTTATAAAATAAAATTCAGTAATCTACATGAGATACATGTGAAAGTGTGTTAGTCGTTCAGTTGTGTCCAGCTCTTTGTAACTCCAGGGATTGTAGTCCACCGGGTTCCTCTGTCCATGGAATTCTCCAGGCAAGAATACTGGAGAGGGTTGCCATTTCCTTCTTCAGGGGATCCCTGTGACCCAGGGACTAAACTTAGGTCTCCTGCATTGCAGGCAGATTCTTTACCATCTGAACCAATTATTTATTTCAAATAGTAAATGGAATACTTCATTCCATCAGCATGTCAGATAACAGTGTACTATTACCCAAATAAAAGTAAATCACTATAAAACTGCTGCTTGAGAAAAACACTTCTCAGTAAATCAAGTATAAATTTATTTTTGAAAATACCATCACTAAAAAATTATATTTTAAAATAGTAAAATGAAAAAAAAAAAATTAGCTCCTAAATCACATCTTACAAAATAAGGAAACCCTTTTTACTTACTGGAATCCAGCTATATGGTCTCCCTTAACCTCTGCTTAACAGGTTTCTCCTATAATTCAATATCAAGTAACTATAATAATAAGAGGCATGATACAGAGAAAAGAATGGTGGAGCTAAAACTAGATTGATCCTTTCTAGCCCTGCAGTTACTAGTCACAAAACCACGGGCAAGATACTGAATTTCTAAATACTTCAATTTCTTCAGCCTACAACACTGTGCATACATTCTAAAAACTATAATCAGTACAAATTCTTATGCAAAGAGGTATGAAAATAGAATCCGCTCTCATGAATATCAAAGCATTAAATTACAGAAAGTAGATTCAGCATTCTACAAAGTGATACACAATCCAACCCACTTGATTAACTGTACACTAGGAATATCCTAACTGGTAAGAAATGACCCAAGACAGATTTCTATAATTCCATTTTGTCCCATAGTTCTGGTGCTACCACTTGCCTGTTGAATGGAACGTCTTGAAGAATTCGGTCACTGCAAAGTGAAAGGAGGCAATTCTTCTGTAACTAAGAACCAAAGACAGAAAAAAAATCCTGAATAAAATACTGTTTTGTTAGATTCTATTAAAAAAAAAAAAAAGACATTTATAAAGCATAACATGTCTTGGAACATTTATTCTGCTCACCTACGGTTCAAAGACTTCCACTGGACCCACATAAGTTTACTTGCACATTTTAAAAATCTTTTTTATTAGATGAGAAATAGGGTGATAAATTGGATAATTCCAGCTAATCTCCCTCCCTTCTGGTGGCCCTTGGATGGGTTCTAGTTTGTCTTCTGTTCACCTGGCTTCCAGAGTCCATGAAAACCAAAGGCTAAACCTCATCTAGTTTGGCAGCTGTTCTCAATGAGGTAAGCTGGCTTTAATGATCCACTCGCCAATCTGGGTTGCCAATTTTGATTTTGGGTCTCTGAGTATTTTCTACTAACTTGCCAACTCATTGTTAAATTTTAAGAGTTAAAAATATAATTCAAGTAGCATTTTTAGTTTTCATCCAAAGAACAGGACAGGTTTTGTAGACTACCTATACTGCTAGAAACAGAAAATCCATGTCTTATTTATTTCTCTATTCCAGTACTTGAGTACCTAACCAATGCCTGGCTCAGAGCAGAAGCTCTACGCCTAATCCTGTATGCTGAAATTATCACTAACTCAAGATCTAAGTGCAAGTTTTACATGGCTTGCATTATTTCCCGCAATGTTTGGACTGAAATAGTTTTAGGTGAGGAATGCATTCTTTAGTATTCTACTTTTCTATCGCCCTGCACTCAGTCACACCACAAAACTTATTACTTCACAGCCTCCAAAGGAATTTCCAGCTTTGATCTACTAAACTGAACTGTATGGAGGTAGGAGATGGGTAGTAGACACTAAAAAGACCATTTGAATGTGAATTCCCATATGCTTGCCTGCTGGTGGTTGGGAAAATGTTCCATGGCTTTGAGCAGCAAATGGGTCACATCGGCCAGGAGTCGGACAGGCATTCCTGCAGCAAGATCCTGCTTGGTTAAATTAAACACACAGGCGCTTGCAGCAAGCTGCACTGGCAAATTCATAGGGTGGTTTCTCATCCCAGTAACCACAAGCTGAAAAAGAAATGAGTTCTCTTAATCCAACTTATAAAAAACATATAAGCCCTCTTCATATAGCAATGGAGAAGGACCCACTCCAGTACTCTTGCCTGGAAAATCCCATGGACGGAGGAGCCTTGTAGGCTACAGTCCATGGGGTCTCGAAGAGTCGGACATGACTGAGCTACTTCACTTTCACTTTTCACTTTCATTCATTAGAGAAGAAAATGGTAACTCACTCCACTATTCTTGCCTGGAGAAGCCCAGGGACAGGAGCCTGGTCAGCTGCCATCTATGGGGTCACATAGAGTCGGACACGACTGAAGCAACTTAGCAGTAGCAGCAGCAGGATATAGCAACATTACTCTGTTGATCTGTAATAATTTCTAAGATATCTTAAGTATATTTTTTATCCTTATGTGCAGAGCCTAGGACATAATAGTTATTCACCTACCTGGTCAAGGGAGGTGTCAAGTTGTTCATGTCCAGAAATTTTTCTGTAATGTTAATGAATCTTTTCTATTCAGAGAAAACATCTTAGTATTTCCTAGACATAGTTCAGTCTGGCCTGTTTTATGCCAAGCACTAAACAAGTTGTTACTGACTTGAATAGAGTAAACCAGCAGCAAACTTCACTTTCAAATCCCAACATTCAGTTCCTTAAGAATACTGCTAAAATTAAAACATAATAAAATCCATGTACTTCCCTCTGGCCTAGATAACTACTTCTCCCCTTTTCCTCTCTCCTCAAATCCCCAACAAATCCTCTCCATTCCTCATTACTGACTCAAGATCTTACTTCCAGTTACCCCAAGAAAACTGAAGTAATCAGAAAAGAACTTCAGATTCTGGCTTTTACACGTACCTCCTTGCCAGCGTACACACGAGCAATTGCTGTCTGCCTGCCTGTTACCATAAATGACCTCTAGGGGCTCCTCTCTAAAAATAATCCCTCCACTTAAATGCTTGATTCTTCCCTTCTTGTCTACTCAAGGACACTGCTTCAGCTGATCTCCCCTTCCAACTCCTATTTCAGATTTTTATTCTGTAGTCGATCATTCACACAGCATACAAACAAGGTATTTTTTTCTCCCATCTAAAACAAAACAAAACAAAACCCACACACATCCTCAGCCAACTACCACCTTTTGCTTTTGCTTTCTTTTGTAGCAAAAACTCCTTAAAAGGACCACATTTCTCTCTGCACCATTCTCTGAATGAATGAATGAGTAAATGTTTCAGATCAGGACGACGGGTCTGGTCCTCTGTTACTCAAGTGCACAATAACCAAAACCAAAAAATGATAATGCATATACCAAGCACCAGCATCCTCTGGTATGCACACAGGAGGTAGCGGATGGTGCAGCCAACATCCGGGGACTTGGATGTTCCTGCTTCTTATCCAAACACCCCGTTCTCAAAAGATTTAAGAAACCGGGAGGTTAAGTCATTTCTGGCTCTGACACTAATTTATTGTTACTTAACCTCACAGACCCTCAGGTACATAATCTGTAAAACAGAAGATAAAACTTCTCTCTTGGGATTGTTGTGCCCACTAAAAGAGGGACCAAATATAGTCCTATACTCACTGGTTTCTAAATTAAATGTGTATAAGGATTATCTTGAGGGATTATTACAATGTAGATTCCTGTATCTTATCCAGCCCTACTGAATCTAAATTTTCTTGGAATGAGGTTCACAAATATGCTTTTTAAAATAAGCAATATCCCAGACTTCAGGTGGCTAAAGAACCACATTCTGACAAAAAAATCTCCCACCCCATCAACAAAATTAAGAATCCTCCTTTTTTGTCCTCCAAAAACTGTCTTGGGTAAAATTCCCCATCTTAATTGGGGAATAACACAGATTAGTTACAAAAGCACAAGAGGTTCATAAATAGCATGGAAAAGTGCTTTATAAAATCCCAATATTATATTTCTTTAAAAACCATATATGGAAGCAATACATGGCTAATATACCAAGTAGTGTCCTGATTTGAGTCATATACTCTTTTCGACTACAGCTGGTAAAAAGATATCACACTGATTACTGGTTTTAGATAGTTAAATATGAACTTGAAGGCATTTATATTGTTTAAATGAGATTACTATAAAACTTCAGTAACACTATTCAGTTATCTTCTCTCATTCTCATTTATGGCTAAAAACTGAATTATATATTATCAATCTTATAAAAAAAAAAGACAAAATGCAGATTTTCACCAATTTTCTTCACAAAACCATCATCCATCTAGGAAGATAATTTCACACTTCTCATATCCAGTTTCTTGTTCTTACCTTTAAAATTTCTGGCTTTGTTTTTTCCATCACATGAGTCAGGCTAAAAAGGTGAAATAGAGCTTCTCGGACAAAGAAGGCCCGTTCACTGTACCTCTTCAGTGCTTCTGCAATCTGAGTTTCATTGGCTTCTCCAGACACCTTTGAACACAGCCAGAAGATGAGCTTTTAGGATTCTTTTCAACCCTCCAACTGTCTCTATCCAAACATCATTTGTGTGGACGGCATCCTGGATAGTTATGTAAAGCTTCAAACAAACGGCTATGATTATTTTCCAACCCATCCAGAAAAGTCATCCTGTGAAGCTATACATATTCTAAACAGATATATATTAGATAGGCTCAGACCCTAGAATAAGTCTACGGGTAAAATTTTCTATACTGTACCTAAAATAAATCTCAAGATATTTAACTTATATTTAACAAGATATAAATAAAGGTCTTACTACACATGATTAGGCTTCTACCACCTCTTAAGGTAACCCTTCACCCTAACTCACAATTTAGTAATGACAGTGGCCTTTTTTTATTTTTATAGCAATGTGTACATGTCAATCCCAGACTCTCAATCTATCCCTCTCCCCCCAACACCCTACATTGACCTTTCTGATCTTTCAATAAGCCAAGCTCTTTCCCAGGAAAAAGCGACTAATGTCCTCTCTGACTGAAATTTCCCGCTCTTTCTTTACCTAACTTCTATTCATCCTTCTCATTTCAAGTTAAATAACACTTAATAGAGAGGCCTTCTCTGACCCACCAATCTAGGTCAGGTCTTCCTGAAACATCACCTTCAAAGCCATTACCATAATCCCCTTAGTAGACTGATCTATTCACTGTACCCCTACAGGCAGCACTGTGTGTGGCTCAGAACAAGCACTCAATAAATATTTATCAAATAAATATATTAATTGATTCTCCCAGATTTATCAAGCTCCCATTCAGCATTAAAAAATTCTGTTCAAAAGTAGGTTTATCCTGGAATTTCCCATTTATACAGGTTAATATAGTTATCTTAACTGAAGTGAAGTGAAAGTTGCTCAGTCATGTCCGACTCTTTGCGACCGCATGGACTATACAGTCCATGGAATTCTTCAGGCCAGAATACTAGAGTAGCCTTTCCCTTCTCCAGGGGATCTTCCCAACCCAGGGATCGAACCCAGGTCTCCCACATTGCAGGCAGATTCTCTACCAGCTGAGCCACAAGGGAAGCCCAACTGTGGTTCATATACCAGTGGGTAGCCAAATGTATACAACAAGAAGTGGCTTTTGAGAAAAGTAACCCAGTAATAAGTAAAAAAAGAAATTATTACAGTATCACCATGATCCTCAATGAATTAATGGAACTAGGTGTTGAATGTCAACAACTGCTAATAAATCACAAAGAAAAACAACCAGACATTATGTACTTCCTTAATGAAAGAACGTAAAACCTAAGCATCCTGCCAAAGGGATTAAACATGAGTTTGACTAAGTCCTCACATCCAGCTACCAATTTGCAGAAAATACAGTCAATATGCACCACAAACCTACAATCAAGAAAACCTAGGCTGAGGGAAAGTCTACAAACCAAAGGGTCAGATTCTTTAATACACAAAGTATAAGGAAAAGAAACGGATAGAGAGGGAATTTTATAAAAGATACTGAAAAGACGTATGATTTTGAAAAGTGGGCAAGATGATTTTGAAAAGTGGGCAAAAGTGGGCAAGAAAAGTGGACAAGATTAACTGAGTGCCTAGAGGTAAATGGTTGGGCTGTAAAACTATTTAAAAGAGCAAGGACATGATTATCATTAGAGTCAGGGCAGAGATTACTTTTGAAGGGAAGGAGGAAGTTGTGATAAGGATGGGGCATGTGAAAGAGCTTCAGGGTAGCTGACAAGTTCTATTTATCAACCTGAGTGACAATTTCAAAATGGTTAAAAAAAAAAAAAAAAAAAACCCAAACCCTACTGTTTAGAGAGGTATAATCTTCTCACTACAGTGGAAGACTTATCTTTTTTCGGCAGCACCATTATAAAAGGTAACACAAAAATAAATATGTTTAAAATATATTACTTAGTAATAACTCTGTTCATATGGGTAAGGAATATGCAGCTTTAAGAAAATGAAGGGCTGTATCACAGCTAACATTTTAATCACTGATAGGATATGCTACAAAGGTCTAATAAAAATTAGACTACAGTACAGATGTGTGTACCAAGTGACAAAAAGGCATATACTGAGCATTTGTAAGACTGCGGGAATAATAATGGAAGTTTCTTTACAAAATGTTTTTTATACTATTCATGTATAATATAGGCTTCTTTGGAGGCTCAGTAGTAAAGAATCCGCCTTCCAATGCAGGAGACACAAGAGATGTGCGTTTGATCCCTGGGTGGGGAAGGTCCCTTGGAGAAGGAAATGGCAACCCACTCAAGTATTCTTGCCTGGGAAATCCCATGGACAGAGGAGTCTGACAGGCTTCAGTTCGTGGGGTCGTAAAAGAGTCAGACACGGCTTAGTGACTAAACAACAATAAGAATGTATAATATACATACATAAACATCGATTTTGACTATGTATTCACATATATAAGCAGTTATTGAACAATAAAAATTTTCCTAATGTTCAACTCTTTTTGAATCACCCTGAACTTTTTCTTAGATTTTAGATTTGGAAAGACACTGAACTATTAGGAGAGCTAAAAAAGACTGTAAGAGGGAAAACACGCTAACAATAATCTTCATCAGACTTCATTTATCCACATTTGGTTGATTCAAACAGCTTTACAATCTTATATAAAATATAACCTCAAGTTATCTTTAAATGTAAAATTACAGAACTTTTGTTATTGGAATGTAAATAATCTGAACCAAATTTCATTGCCTGTATATTTATTCAGTGGTTAACACTTCTTGAGCCCCTACTCAAATCAAGCAATCTGGCTCCTCAAACTATATGCATCTTCAATTCAATCAATTTCATATGCTAGATCAAAAAAAAAAAACAAAAACAAAAAAACACCACCACCAACAAAACAAACAACCATCTGTTTCTGCAATCTATTTAAAACAGAAAAAATGTCCTTTACCACTAAGTTAAACCTTATTAATATTTAAAATATGGATAAAACTAAATGTATATTCTAAGGAAAGACTTTCTTGTAGCACTCAGCACATAACTCTATTACAGCATTTCTCACAATTGATTAAAGCTATTTTTAAACGGCCTGTCTGTTCTCCACTGGATCAGAATTCCTCAAGAGCAGAAGCACTAGCTCAGACGTCTTTAAAAAGTACGTATTAAGTCTTAGTTCAAGGGAGAAGTCTAGGTTAGAGATATAAATTTAGGATGATTCCTAAATTTACATAGGCATATAAGTTTGGGGCCTGAGAGATTAAGGAAGAATCAATAAAAGAAACTGAGAGAAAGTCCAAAAAGTACGGGAAAAAAAAGATCAATCTGATATCCTAGAAACTGAGTTTTTTTAAAAAAAAAAAAAGGTATTTCAAGAAGGAAGAAAGATCAACTATGTCAAAAGGCACTTAGACCAAATGAGATGAAGACTGAGAATACTGGGTTTAACATATAACCAGTGCTTCTCAGGAGTGAGGCAGCCAAAAAACACAGGAATCTTAATGGTGGGATAGCGGAAGGTTGAGGAAACTGATGTTGACAAACGAGCAGATAAGGTAGGGAAACAAAGGTGACAGGGTTGGTAATTCTATGTCAAAAAACCCTCTGTGTTGGGGCTAGATGAGTAAGAGAAAGAACTAAGGTTCTCAAATATAGGCAGAGATGTAGTAAAAGAATACATTCCAGGCTCATCAGCTAGCTGTGATCCTTAAGAAAATCACTCCCTCTCACTGAGGGCAATACCTCCCTCACAGAGCCAAGAGATCAAAATACATAATATACTTGCAAGTGGAAAAAACAAATCTTTTGTTCTTTGAACCACCCACTAAAAGTACCAGATAATGCCTCATAAGGAATACTGGGGAGTGACACTGTCTCTACTGAGGCATGTAAAACCAAAACTGTCAAACTAAATTAATTTAAAGCATCATAACATTAAAACACTCATTTCAGACCCATTTTTCAACTTTGCTAACCTGGAAAATTTTAAAAAAGGAGACAGAGCAATCTCAGCTCTCTTCTCTTAACATGACCCATTATTTTTCAACTCTCAAATTAGTAGTCAAATAAATAATTTAAAACAAACATCTATTTTTATGTATAGTTGAATAAAGGGCAAAGTTCCAATGATCTCTATTTTTAAAAAAAAATTATTTTAAAACAATGATTCTCCATTCTGGCTACATATTAAAATCACCCAAGGAGCTTTAAAAAAAACTGATGCCTCAGTCTCACCTCCCTACAGTGCTTCTGATTTAATTGCTCAAGTTACTTAGATGATTTTTTTAATTAAAATTTTTTTCCAGCTTTAAAAGATATATATTATAGATACATAATGACAAATACATTCTGTAAGTGTAATGTGTAAAACGATGATGTTATACATGTAAATACTGCAAAATGATTATCATGATACAGTTACTTAACATATCCATTATCTCAAATAATTACACTCCAGGTAATTTTAATTACAGTCAAGGTTGAGAATCACTGTGTTTACAGAAGTGGAAACTAGATGACAGCAAAGTAGGTGTTTTCTAGAGTCAAAATTTCAAAGCAATGATGTTCCATTTGTAAAATCAAACTTGTTTCACAGAGGCATTGTACAATGTGTATGTTCTACTAGCCTCAACTGAAAACCTTGGGCTAATTCACTCTAGGGTCTGTTGGTGTTAAGAACAATCAGCAAAAATCACACTGCTCGGGAATCATAGCTACTGGAGGATCTTTGCCTTGAGAAGATTACTTAGTGCAGTGTGCCAGGGACACATTCCTTGCATCCTTGAGGACACAGATCAAGCTCACCTCCTCTGGGAAATCCTTCCTAAACTCCCAGTACACAGAGATTTCTTCCCCTTTGATTTTTATAATTCTTTACTGACCCATTTCTTAGGCAGACAAGTAACACTAACTTAGTAATCTACATTTTTATGCTGCCTTTACCCACAAGCCCTGTGCTAGAAACTTACCTTGTTCAATAACAAGCTGTTATGTTAGTTCCTCACACTTGCTGCCCTGCACCTGGCGTATGTGCCTTTGCCATTTCCTGCCCTAGCACCTACTTTTTCCAGCCTCATCTCACCGCTCTGCAACTTCCTACTCTAGAACTCTAGCCACAGCGGCTTTCTCGAAGTTCCTTGGATGTACCATGTTCCTTCCTACCACACATCTTTTGCTGTATTATTCTGGCTGCCTGGAATTTTCTCTACCAAGTTACTCATCCATAAGGTCTTCACTCATTCATCAAGTCCTCAGAGAAGCCTTAAACTAAGTCGAGCCTCTCTGTTCAACATACTCAAATACAGTATTATGTAGCTTTTAGATTCTTAACACTATGCAGTTTAAAGCATATATATATGCGCACATTATGTATTAATATATATGTATATGATATATAAATACATATATTGAAACCATACACCCATGACATATGTATGATACTTCACTGTCTGAATCCCTCACTAAATTATAAGCTCCATGAGGGCAAGATCACGCCATTTCACTCCACCATAATATGCAGAGGTACTTAATAAAATATTTACTGAATGAATGAATAAAAAAGTGACTCAAAATAATTGCCCACATTCTACTTTTTAAAGTCTAAATTTACAAATAATATAAGAACTGACATGTTTTAAAATGTTCTATAGCTAACCTTTCCTTCTCCTTTTTTGAGATCGATATTGATTGCTAAAAAAGAACCCTCCTGCACTGTTGGTAGGAATGTAAATTGGTACAGTCACTATGGAAAACAGTATGGAGGTTCCTTACAAAACTAAAAATAGAGTTACCATATGATTCAGAATCCCATTCCTTGACATATATCTGGAGAAAATTATAATTCAAACAGATACATGCATCCCCAAATTTATAGCAGCACTATTTACAATAGCCAAGACATGGATGCAATCTAAGTGTCCACTGATAGACAATGGATAAAGAAGAAGTGGCGTGGTATACACACACACACATGAACACTACTCAGCCATAAAAAAGAATGCAGTACTGCCATTTGCACCAGGTAGAATCAAATGATGCTTCGACTTAAGTGGTTTGATGTAAGTCGTAGGGGAAAAAAAAAATGGGGCTCTGAAATTTGATAGATGTAGATCCAAACACTGGTTCTAACTAACAGTAAATCATAATTTCTATGTTTTTCATCTATAAAGTGGAGTTAATATCAATCTATAGATATTACCATATACAATATAAAGCATTTATAGGATACAATGTATGTTAGAAAAATACTGCTGCTGCTAAGTCGCTTCAGTTGTGTCCGACTCTGTGCGACCCCTGAGACGGCAGCCCAGCAGGCTCCCCCGTCCCTGGGATTCTCCAGGCAAGAACACTGGAGTGGGTTGCCATTTCCTTCTCCAAGAAAAATACTAGTTGTCCTTAAACCTGTTACAGTTCTATCCTTCAAGGTCTGATTCAGATACCATCTTCCCTCAAGACGAAAATTCTCCAGTGAGAAAAAGTTTCTCCTACTCTCCTACAGCAACTATACTGATCCTTGGCTTTAGAGTTGTTTGTGATCATAACATTACTACTACTATCAGGCTCCTTGGAAGCAAATCCTGTATTTTTTTATCTTTCAATCTCAAGTTGTGACAAGTTCAGTAGATGTTTCCCAAATGGAATTTAAGCCATTATACATGAGAAACCTAAGAAGAGAAGGATTTTACCATTTTTACAATAGAGATACTCTTGGACAACTTACTCTCCCATTACTCTTTTCTACAAAGGAGCATCTCTAGTTTCTTTGACGTGATCCTTTAGCTATTATGTTTAAGTGGTTCAAAATATCTAAACATTCTCTTCATGAGAACTATCATTTATCCAGGGCCTACAACATGACTTGCACTTTACATATATAATTATTAATCTTTAGAATAATTTTGCAGATAAGAGTCATATCTATTTTATAAATAAATGTAAATTGAAAAGTTACATCATAGTTTGCTCTGGGCCATGAAGCAAATAATCTGGAATATTAATTCAGACTCTAAAGCAAGGCCTTTCCACTATATGTCATGTTTCATGAATATGATCTATATATTATTAGACATTCACCTTAATGGAATCTTATGCAAACTAAACAATGGTCAGCCTGACAAAGGAATATATTTTTAAAATCTGACCTTCAAATGTCCTTCGCCTGTGAGGAATTCAGAGTAGCCAGCATCAGTAGCCAGCAAACCTACAAACTGCATGCTGGGCCGTTGCTGAATAAAAGCTTCAACAGCTTTGTCTGTCACATGCTTCCTCCCAGAAACATCCAGGGAGACGAGGTTGGGCAGGATGTCCTTTTGTTCTAGTAATCGAAGAGCTATGTCTGATGTAAACTGTTTATCATCCGAAATATCAAGATGATTCAGATGTCTTAGTTCTCGAACAACATCCAGTATCTGGGTAGTTGTCATTTTTAAACATTTCAAGTGATGCATGGTTAGAGACTTGAGTCGGTCTTTGCAAGCCAGCAGAGCCGTGATGTCTGTGATGGAGGTGTTAGAAATATCCAGGCTCTCTAATCTTGGCAATGAGGCAACTTCAGCCAGGTCTTCATTGTAAAAGAGAACATTGGTGATGCTTAATGCTCGAAGGCCAGAAAGTCGGCTAAAGCACCGCTCATAAGGATCTTCGAGGGAGAGAGTTAATGAGTTCAGCACGAGGCACTGGAGATTTTGCTGGATCCATTTGTTACTGCCAAGCCCACTGATGATGTCTGTAATCGTGATGTCAGCATTCACACCTGTGGCATCAAGTTCCACTAACTTGTGGTGGCAGAAGGCTTTCCGGAAAGCAACAGCAGAGATCTTGGCTTTGCGAATGCAAGCTCGTTTTAAGCGCATCTGGTTGCCCCTAAAAATACCTACAGTTGCATCATTCAGGAGACCTAGGAAAAAATAAGCAGTACTTTAACTTCAAAAAATGGTTAAAGGATAGCTAAAATTTCCAGCATACTTTACACTTTTGAAGCACTACCATGTAACAGTATTTCATTTAATTGACATAATAATTCAGTGAGGTAAGAATGTGATTATCTACAATTTATAGCTGAGTAAACTGGGGTTCAAAAAAGTGGTCTTCCCAGAGCACAGAAATAGCACATGGCAGAATCAGGACTGTGTTAGGCATTACTGATATTCACTAATATCTGATTCTCCTCCCATTACTGAACACATGCACAGTTGTGTTTTCCAAAGTACCCTTGGATTTAGATGGGGCTACATGCCCAGTTCTAGCCAAAGGTATACCAGATCCAAGTACAAAAGGATCATGAAAGCAAAGAAAAGGAAGCAATTTACCATGTCTGGAGATCTGAAAAAGACTCCATGGAAGAGGTGATCCTTGAGAAGATCTTTCAAAGATGAAGGAAAAATTCAAAGATGGAGAAGGAAGGTGAGGGGAATTTAAGAAGAATACAGGGGAAAACCTAGATACAAGTGAGAACATGGCCAATTTCTGAAGATTTACATATGGAAGTGGGAAGAGACAAGGAATAAGGCTAGATCACTGAAAGGTCAAGAGAAGAAAGCAGGCCAGCTAGACATCTTGGGACACAAAGAACAATATGGTGGAGTTCCTGTTTTTTTTTCCCTGTACCATATATTCCAGACTTAAGCTGGCAATTGGGAAATACCAACAAGCACACACAAAAACAGCCCCTGCTCCGCCAGGGCCACAAAATCTGCTCACCCTAGCCAAAGTACCAGGAAAAGGGCAGCCTAGCAAGGGTAAATGTTTTTGTCCCCCACTTGACTTCTGTTGACACCCGAGACTTAGTGCTCCTCTTTATGGCTATGCGGGAGATTGGTGTTCTGGTTCCTCATTAGGTCTCTGGTGTTTGACTGAAGTAAAGTGATTACTTTATCTCACCACATTTGCTGATGTGGATGAGGGTGTCAGAGACATGAACAAAAACCTCACTCTCATCCACACCAGTAAATGCCAAGAGGGGAACCTAGACTTTCACTCCCGCTATAACTAGTTGCCACAATCTCCCCACAGAGACATGTTAGGAGAAGGCAGAGTATGGAGCCAGGACTTCCATGTCCATCTGGCAGTAACGAGGTGCTTCTCCCTTTCCGAGCTGGGGTGGTATCAAAGGAAGCCTAGTGGAGAGTTGAGACTTCATCACTGCCCAACAGTAAGTAATGAGGTCACCTCCCTACAATGTGCGGTCAGTGGAGGCCAAATGAAGAAGAGAAATGAAGTACTCACACGGCTCTCAGCTAGGGAGGGTATCAGTAGCGAACCAGTGGGGAAGCAGCACGCCAGTCCCCTGCAGAGCAGTAATGAGTAATGAGCAGCACTAAGTCTCAGGTGTCAACAGAACTCGAGTGGGGAATAAGAACATTTACCCCAGTCTGGCAATAACAAGGCAGTGCCTCCACCTTCCACTGCTAGAGTGGTGGCAGAGACACAAACAAAAAGAGCAGTCCCATAACACAATATCCAAAATGTCCAGATTCCAATAAAAACTCACTCATCATACAAAGGACCAGTAAGATCTCAATGTGAAAAGAAGACTATAGATGTCAACACTAAGAAATGAGAAATGTTAAAATTATTTGATGAAGGTCTTAAAGGAGCCATCATAAAAAAGCCTAAGTGTGCAATTACAAACAAGCTTGAAACAAATGGAAAACAGAAAACCTCAGAAAAGAAGCAGAAGTTATATAGAAGAACCAAAGGAAAATTTTAGAATTGAAAAATACAATAATGGCTGCGTTCAACAACAGAATAAAAGGAACAAAGGAAAGCATTAGTGAACTAAAAGATTAAAAAAAAAAAAAAAAAGAAATTACCCAAATCTAAAGAACCGGTAAAAAAACAGACTTAAAACATATTTGAACACAGCTATTTGTCCAGAAAGAGTGGAGGAATAGGGCAGGGTTGAAAAAGTATTTGAAGAAATCGTTACACACCTATTAAAATGGCTCAAATAAAAAAACAGTAATAACACCAAATGCTGGCAAGTAAGCAGAGAAACTGAGTCAGTCTTACATTGTTAAGAGTGTAAAATGGCATAGCCATTCTGTAAACAGTGTGGCTTAACATGCAACTACAATAGGACCCAACAGTAGCACTCCTGGGCATGTATCCCAAAGAAATGAAAACTTATGTTCACATAAGACCTGTCCATGGACGACTATACCACTACAATATTCATATTCGACATTACATTCTTAATAGTTAATAGTTAGATATTATATTAATAAGACCATTCAGGTATGACCTAAATCAAATCCCTTATGATTATACAGTGGAAGTGAGAAATAGATTTAAGGGCCTAGATCTGATAGATAGAGTACCTGATGAACTATGGACGGAGGTTTGTAACATTGTACAGGAGACAGGGATCAAGACCATCCCCATGGAAAAGAAATGCAAAAAAGCAAAATGGCTGTCTGGGGAGGCCTTACAAATAGCTGTGAAAAGAAGAGAAGAGAAAAGCAAAGGAGAAAAGCAAAGATATAAGTATCTGAATGCAGAGTTCCAAAGAATAGCAAGAAGAGATAAGAAAGCCTTCCTCAGCAATCAATGCAAAGAAATAGAGGAAAACAACAGAATAGGAAACACTAGAGATCTCTTCAAGAAAATTAGAGATACCAAGGGGACATTTCATGCAAAGATGGGCTCGATAAAGGACAGAAATGGTATGGACCTAACAGAAGCAGAAGATATTAAGAAGAGGTGGCAAGAATACACAGAACTGTATAAAAAAGATCTTCATGTCCCAGATATTCACGATGGTGTGGTCACTCATCTAGAGCCAGACATCCTGGAATGTGAAGTCAGGTGGGCCTTAGAAACCATCACTACGAACAAAGCTAGTGGAGGTGATGGAATTCCAGTTGAGCTATTCCAAATCCTGAAAGACGATGCTGTGAAAGTGCTGCACTCAATATGCCAGCACATTTGGAAAACTCAGCAGTGGCCACAGGACTGGAAAAGGTCAGTTTTCATTCCAATCCCAAAGAAAGGCAATTCCAAAGAATGCTCAAACTACCGCACAATTGCACTCATCTCACACACTAGTAAAGTAATGCACAAAATCCTTCAAGCCAGACTTCAGCAATACATGAACCGTGAACTCCCTGATGTTCAAGCTGGTTTTAGAAAATTCAGAGGAACCAGAGATCAAATTGCCAACATCCACTGGATCATGGAAAAAGCAAGAGAGTTCCAGAAAAACATCTATTTCTGCTTTATTGACTATGCCAAAGCCTTTGACTGTGTGGATCACAATAAACTGTCAAAAATTCTGAAAGAGATGGGAATACCAGACCACCTGACCTGCCTCTTGAGAAATCTGTATGCAGGTCAGGAAGCAACAGTTAGAACTGGACATGGAACAACAGACTGGTTCCACACAGGAAAAGGAGTACGTCAAGGCTGTATATTGTCACCCTGCTTATTTAACTTCTATGCAGAGTACATCATGAGAAACACTGGACTGGAAGAAACACAAGCTGGAATCAAGATTGCTGGGAGAAATCTCAATAACCTCAGATATGCAGATGACACCACCCTTATGGCAGAAAGTGAAGAGGAACTAAAAAGCCTCTTGATGAAAGTTAAAGAGGAGAGCGAAAAAGTTGGCTTAAAGCTCAACATTCAGAAAATGAAGATCATGGCATCTGGTCCCATCACTTCATGGGAAATAGATGGGAAAACAGTGGAAACAGTGTCAGACTTTATTTTTCTGGGCTCCAAAATCACTGCAGATGGTGACTGTAGCCATGAAATTAAAAGACACTTACTCCTTGGAAGGAAAGTTATGTTCAACCTAGATAGCATATTAAAAAGCAGAGACATTACTTTGCCAACAAAGGTCCATCTAGTCAAGGCTATGGTTTTTCCTGTGGTCATGTATGGATGTGAGAGTTGGACTGTGAAGAAGGCTGAGTGCCGAAGAATTGATGCTTTTGAACTGTGGTGTTGGAGAAGACTCTTGAGAATCCCTTGGACTGCAAGGAGATCCAACCAGTCCATTCTGAAGGAGATCAGCCCTGGGATTTCTTTGGAGGGAATGATGCTGAAGCTGAAACTCCAGTACTTTGGCCACCTCATGCGAAGAGTTGACTCATTGGAAAAGACTCTGATGCTGGGAGGGATTGGGGGCAGGAGGAGAAGGGGACGACAGAGGATGAGATGGCTCGATGGCGTCACTGACTCTATGGACGTGAGTCTGAGTGAACTCCAGGAGTTGGTGACGGACAGGGAGGCCTGGCATGCTGCGATTCATGGGGTCGCAAAGAGTCAGACATGACTGAGCGACTGAACTGAACTGAAATGGCATTATCTTTTTAGATGGTAAAATTCTTATTCTGATTTCTAGATCTTATACACACATTTCCTGGAAAATTTTTAGCATTGAGACAACAGATACAGTGAGCAAAGAGTATGACAAGAGAATTATAGAATCAAGTAAGTAAAACTCTTTAGTATCAGGCTTATTTTAATAAGGACTGCTACCAGTATCATTAATCCCTTGAATTGAGTAAATAAGTAAATTTTTTTTAATGAATTATTTTCTAAAATCATTGCACTATTAGAAGACTTATACTAGCAATTTTGAAAGCATTCATAAGGAATTCCCTAGCAGTCCAGAGGTTTTTCTTTTGCAGTACTATTAGCAGTATCCACTCTTGACTGTTTGAAGGTGGATATGATTTTTACAAAGAGATTCAATAATTTGTGCATGTGATGAATAGACAGGTAATCACATGGGGGACACACAAACGGGGCAGCACACTGTTTCTCTTGATCCTCACGTTTCTCATTTGAACTCAGTTTGAAGAAAACTGGTAGAAAACACATTCTGATCAAGCATATAGCTTCTCAAAGACATACTCTGGAAGACAATTATTTAGTTTTATGTACTTAAAAACTACTTTCATTATTTTATTCATACAAAGCATTCACCAGTGCCTGGTATATAATAAGCATTCAACAAATGTTAGCTGCTATTATTAACAATAGTTATATTTCCAAAGGAATCTGGAAAAGTTACAACTTCAGTTAACATTTATTCTTTTGATTTACAAGACTAGTTATATGTACAAATACTTAAACTGAACTTGCTAAGTGTAATCATTAAACTGAGACCAGAAAGAAATGCTAGCACTAGCTTAACCTTTTAAATCTCATTTGTAAGGGATCTTTAACTTAAATGTGGGTAATACCTATTGAAATTTACCCTCATTCCTTCAGCAGCTGGAAGAATCCAAAGAGACTACAGACTTGAGCAACTTTAGTGAAAACCAAGGAATGCAGACATCTTCTTCCTCCCACCCTTCCTTCGAATGCACTATCTGCATTTGTGTGTGCTCTGTCTTCTGTTTCTCTCTCTCTATAGACACACACACACACACACATATATATCAGATAATGGGATATACTTTTGCTGTGACTTTAAGTACATATAATAAATTTATGTATTTGTATATGTGTGTTCACTTGCTCAGCCGTGTCTGACTCTTTGCAACTGGCATGGACTGTAGCCCACCAGGCTTCCCAGTCCATGGAATTTTCCAGGCAAGAATACTGGAGTGGGTGCCATTTCCTCCTCCAGAGGATCTTCCCAACCCAGGGACTGAACCGAGTTTCCTGCATCTCCTGCACTGGAAGGTGGATTGTTTACCACTGAGCCACCTGGGAAGTCCCTTATAGTCCCTATATTTAATAAAATATAACAACTATAAACATATTTGAATGTATGTGTGGGTATATATATTTAAAGTCACAGCAAAAGTGTATATACCATTATAGGCTATCCAGGAGCAAGAATACCTCTAATGTAGGAGTAGGAAGGTTGTGTGGCAGTGAAAAGAAAACTGATTTAGAATAAAACAGATCTGCATTTGAACCAGGACTCTATCATTTACTAGCAGTGTGACTCTTAACAAGTTACTTCTCTGAACCTCAGTTTCCTTATCTGTATATGAACAGGACAAAAATAGCTACCTTATAAGTTTTTGAGAAAATTCAAGAAAAGTATAAAATGCCTGGCATTAATATTACATGGAAGAGGCAATTCATAAATGATAATTATCACTATTGCCATATTTATTCTATTTTATAGTTGTGGAAAAAATTGTATTTCTTACTTGTAAGAGTTTACACACCCTAAATATATAAAGGGATGGAATCTCTTTCAACTTAGAACTTATACATAGGTAACAAAATTCTCAATATATTGTGCATAATCAGAATTTCACAGATAAATCTTTCACAATTTATTTTCAGAATTTGTTTTTGAAGACAGAAGTAATACATTAGCTATGATTTCCTGTTTCAAAGATCAAAAGCATAAACTAGCTTTTCCATTATGACATTTATTGATTTTCTTGCTGCCAAATAACCCTGTAAGGTATTTTAGACCAGCAGACTTCCAAACTGCTATTTTGGGAGAGAAGTTATTTTTGCCATGCAAACAGCTTCTCATAACAACAAAATAGAAGAAACAAACAAAAAAAAGGGCTTGCCAGGTTAGAAAAGAAAATGCTTATTTAAATTATGCCATAAGTAGCAAGGTAGGCAAAAATAAATTAATTCCTTTTCCTCAATTAGGCTTTTCTGTTATTTCTATGAAAATAATTAAATGGCCACAGCAGCACTTCAAAATCCAATGCTAATTAAAAGGGCATAATTTTTGTTTCCTCTGTTTATTTATTACCATGAAAAGCCATGGTCTGAAGTAGCCGATCAGCCACCTCCTGTGGGAATACTCCAGGTTCCTGCAGACACAATGTTCCATCTTGTCTTGCTGAGCAGAACTTCTCAAGGTGAGTAGTCAGGAAATTCAAGCAGATATCAAGTAAGGAATAAGGAGATGCCTCCTCCTTGGATCCCAGGAAGAAACAAAGGGAAAACCAAAGCCAACAAGTTAGTTTCCAGAAAAGTAGAGAACAAAAGATTCATTTACTTGCTCAACAAGTACTTTTACTCAAGTGTCTACCATGTGCAAGATACCATGTTAGGCAGTGGGAATACACCATATGATCCATGTTCTCAAGAAGCAGGAGAAGAGAAACATTTAAACACATTTTTACTAAAAGTCTATTAAATACTATAGTATAGGATATATTGGGTAGTCATGTAAACATACAGCAAGGTATCCTAATCAGTCAAGGATGGTTAGGGAAGATGGCACAGCAGATTAATCTTCCTAAATTACCATCCCAGGACGCTCTACTGCTCAAAACATCAGTGGGATGCATGGGCCTGAACACAAAAGAAAAAAATCTTATATTGTTAGACTGATGATGCCCGAGTCCTTCCAAAATCTAGCCTCAATTTACTTTCCAACTTGACCTCCCACAAAATTCCCATCCCACCTAACAGTTCAAATATGATCAGTTTATTTGGAGGAAAGAATGTGCTATATGTGTTACCCTCAAAAAAGAAAAAGGCTAACCCAGTTTATTCCAATCTGAGGAATACAGAACTAATCAAATAAGCACAAAGATTTAAGTATAAGGGTTTTGATTACAGAAATAAACACTCTTCAAGGTCCCTAATAACAGTAATATAACTAAAATATAATTATAGCAGCTACCATCCATTAGGTGCTTTCTGTATGACTCTGTGGAGAGTTTAACGCTGAGCGTCGAACAATTGATGCTTTTGAACTGTGGTGTTGGAGAAGACTCTTGAGAGTCCCTCGGACTGCAAGGAGATCCAACCAGTCCATTCTGAAGGAGATCAGCCCTGGGATTTCTTTGGAAGGAATGATGCTAAAGCTGAAACTCCAGTACTTTGGCCACCTCATGCGAAGAGTTGACTCATTGGAAAAGACTCTGATGCTGGGAGGGATTGGGGGCAGGAGGAGAAGGGGACGACAGAGGATGAGATGGCTGGATGGCATCACTGACTCGATGGACGTGAGTCTGAGTGAACTCCGGGAGTTGGTGAGGGACAGGGAGGCCTGGCGTGCTGCGATTCATGGGGTCGCAAAGAGTCAGACACAACTGAGCAACTGATCTGATCTGATCCATTATTTCAGTCATTCCTCACCCCTACTTTACTAAGTAGTGAAGCATTATTTTCATTTTTGCATAACTGAAAACTGGCTCAGAAAAGTAACATTTAAGTATTCTACACATAGTAACTGACAAAGTGTAACTTCAAATTAAAAACTGACTTAGGGGGACTTCTCTGGTGGTCCAGTGAATAAGACTCCAAGCTCCCAATGCAGGCGACCCAGGTTCAATCCCTGCCACAACGAAGACCTGATGCAGCCAAATAAATAAATAAAAATATCTTAAAAAAAAATATGACTCAGGAACATAACTCTTAACCATATTAAATTGATACTACACATGTGACATTTTTAATGGCTGAATAATATGCAGCTGTTAAAAATTATAGTTCAAAGATATATTACTCAAATACAAAAATATTCATAATACAAGGTAAGTTTTTTAAAATACATAGTTTATAGAACTTCCTCAACCTGATAAAAGTCATCCATTCATATTCATGGATCAGAAGATAATATTTTTAAATTGATCTACAGATTCAGTACAATCCCTACCAAAATTCCAGCTTCTTTTTTTTGCAGAAATTAACAAACTGACCTAAAATTCATATGGAAATACAATAGACCTAGAATAACTGAAACAATCTCTGAAAAGAACAACAAAGTTGGAAGACTCACACTTGTCAGTTTTAAAGCTTACTATAAAGCTACAGTAAACAAAGCAGTATGGTACTGGCATAAAAACAGACACATAAATCAACGAGACAGAACTGAAAGATCAGAAATAAAACTCTCATATTTATGGTCAGTTGACTTAAACAAGGCTGTCAAGACAATTCAATGGGAAAAAAAAAAAACAGGCTTTTCAACAAACAGTGCTGGGATAACTGGACATCTACATGCAAAAGGATGAACATGGGGTCCTTCCTCAAAGCACATATAAAAATTAACTCAAAATAGATCAAAGGCCCAAAGGTAAAAGTTAAAACTATTAGGTTCTTAGAAGAAAACATTGGTATAATCCTTCCTGACTTTGAATTGGTGAATGACTTCTTAGATATGACATCAAAAGCACAAACCAAAGAAAAAAGCAGATAAACTAGACTTCATAAAAACAAAAAAACTTTTGCATCAAAGGTCATCATCAAGAAAGTGAAAAGAAAACCCCAAAAAATGGGAGAAAATATTTGCAAATCATGTATCTGTTAAGGGATTTGTATCTAGATTATACAAATAATTCTTACAACTCAATTATAAAAAGACAACTCAAAGACAGGCAAAGGTCTAAATGGACATTTCTCCAAAGAAATGCAAATGACCAAGAGTCACATGAAAGACATTCAACATCATTAGTTACCAGAAAAATGCAAATCAAAATTACAATGAAGTAATATCTCACACTTACTATTAAGGCTATAACCAAAAGACAGATAAAAACAAGTGTTGGTGAAGATGTGAAGAAACTGGAACTCTCGTACCCTGCAAGTGGAAATGTAAAATGGTACGGCCACTTTGGAAAACAATCCAGCAGGAGCTTCCCTGGTGGCTCAGTGGTGAAGACTCCTGCCAGTGCAGGAGATATGGGTTCAATCCCTGATCTGGGAAGATCCCACTTGCTGCAGAGCAACTAAGCCCATGCACCGCACCTATTCAGCCTGCCCTCTAGAGCCCAGGAGACGCACATATCACAACTACTGAAGCCCGTGCCCCGTAGAGCCTGTAACAAGAGAAGCCACCATAATGAGAAGCCCAGGCTCCGCGACTAGAGAGTAGCCCCTGCTGTCCACAACGAGAGTAAAGCCCACATGGCAATAAAGACCCAGCACAGCCAAGAATAAATAAATTACACTTTTTTTAAAAATCTAGCAATTGCCATATAACCTTGCAATTCCACTAAGTATATACTTAAGAGAAATGAAAATGTAAGTTACACAAAACTTGAACATAAATGTTTATAAAAGCTTTATTCATAATAGATGAAAAGTGGAAATGGCCTAATATCATCAATTTATGAGTGGATAAACAAAATATGGTATATTTACACAATGGAATACTATTCCATTGTATTATGGAATCACAGATGGATCTCAAAAACATTATACTAAATGAAAGACGCCAGTCACAAAAGACCATATAATGCAGAATTCCATTTATGTGGAATGTCCAAAATAGGCAAATCTATACAGACAGAAAGATTAGTGGATGCCTAGAGCTAATGGAGAGGAAGAGCTGTAGGAAAATGAGAAGAAAATGCTAATGGGTACATAGCTTCTTTTTGAAACGGAAATATTGAAATATTTGAAAATATTCTGAAATTGATTGTGTATTTGCACAACTATTAGTAAATTAAAAACCACTGAATTTGGTACACTTCAAATGGGTGAACTGAATGGTATGTGAATTATATATCAATAAAGAGGTCACAAAAATTAGTTTACAAAACTATAAATATAAAACTGAAATGAATACATCAAAATATTAACAGTCGTTAACTCTGGGTAAATTGCTATCGGTTATTTTATATGGTATGACCTGCCTCTTGAGAAATCTGTATGCAGGTCAGGAAGCAACAGTTAGAACTGGACATGGCACACAGACACACGGAGCTTCTGACACGCCGGGCGGGAAGATGTCATCATTGCCAAGAAGAGCAAAAGCAAAGGTCCAGACTGTGATATCCAAAGATGAATTTTCTTCCTTCTCTGAGTTATCATCTGCCTCTGAAGATGATAAGCAGGACAGTGCCTGAGAACCCCAAAAGAAAGTCCCTAGAAGCCGTAAGCCACCTGTTTCCAAGGTATCCAAACCAAAGAGAGTACCACGAGTGAAGAACACGCTGCAGATCAGTGATGGCTCAGAAGACGTGGCTGTCAAGGAGGAGCTGAATAACTCTATCGCTATTGCCGATGTTGATTTAGAAGACAAAAACAAATTGGAGACTGGGCAGACTCTGAAAACAGCAAAGACAAAACGGAAAAATTCAGCTCAGTCACCTTCAGCTCGGAGGACTAAAAAGCTGAAAACTGATGAAGAAGCCAACAAAGCCAGCAGCTTAGAGAGCAGAAATAATAGCACAGAGATACCATCCACTAGCGCCATGTGGGAAGGTGGGTGCAAGGAAGAGGAGAACAAAGACGACTTTACATGTGGTCAGCCCCCTTTGAAGAAAGTGAAGACGGAAACATGTCCTCAGGGGCAGCCTGTCAGGCTTCCAGAAAATATCAGTAATATTGAGGAGGTGGAAATGAACTGGGACATAGTACAGGTTTTATCTGAGAGAACTGATATTGAACTTTGGGTTTGTGCCAATATTATCTGTCTCTTTAATGATGATAACACAATTCCCTTCATTATATGTTATCGAAGAGAGCTTATTAATAATCTTGATGCTGATTCCTTGAGAGAAGTTCAACAAACTCTAGAGGAGCTACGGGCTGTTGCAAAGAAGGCTCATAGTACAATCCAAAAAATTAAAAAGGAGGGGAAGATGTCTGAGTGCCTGTTAAAAGCTTTGCTGAACTGTAAGACTTTTGAAGAACTAGAACACGTGTCAGCGCCATATAAAACTGGGAGCAAAGGCACCAAAGCCCAGAGAGCAAAGCAGCTGGGATTAGAAGGAGCAGCCAGGACACTGCTGGAGAATCCAGGGGAGCTGAGTCTTCTGTCTTATATTAAACCCAATGTGAAAGGGCTTTCCGCACTCCAGGATATTGAAACAGGAGTGCAGCATATTTTAGCAGACATGATTGCTAAAGACAAAGACACACTTGACTTCATTCAGAAATTGTGCCAAGATAGATATATTCATATCCAGTCATCTTTGGCAAAAGTGTCCTCAAAATAAGTAAATGAAAAAGATTGTTTAATGAGGCGGATGAAACTGGAGCCTATTATACAGAGTGAAGTAAGCCAGAAAGAAAAACACCAATACAGTATACTAACGCATATATATGGAATTTAGAAAGATGGTAACAATAACCCTGTGTACGAGACAGCAAATGAGACACTGACGTATAGAACAGTCTTATGGACTCTGTGGGAGAGGGAGAGGGTGGGAAGATTTGGGAGAATGGCATTGAAACATGTAAAATATCATGTATGAAACGAGTTGCCAGTCCAGGTTCAATGCACAACACTGGATGCTTGGGGCTAGCGCACTGGGACGACCCAGAGGGTTGGTATGGGGAGGGAGGAGGGAGGAGGGTTCAGGATGGGGAACACATGTATACCTGTGGCGGATTCATTTTGATATTTGGCAAAACTAATACAATTTTGTAAAGTTTAAAAATAAAAAAAAAAAAAAAAAAAGAACTGGACATGGAACAACAGACTGGTTCCAAACAGGAAAAGGAATATGTCAAGGCTGTATATTATCACCCTGCTTATTTAACTTATATGCTAAGTACATCATGAGAAACGCTGGGCTGGATGAAGCACAAGCTGGAATCAAGATTGCAGGGAGAAATATCAATAACCTCAGATATGCAGATGATATCACCCTTATGGCAGAAAGTGAAGAAGAACTAAAGAGCCTGTTAATGGAAGTGAAAGAGGAGAGTGAAAAAGTTGGCTTAAAATTCAACATTCAGAAAACTAAGATTATGGCATCTGGTCACATCACTTCATGGGAAATAGATGGGGAAACAACGGATACAGTGACAGACTTTATTTTCCTGGGCTCCAAAATCAGTGCAGATGGTGACTGCAGCCATGAAATTAAAAGACGCTTGCTCATTGGAAGGAAAGTTATGACCAACCTAGACAGCATATTAAAAAGCAGAGATATTACTTTGCAACAAAGGTCCATCTAGTCAAAGCTATGGTTTTTCCAGTGGTCATGTATGGATGTGAGAGTTGGACTATAAAGAAAGCTGAGTGCTAAAGAATTGATGCTTTTGAACTGTGGTGTTGGAGAAGACTCTTGAGTGTCCCTTAGACTGCAAGGAGATCCAACCAGTCCATCCTAAAGGAAATCAGTCCTGAATATTCATTGGAAGGACTGATGCTGAAGATGAAATTCCAATACTTTGGCCACCTGATGCGAAGAACTGACTCACTGGAAAAGACCCTGACGCTGGGAAAGACTGAAGGCGGGGTGAGAAGGGGATGACAGAGGATGAGATGGTTGGATGGTATCACCGACTCAATGGACATGAGTTTGAGTAAACTCTGGGAGTTGGTGATAGACAGGGAAGCCTGGCATGCTGCAGTCCATGGGGTCGCAAAGAGTTGGACATGACTGAGCAACTGAACTGAACTAAACTGATCTTATATGAATAAATCTAATTTTCTATATACCATGTGATTTCTAGAATTAAAAGTTATTTAAAATTACATATTTTACAGTTTACAAAGTGCTTTCACATGGACACATTTGATATTGTAATAACTGAGTAAAGTGGGCAACAAAGATATTATTTATAAGATGAGAAAACAGACTTCACAAAAGTTAAATGGTTGGCCCAATGTAACAGAGGCTGTGAGCTACCAACCATGAAATTTGTTCTTCTTTTCTTCCATGTTAATAAACCTTTTATTTTTACCTGGGCATAGGACCATCTGTAACAAAGGTCATATACCTCTTCTCTGCAGCCAGAGGTAGCTAGAACACATAAGAAAAGTTCAGAGGAAGTAATTCTTCAAATTCAACTTCTGCATCATAGAATTTTGCATTTTCTGTCTTACTTCCTGTGTTGTAAGTATGAATTCTTCCTGCTTTTTCTACTCTTCACTGTACCATCTTTCTAAGTGTCTATAATTCATGACCCAGATGAAACAAGCTACCCTTTGACCTCAGTTGGTAAGTTTCAAAATAATCTATTTATTTTACAAAAGAAAATGAATGAAAGTTAGGTAACTGTCAGAGATGAGACATGAACTCTGAGTACATAATTTTTAGACGTCATTTTAACAGAACAAACCTAAGGAAGTAATATATGAACATTTAGAATACTGAATTAATTATTCTAAAAAATTTTCTCCAATTGATAAAATATGTTCACAAACAAAAACAATTTTTTCACCCCCACGAATTTTTCCTTTTCAGAGAAAACTTCACCTTATCTCTATGTTAATTCCTATTAGCAAGCATAAAAAGACTGTTCTAGTCAGCTGCTCTTCTATTGGGAAGTACATGTGCCTAATAGTTAATTACCTGGGCTTTGGAACTAGAGTGCAAATCCCAACTTTTCATTTACTAACTGTGTGACATTACACAAGCTATCTAAACTTTCTGCTCCTCAGTTTTCTCATCTTATAATGCAGATAATAATAATGCCTATTCATAAAGTTGTTGTGAGGATTCAATGAGATAAATAGGATCAAAAGAACTCAGAATAATGGCAGTATGCCTGGAAACACAGCTTGCAAGGGTCAGAGTCAGGATTCAGACCCAGGAAATGTAGCTCCAAGAGCCTATGCCCTTATCCAGCATAATATACTATCTTTCAACTTTATATACAAATTCTAAACATGTTATCTCGCCTGATACTGAAAGCAGTTATGTGATGAGAACAAGGAAAATCATCTCCATTTAAAGAAAAACAGCACAGAGGTTATAAATATCAAGCCAGTGACAAAACTAGAACTGTACTCAGGTTATCCGAGATCTCCTCCAAAAACTATACTCTCATCTGTGATTCCCCAAATTCCAGTATTTTTAGCTAATACAGAAGTATTGACAGATTAGTAATTTTAATTTTATTATTATTATTTTTGGCTGCATCAAGGCATGAGTTCCCCACCCAGGGATTGAACCTGGGCTATGGTGAAAAGTGAAAGCACTTTCTAACCACTAGGATTTCCAGGGAATTCCCTTTATTTTTAAACAGACAACAGCAGCACAGGACAAACAAAGAAAGTAAAGCAGAAGCTGAAATTCGGTGTCTAAACAATTCATCTCTTGAAAATTCCTGCTCAGGGAGATTTTTCCCCTCACCAATTAGGCACACTCCAGGCAAGGCAAAAACAAAGCTCCTACTAGAAAAAAAGCAGGAGGGAGAGGAGGTCAAGTCTGATTTCGTTTGGATCATAAGGTAACCCACACAGTTCAAAGACTAAATTTCTAGGAAGAACAAATGAGAAAGTTCTTTTTAATTAATTGAAATGGCTTCTACCCAATCTGGACCAATCCAACCCTTCACTGCATAGCTTTTATCCTATCACTCTTCTAAAAAATTTTCAAAGGCTCCATATCATCCATAACCACAGTTCTCATGCTTGGAACACATTTCAAGAAGCTCCCAAGCAGGAGCGTGCCATGGGATTAAAACTACAGTATTAACTTGACACATTTTTTTTTTAACTAAAGAAAACAATTTTATAGAATAAATGAACTTCATAATTAAATAAATGGAATGGGCTATATGGTTTAACTGTATTTCCAAATATTACCTTCTGTTTTTTTGTAAAGCTTAAATATTTGCTGGGGCTCCCTGGGGACTAGGTTCTGGACAGAGGGGCACTGCATTAAGCACAGCACTCTAAACACAGGTGGAGGGGAAAGAAACCGGAGTGAGTGTGTTTAGAACATCAAACACACTCAAAGATTATTTGAGGGGATAAGAGTATGGGAGGTTGGGGGAAAGGGAACCAAGTTATGTAACTAATAAATAAAGATATTTTTGTACTGAAACAAATGTATTAAGTAAAAGGCAAAAACTGCATGAATTTTAAGATAAAACACAAAATTACCAAGAAATTCCTATCTCTAACACTGGTTTCAAGTAAATCCCTTTTCTATCTCCCAGGAAATCAAGTTTCCTCTGCTGTAGGAAGTTGGAAAAGAGACCTAGAGAATAAAATATAAACATTAAACAAGGTATTCAAAACCTTTACTAACTGGCTCCAGCCTTCCTTTCCAGCCTCATTTTCTACTGTTTCCTTCTCCCTCTAAACATGTTACTAACTAGACACTAAACTGAATGCTCCCTAATGCAACCTACTATTAACCCTCTCTTCCTAAGCACTGTATCAAGCATTTTCACATCTCTGAAACTTTTTTTAGATGAGTTCTCTGTGGCAAAATCTGACACATCCTTCAGCAATCAGTCAAACCTCACTAGTTCTATGATGCCTTTCCTAATTTCCAGGGCAGAATTAATTAGACTCGGCACCTGGGAGATTAATTTGCACCATTATCTATTAGCTACTATGTACTGAATGACAGCTATGTGGTGACAGGCACAATCCAGCAACTTTATGTATACATTTGCAATCTTCAAAATAACCCGCTTTGAACAAAACAGGTAAACTAAGGCTCAGAAAGATTAATTTACTGTGAAAGATAAAAGAGCCGGCAGAAGGCAGAGCAAGAATAAAAATGACAAGAGCTATCATTGTAGTGACAGAGCACGCATGCACATGCACACACACACACACACACACACATTTTTCATGAAACGCTGTCTCTGATCCTGGTTCACAGCTCTTTAGATACATGAGCTCTTTGAATTTCTAGGTTCTATCAATCAAGCACCATTACAATATACATTTTAATAAGAAAACTGAGGTTTAGGTTAAAGAAAAAAAAACATATAGATATACACACACACGGCCAGCATGTTGATAAACTGGAACTCCAACTAAAAAATGAGGCCAAACCTGTATTCTCAAGCTCTTAAACCACTATACTAAAATAATATCATAATCATAGGGCTTTATTTGTTCATATATGCTATGTACTATATGCAATAAACTATGCTAAGTACATTACATATCTAATTTCATTTCCTTATTAAAACTGTACCAGTATCCCCTATTCTATGACGATGACGACACTGAAACTTAAGGACTTACTAATTTGCCAAGATGATACAGCTAATAGGTGCCAGAGCCAGGATTGGACCCCAGGCAATCTGATTCCAGAGTTAAGGCTGTGCTTCTACCACTACATAAGCTGCTCTTTATATATGACTCCAAAGCCAGTTTCTTTTATAATTTCTGTTACACCATAGTTACTTAATGACAGTATCTGTCTACCCTACTAGATCATGATGCTCTTCAAGTTCAAGGAACATATTAACCCTTTTTGTGTATCCTTAGCACCTAGCACACTCCCTGATATTTACCTGTTAAAAGAGAAAGTGTTCAAATTCTAATAGTGGTAAAGAGATTTGCCCAGAGTCACACTATTTGTAAGAAGTGGGGCAAAGATGTAACCCTAGATCTTCTTATTATGAAGTCTATATCTTTTCCACTATAATATGTGAGAGACATGGGTTCGATCTCTGGGTCAGGAAGATCCCCTAGAGAAGGAAATGACAATCTTCTCTAGTATTCTTGCCTGGAGAAACCAATAGGTAGAGGAGCCTGGTGGGCTACCGTCCATAGGGTGGCAAAGAGTCTGACACCACTGAAGTGACACCACGCACGCACCCACGCACACCACGTGCTCAGTTGCTACAGTCTGTCCGACTCTTTGAGACCCCATGGAAGGTAGCCCACCAGGCTCTTTTGTTCATGGGATTATCCCGCAAGAATACTGGAGTGGGTAGCCATTTCCTCCTCCAGGGATCCTCCCCACTCAGTGATCAAACCTGAGTCTCCCGCAGCCCCAGCACTGGCAGGTGGTTTCTTTACCACTGAGCCACCTGGGAAGCCCCATACTGTACCATACCTCAGAACAATTATTAGTTTGGCACTGACATAAATGCCAAAAAACAACTTGGGGACCAGCTGGTAGTTACAGTGACTCACACAAGTGGTGATAATGCTGTGGATTACGGCAGAAGCAAAGAAAATGGGGGGAAAAAATCCAAAGTGAAAAACAATTTGAAGAATTGACAAGATGCAGTAAGTGACCAAACAGGAAACAGGTGCTGATTTCTGAATTCCCAGTACCTAGCATAATGCCTGGAAAATCCCATGGACAGAGGAGCCTGGTGGGCTGCAGTCCATGGGGTCGCACAGAGTCGGACACGACTGACTTCACTTTCACTTTCACGCACTGGAGAAGGAAATGGCAACCCACTCCAGTGTTCTTGCCTGGAGAATCCCAGGGACAGCAGAGCCTGGTGGGCTGTCGTCTTTGGGGTCGCAGAGTCGGACACAACTGAAGCGACTTAGCAGCAGCAGCAGCATAATGCCTGGCACTCTCCTAGATACTTGAGTGTTCTCTGGATTGACCAGCATTCCTACAGAATCCTTTTGACCTATATTTGGCCCTCACAGCGGACTTGTCGAGCTGGTATAATAGATGCTGTTTTGTGTATGAGGATACTGGAGATCAGAAAGAACAATGCACCCAAGTTCATCGAGTTAAACATGTAGCAGAATTAGGCCTTGAACCAACATATTTAATTCTAATTTTTCCTATTCCATAGAGTGCTGTCAGATGAAGGAGGGAAAAGGGTGGAAGACAGAGAAGCTGAGGTTTAAAAAAAAAAACAACTCCAAGATTTAAAGTAGTCGTTAACTAAGTGTGTGTGTGTGTTTGTGTGTGTGTGTGTGTGTGTGTGTGTCGAAATAGCACAGATAAGCACACAAGATAAAATGCTAACATTTGGAGGATTTGGGTGAATGTCTATATGAGAATTCATGTTATTTCTGCAACTCTGTGTAAGTCTGAAACTGTCCCAAAAAAGTTAGAAAATAAAAAATGAAATAGGAATTAATACTCCCATGATCTCACTAACAAGACTGAAAAGAAGACAAGGCAAAGACTTATTTCTTCAAGGGAATTTGTTATGGCTGTGAAAAGTCTGTCTGCTTAGGCAAGTACAGAAAAGGAACTAAAAATGCTTTTGTGAAAGAACTGAGCTGAATATACAGATTTAAATATCACCCCCTACTGGTGACAACTGAGTCACAGAAGAGATAAATTCTCAGAGGAGTGATCAGACAGGATAACTAAGCCCTGTAATTAACTATCACATGTACAGCAGGCAGAAAGACGTGGTCCCTCAACACTGGCTAAAAAAACACCCTATGGAAAACAGGAAAAATAACACCAGTCTGAAAGAACAGCACAGCTCTTTAATTTTTTTTGTTAACATGGTGTTTTCTGGAACTGGATAAAATCCTGACATTGTGAATCATTCAAATCAAGTATATCCAGATTGGTCCTCTCAAATACTGCTGCTCAAAGTATAAATTGTCACAATTTCTCTGGATATAAAAGACTTAATTGCAATCTTAAAAACACCCAGTCCCTGGATCCAGGACCTCATCTAAGAATTTACCAGGAACAAAAAAGAAAAAGTTTTAAAAAAAGAGGGGGGAGGGATAACCAGAGATATTAACAAAGGAATTTACACAGAGACTTATTCACAGTTTTTCTAACCTCCCCCCTAAAATACATATCCAAATTCTAAAATGGGGGGAAATGGCAAGCAAATTATGGTATATCAACTATATAGATAATTACATAATAATATGTTTACGAATAACTCTGGAACCCAGTCTTCAAAGTATCTTTTTCACATTTTATTCTGAAATGATGAAACAGAGAAAAGTTATTCAATTCAGTTATGTATATGTGTGAGAAGGATACAATGTCAAAACTATTTTTTGTCTCTAAACTTCATTTCTGGAAAAAAAGTTTACTTAGATATGTGTTATGTGAATTCTTAAATGAATTTCTCCAGTAGTAGAGTAATAATTTTTGTTCAGAATTCAAGTTTTCTTGAGCTATAATCAAATACCTTTGAGTTTGCTTGGGCTAAGTTTTTCTGTTTTTGGTTTTTTTTTTCAAACTTCAAACTTTTTACTTTGTATTTGGATATAGCCAATTAACAATATTGTGGTAGTTCAGGTGAAGAGCTAAGGGACATACATATACATGTATCCATTCTCCCCCCAACCCCCTTCCCATCCAGGCTGGCACATAACACAGAGTTCCATGTGCTACACAATAGATCCTTGTTGGTTAAAGACAGTAAAATGCTAAGAATAAAGTTAATCTAAGCTAAACAAAAACTGTATATGCAGCAAGAGTTCAACTAAACATCTATACAGGCATAGGATCAGGATTCCCTTGTGGCTCAGCTGGTAAAGAATCAGCCTGCAATGCAAGAGACCTGGGTTTGATCCCTGGGTTGGGAAGATCCCCTGGAGAAGGGAATGGCTATCCACTCCAGTATTCTGACCTGGAGAATTCCATGGGCTGTATAGTCCATGGGGTCGCAAAGAGTCGGACATGACTGAGCAAATTTCAGAAGATTATATAGCTACTTCTACACTAAACAATATGTTATAGTAAACCTACAGAGAAGAGCAAGGGAAAGATTTAAAATTAAAAAGGACAGTGGGGGTGGGTGGAAGTAGCATAGAAGAATGGGGCACACAGAGGAAAAACTGGCAGTGGTTTTCCTCTATTTCTTACGTTGGATGCTGGTTTTTAGACGTTTGTTTACCATGTTTCATGGCTTACATAAATGTTTTCTATGGTCTACTAAATGTATCAAATTATTATTTTTTAAAAAATAAGATTTATTTTTATTTATTTATTTTACTGGACTGGGTTTTAGTTGCAACATGTGGGATCTAGTTCCCTGACCAGGCATCGAACCTAGTCCCCTGCTTTGGGAGCACAGAGTCTTAGTCACTGGACCATGAGGGAAGTCCTTAAAAGTATCAGTTATTAAAAATAACAGGAAAAAAAAGCAAAAACTTGTGAAAATGTTGAAAAAAAAGAGCTGTGTTCACATTTGTGCTTTTCAAATATTTCAAAATAACCAAAAATCAGTGTCTATTTTATCAATGATAGTCATACTTTTCAATATATGTATTCAAACTAGTAAGAATAGACTTCTATATTAGACTTTATAATAGACCTTTTATATTTAATTATAGTACTCTTGCCTGGAAAATCCCATGGATGGAGGAGCCTGGTAGGCTGTAACCATGGGGTCGCTAAGAGTCGGACACGACTGAGCGACTTCCCTTTCACTTTTCACTTTCATGCATTGGAGAAGGAAATGGCAACCCACTCCAGTGTTCTTGCCTGGAGAATCCCAAGGACGGGGGAGCCTGGTGGGCTTCCGACTATGGGGCCGCACAGAGTCAGACACGACTGAAGCAACTTAGCAGTAGCAGCAGCATACATATAATTAAAATTATATTAATTATGAATGAAAATATACATGCTGTGCTGTGCTTAGTCGCTCAGTCATGTCCGACTCTTTGAGACCCCATGGACTGCAGCCCACCAGGCTCCTCTGTCAATAGGGGATTCTCCAGGCAAGAATATAGAGCGGGTTGCCATGGCCTCCTCCAGGGGATCTTCCCAACCCAGGGATCAAACCCAGGTCTCCCGAATTGCAGGTGGTTTCTGAGCCACCAGGGAAGCCCAAGAATACTGGAGTAGGTAACCTATCCCCTCCAGGGGATCTTCTGGACCCTGGAATCAAACCGGGGCTTCCTGCATTACAGACAGATTCTTTACCAGCTGAGCTACCAGGGTAAGTCATACACATGTACACACACATTTTTATTTTTCCAAAATTGCTCATAATGTAACTTCTCACCACTGCTCCTACACCCTTTCCCTATGCAGTCTTACATTTCTGAGGTTTTACCATCTAACTAACAGTGATCGACTGGGTTGGAAAGGGCATCTTGAGAAGGGTTTCAGGGGAAAGGCAGGGGGACAGTTATGATGTAGATAAAGGGAAGTAAATAGGAAATAAAAAAGAAATTTTAAGAAATATATCTGTGAACTCTGTTCTATTTCAGGTGTCCAGAAATTTTGCAAATAAGGACTCTGAGTTATTACTAAATGACTTTTTGGCTGAAGGGTTATATTCCATAGATTATGACACTGCTCTGAGGCTAAATGACATGGATCATAGCTTAAATAGTTATACATAAAGAATTTTTCCTGCTATTAAAGCTAGGTATATAAACATGTATCTTCTCTTCTGCTCCTGTCTTTAGATGCCACAAACCAGAACCTTGAAGGAACAACAAAAGAAAAGAACAACAAAAATAAAGAACAACTGCACTGAAAGGAGGTTAAGAGAGGTCTTGAGATGACACTACCTAGGGGAGATACAGTTCAGCTCAGTTCAGTCGCTCAGTCATGTCTGACTCTGCGACCCCACGCACGCCAGGCCTCCCTGGAGACACAGAAGGCTTTCAAATGAGGAAAAGGAAAAAAAAGTAATAATGAGACTAACAGCTCGCGCTACAAGAGCCAAGATGTAGGTCCACACCTTCATCATCTAACAGCTGTCTAACTCTTCGATCTATAAAGTGTTTTCACTAGTCCAGTGGTGGTCCAGTGGTTAAGAATCTACCTTGCGATGCACAGGACACCAGTCAATCCCTATTCTGGGACAATCCCACATGCTGCAGGGCAACTAAATCCATGTGCCACAACTACCAAGCTTGTGCTCTAGAGCCCATGAGCCACAATTACTGAGCCCCTGAGCACCTACAGCCAGTGCTCTGCAACAAGAGAAGCCACTGCAATGAAAAGCCCGCATGCTGCAACTAGAGAGTGACCCCTGCTCACCAAGACTAGACAAAGCCTGTGTGCAACAACGAAGACCCAGTGCAATCAAAAATAATTTTAAATACATAAATAAATACTAAGTCTTTTGAAAACAATCATTATTATGATTCTATGAAGTAAGGAGAAAAGAGATTATCTTTGTTGAAGAAGCTGAGGTTCAGAGAAGAAATGTCACCAGTGGTAGTCGGTCATGCCTACCTTTCTTAATACATGCTGTCCTCTCTCCTGAGAATACCCTTCTCTTCCTCTCATCTATCAAATTCCTACGAACACTACAAGAGCCAGGACACATGTCCACTGCTCCATGAAGCTGTTCCTCATATCCCAAAATACAACTGATATAATCACATGACATTCTCTATACAGTTCTATTACAATTATCCACTGTATAAGTTTTACTTGTTTAGATGGCCGTCTCCCTCTCAAGACTACGAATTCAAGGCAAGTTAGTAGTTCTCAAATGCTTTTTGTCTAAGATCCACATAAGTGGGGCAAAAAAACCTCATAGCCTATCCATCCCTCCTGGTTCCCAAGTTCCAACGCAAAACCATATTAACAATATCACTACAAGGGAATTTTACCGACATTTGCTTCACGAAGAAAAATGGATGTTTCCTATTCAAGTTACAAAACACTGTCAAAGTCTAAATCTGGAAATGTTTATGTCAAAAGTTCTTTTAGTACAAATATATACATAACCACACACTAGATTAAGTCAATGATAATTTACAATTAAGATACAAAACTAGTAACAATAAAAAAAAATACCATCATCTCAATACAACAATGCTGAAGCACTGATTACAAATCTCCTTTCCCAATTACGGGAATTACAATAAGCTACATTTGTACATATGTAGTAGGAGATTGGCAACACTTCTAAGTATCATACAGAAGAACAGACTTCTTCCTAAGGAGTCTTTGAGGAATCACATGCTGATACTCATTAGCTCTTCCTAATCTTCTCATGGCTTTCTTTTAATCTTCCTAATTTTTTAAATTTTCTTCCTTATATTCTCCATTCTTGATGTATTTAGTCATCTATGCAATATTCAGCTAGAGGCATACTCAGTCACTTTCCCATGACTTAGTTATATAATTTGTTGGTTGGTTTGTTTTCTATATGTAAAAGCTTCACTCTGTTACTATGTCACCAGGGTCAGGGCAAAGAAGCATTTCAGCTTTCTGAGCAGTGGTCTACCCATGTCTAGCAAGTGGGGAGGTGGGGGACACTGGGGATTGACTACATGTTGCAACTGTAGTCTACTGCAGGAGGAGACTGGGGCTTCCACTGTTGCTGGAGTGATAAAAAATGAAGTCCTCATCGATCAGGCATCCTTTATACTTAGGGCCTAAAGTCCCAAAAAATGCATCAGATAACTTATTTGTTGAATGAATTAGTAAGTTACTAGATGACATGAATTAGTAGTTACTTGAGAAATTAATATATTTCTCAAGAAACTACTTCAGGAAACATCTGATACAAAAAAATAGTAAGACTGCCTTAATTCCTCAAGACAGACCTTGTGGATTTCAAAACTATTAAATAATGAGGTCTCTCTTTTGATTAGTTAATTAAAAGGAAAAATATAAGATGATACCAGGAACAGTATCTAACAGTAAAAAAAATCAAAATCACATCCTTTATTATCATTTGATACCTATAATAACCTTATGAAGTAAAAGGAAAAATATTACAAATTTCATTTCACAGTTAAGGAAGCTGAGGCACAAAAATGAAATGATGTTTCCAGAGACCCTGTGCTTAACAGGAAGAATACTCGACCTTGATTTGAATTCAGTGGTGTTACACTGCAAATTATTTAGCTTTTCTGATCCTCTGTCCTATCCTTTGCAGAATGGGGATAATATTAGTATTTATCTCATGGTGCTATTGTCAGGATGAAGTGAGAAACTGTTTTTAAAGCCCCCAGCACAATGTCTGGCAGAGTAATTACTCAGTAAATGTTCCCTTCCTACTTAATACCATGATCTTGCATAAGTTATATAAGTTCAAGTTTCAGGCACATAAGGCAGAAAGTTCATGACTGTAAATTCTTGAGAGAGACTATTCCCATCCAGAGACCATGTCAAGACAAGTAAGCTCCTCTGTTTCCCTAACCATGAGGTGGATATTTTTTAGTCTATGTTTTCACCGATGGCGTGATGTCAGGTGTCAGGGTCCTGGCTTTATGCAGTTGTCTCGGTTATGATTCATGAATCAGATTCAAGATCTTACCTCCTACCTGAAAAGTTCCTAGGACTAACACACCCTCCAATAGAAGGCAAAGGCTCTGATACTGGTTTTTTCCACATCCCCGGATGATTTTTTCCTAAAGACTGGACCAATAACCAGGTGACTACAAAGATCACAAACTTGACAATTTCAGTATTAGAAATAAATGTTTTACTGACGTCTCTCTGAGGGACTATGTAATAAATACTGTGGTGAAAAGTGTGGGTTTGGAAGTCAGCCTGCCTGGATTAAAATGCCAGCTCTACCACTTACAAAACAATGTAACTTTAGGCATGAGTACTTAATCTCCCTGTACCTCAGTTTCCTGATCTATAAAAGCACACAATAACAGTACCTACATCACAGGATTGTTGCCATAAATAAATTTTAGGTGTAAGACACTTAGAACAGTGACTCAGTTCAGTTTAGTTGCTCAGTTGTGTCCGATTCTCTGCGACCCCATGAACCACAGCACACCAGGCCTCCCTGTCCATCACCAACTCCCAGAGTCCACCCAAACCCATGTCCATTGTGTCGGTGATGCCATCCAGCCATCTCATCCTCTGTCGTCCCCTTCTCCTCCTGCCCTCAATCCCTCCCAGCATCAGGGTCTTTTCAAACGAGTCAGCTCTCCTCATGAGGTGGCCCAGGTATTGGAGTTTCAGCTTCAACATCAGTCCCTCCAATGAACACCCGGGACTGATCTCCTTTAGGATGGACTGGTTGGATCTCCTTGCAGTCCAAGGAACTTTTCAAGAGTCTTCTCCAACACCACAGTTCAAAAGCATCAAGTTCTGGCATATATTAAATGCTCAGTGTGTATGTGTATGTGTTAGTCAATCAGTCGTGTCCAATTCTTTGTGATCCCATGGGATCCCATGTGATCCCATGTAGCCTGCCAGGATCCTCTGTCCATGAAATGCTCCAGGCAAGAATACTGGTGGGCTGCCATTTCCTTCTCCAGGGGATCTTCTCGACCCAGGGATCGAACCTGGGTCTCCCACACTGCAGGCAGATTCATTACCATCTGAGCCACCAAGGGAGCCATAAATGCTCAATAATTGTTAGCTATTACTATACAATGTAAACTCCATAAAACGAACACTATGTTTTGTTCACTGCTATATTCCCAGAGCCAACAAGAATGTCTAACAGATAGGCACTAAATGTTTATTGAATGAATAAATGAACAGTCAACACAAATTTATTGTTAGGTGTGTTTAAAGTATTTATTTGCCCCCAGAGAAAGAGACCATATGTTCAGAGAGAAATATTAAGTCCCAAGTCTAGCAATAAAATTAAACAATGGGATTGAAAAGCAGACAGTGTCATTTGACTTCATGGATATAAGACACTTTAAGATATTGAAACAATCTTTGACTCCTTGTTTTAGAAGTACTCCATGGGATATCTCTTTTTAGTTTATGGAGTTCTCCCCTCCTTGCGGTAGTAGTAAAGGCACAGGTATACTGTACTCAAGGGTACAGATATTTTCAATTATTTGGCATGGACTGAGGGGAGTTATTTTCTTTTTTAAAAAATACCAACTGGCAGTCCAATGGTTAGGACTCCATGCTTCCACTGCAAGGGACATGGGTTCGATCCCTGGTCACATGCCATGCAGTATGGCCAGAAAAATAAGCAAAAACCACCAACTACTCTTCAGAGATCCCTAGACACCAAATAAAGTTGCAGGTATGACCAACCTAGACAGCATATTAAAAAGCAGAGACATTACTTTGTCAACAAAGGTCTGTCTAGTCAAGGCTATGATTTTTCCAATAGTCATGTATGGATGTGAGAGTTGGACTATAAACAAAGCTGAGCACCGAAGAATTGATGCTTTTGAACTGTGGTGTTGAAGAAGACTCTTGAGAGTCCCTTGGACTGCAAGGAGATCCAATCAGTCCATCCTAAAGGAGATCAGTCCTGGGTGTTCATTGGAAGGACTGATGTTGAAGCTGAAACTCCAATACTTTGGCCACATGATGCGAAGAGCTAACTCATTTGAAAAGACCCTGATGCTGGGAAAGATTGAGGGCGGGAGGGGAAGGGGACGACAGGGGATGGGATGGTTGGATGGCATCACCGATTCAATACCAAACATGAGTTTGGGTAAACTCCAGGAGTTGGTGATGGACAGGGAGGCCTGGCACGCTGCAGTTCATTGGGTTGCAAAGAGTCAGACACGACTGAGCGACTGAACTGAAATGAACTAAAGGCAACCTTCTTGCATGTATCACTTCAAGGCTTGGCCAGTGCGGCAAAGGGCTCTGTGTTAAAGGGCAAGAAGCTAGATTTCTATCTACAAAAGATCAAGGCTTGCAAAGGTAAATAAATCCCCTTCCCTTCCATCTTAGCTCATGTAATAAAGCTATTCCATGAAACAATACAAAAATTCAGGTCAGCAGTCACTTAGCAGACGAGCAGATCATAACAATCACTAATTCAAAGAGATTCTTTAGCATTATTTTCCTCTTAACTACTAGCATTAGTTTTGAAATATAATATGGTAAACAGAGAAGCTGGGTTAATAATGGAAAGAGCACTGGGCTTGCAGTCAGTCCCAGCTCTGCTATTTAGTAGCTGTGTGACCTTAGGTAAAGAAATTAACTTCTCAGTTTTCTTGTCTGCTAAACCTCTATCTTGACTACCTCACAAAATGGCACCGAGGAATAAATGGGATATGTATGAAAATGCCTTTAAAATACTAACATACTATGGAGATATTAACATAATTGAAAGAAGGGTTTCCGCTGTGAAAAGTTGGATAGTATATTAATGGAGGTAAGAGCTCAGGTTCACCCGAAATGAAAACCTATTAAAGCAGTCTGCCACTACAGGTAACAGAATGTACCTACTGTACTAAAATATTTACCTTTAACATGCTACAATCTTACTACAGTTTTTAACAGGTGTAAAAGGTCACAGAGAGAGGATTTAATACAACCTTTTCACTTTAGAGATTTAAAATTGGAGGCACAGCGAGGTGAAACGACTTGCCAAAGGTTACAAGGCCTATGGAAAGAAAAAAACTGATATTACATAACTAAGAGCACTGAGACTTTTTTTTAAATGCCCTTAGAAAAGGAGACTATGACATTGAACATGCATTAAGATGCTTTGAGAGCTAAGCAAAGTGTTCATAGAAGGGAGAACTGGAGATCGGAAAAAAGAAAAAAAAATCTTTATATAGAGTTAACAAAATATTTAATTTAACCACCCCTCTACATTTACAAGTAACTGATTCTTTATTATCTATATTTAAATATTCTATTCTTTTGAAAGGGTACCTCCACAAATTATAGACAAATAATTTGTAAATGTTTATACAAAGGGATAGTGCTTTGCAATTCATCTCAAAATCATCTGGTTTCTTCCCCAGCTCTTCCTGATGAACTCTCGAAAGAAATGTTTATCCCGAGTCAAAACTATTACTTATGCTAGTAAGAGAAACTATCTGATCCAAAATTTCTTACCCATCAAAACTCTTTTTCCCTCCTCAGAGGACCTGTACAAAGTGTTCATCTATTTCCCCCTTTTTCATGACTCACATCTCAGTAAACATTCACCTTATGCAATTCTCTACAAAGTACACACATTCTTTCAGTCTCAGGAATTATGCCAACTGTTTAAGACATGAAGCTGAAAAAACACAATACTGTACTTACCCACAGAAAGTTCATAATCTGGAGAGACAGCCAGCCTCATTAAAAATACTAACACCATACCGTAATTTCCGTACCCAAAGCACATACAATGTACAAGGGAGGCATAAGAAAAGGAGAAGCCCAAGGCTACCTGAGGGTAAATGAAGGCTTCACAGAGGGAGAGCTTAAAGGGAACCTGAAAGTTAGTCAAGCAGACAGCATTCCAGGCTAAAGGAAGAGTCTAAGCAAAACTAGACGCTTGATAAACAGTATGTGTGCTCAGTATGACTAAACATAAAATGCAAGGACTTTTTCTCATAAAATGATTAGCTCATTAAAGAATTAAGATCTTAAGAATCCTCGTATACTGCGCAGAACTATTTGCTGGACTCCTACTATGTGATTTACGCTGCCAAGTACACAGGATACAGATATTTGTAGACCCACTGCTGGCCACAGGTACAGAAGCTACCTGTGTTGTGCAGTACAATCTGTGTGGCTGCAGCAGCCCTGTAAGACTACTGTAAACCAGTGGGCCCTAAACTCTAGGTTTCTTATGTGCAATGAAGAATCCACAAATGTACATGCATACCAAGTATGCTCTGTATGCAATAATATCTTGAAATGTACACTTTCAATGCCCAACAGATGCTACTAGAATACTGATTCCCACCAGCCTCTGGGGCTTTCCCCCCTAATTATTGTGTTCTAAGAGTATATTCCTGTCATGTGTCTCAAGCTTTTCAACATGAAAAAGGTATCTAAATGCTAAAGACAGAATGCCACCAACATCTGACACTCTACAAATGCTCTACAGAAAGTGATTTGGCAAGATAGATCAAGAACCATAAAATTATACACACTCTTTGACCAATTTTCTCTCAATATTAAATTACTTTTAAAATGGAAACAACAGGACAAATATTTTAAATGCTTGAATTCAGTTTAGATTCTGAAAATCTCAGAGTCCAGGGAAGGTGTTTGAAATAGCACAGACTTAGGGGTCAGACAAACCCATGCTTGAATCCTGTTCAGTCACTTATTTGGTATATGACCATAATTGCCTGATTTCTCTAAGTCAGTTTTCTTAACTGTGCCATGAGAAAACATCATCAACCGCATGGAATTGTGAAGATTAATTAGTACATCAGCTGATACTGTGTGCTCACTAAATGTGTGAGATCATGCACTCTAAATAAATGTCCCAGCATTCAAGAACTTTGTCTTAACATTTTCCTCTATTAATTACTAGCATTAAAAATATCTTTTATTCCACCGCAAATAATGACTATTTCTGCTACTTATTGGTTGTGTGTTTTTAAGGGTTAGCTTTAGAACCTATGAAAAAAGTAGTGTTCCAGCCAAAATTTCCTAATTCAAGGATGACTCAATCATTAAATTCAACATTGATATTTTGCTTTGTATTTTTTTAAGTTTTATTTAATTGACGTATAGTTGCTTTACAGTGTTGTACCAATCTCTGCTGTACAGCAAGGTAACTCAGTTATGCACAAATAGACACTGATTTGTGTATTGTTTTTTACTATATAATGAAAAAATTACTTAAAATATTCTTAAAATATTTGAAAACAGAATAGTTTGAGAGTATCCAAAAATTGATCTACTGAACATGTGTGAATTAGTGGAAATTAGGAAACTGGCTCATCATATTACAGACACTCAATTGTTACACACTGAACAACACAGGAATTTTAAATTATTTTTATTCTTATAATGAACTGTTGGTGAAAGAAAGACAGGAAACCTAAGTTGTGATGACACAATAGGAGTAAATGAGTGCATTTATCTTATCAGGACTCTTAAATGGTACCTCAAGATATCTCAGTATTTTTAAGTATTAAAAAAAGAAATGTGATGATAATTCTATCCAGTTTGGATTTTCAATATTAGAAGTAAACTAACCATACTTCCTGGTGGCTCAGATGGTAAAGAATCTGTCTACAATGCGGGAGACCCAGGTTTGATCCCTGGGTCAGGCAGATTCCTTGGAGAAGGAAATGGCAACCTATCCCAGTATTCTTGCCTGGAGAATCTCATGGATAGAGGAGCCTGGAGGGCTACAGTCCATGGGGTTGCAAAGAGTTGGACACAACCAAGTGACTAGCACTACTGCAATATCCATACTTCCAATGTTTTATTTGTGGAGACAAGTTGTAAGCAGCAGCCTGGAAGCATTCTTTTTATCTTGTCATTTAGAAAAAAAATAGAAAAACCTACTAATTTTTACTTATCCACCGCTCAGAGTAATGAAAATCAAAACAAAAATAAGCAAATAGGACCTAATTAAACTTAAAAGCTTTTGCACAACCAAGGAAACCAAAAGCAAAACAAAATAACTGACAAAGGATTAACCTCCAAAATATACAAAGAGCTCATGCAGCTCAATATTAAAAAAAAAAAATCAAACAATCTAATCAAAAAACAGATGGAAGATCTAAACATACATGTCTCCAAACAAGACACACAGATGGCCAAAAAGCACATGAAAAGATGTTCAACATCGCTAATTATTAGAGAAATGCAAATCAAAACCACAATGAGGCATCATCTCACACCAGTCAGAAGAGCCATCATCAAAAAATCTACAAAGAGTAAATGGTGGAAAGGGTGTGGAGAAAAGAAAAACCCTCCTACACTGTTGGTGGGAATGTAAATTGGTGCAGTCATAGAAAACAGACTGGAGGTTCCTTAAAAAACTAAAAATAGTGTTGCCATATAATCCAACAATCTCATCTTTGGCATATATCTGGAGAAAACTATAATTCAAAAAGGTACATGCACCGCAATGTTCACAGCAGCGCTATTTACAGTAGCCAGAACATGGAAGCAACCTAAGTGTCCATGGACAGATGAATAAAGAACATATTTTTATATCTTTATATGTACAATACACATACAATATGTATTATACATATACAAAGCAATATTACTCAACCATAAAAAAATAACTAAATAATGTCATTTGCAGCAACATGGCTGGACCTCGAGATTGTCATACTGAATGAAATAAGTCAGATAGAGAAAGACATTTCATATGATAGCACTCAAGTAATCTTAAAAAATGGTATATATGAACTTCTTTATAAAACAGAAATAGAGTCACAGATACTGAAAACAATCTGATGGTTACCATCAGGGAAAGGGGGAGGGGTAAATTAGGAGATTAGGATTGACATATACACACTACTATATAAAAAAGTTAACTAATAAGGACCTACTGTATAGCACAGGGAACTATATGGGAAAGGAATCTAGAAAAGAGTGGATATATGTGTATGTATAACTGATTAACTTTGCTGTACAGCAGAAACTAACACAATATTGTAAATCAACTATAGTCAAATAAAAATTTTTTAAAAAAGGACCTACTGATTTTTAAAGTATAAAAAAGCTAGAATTCCTAATTTAAGGTTAAAAGTCAGTTCTTATGTATTTTTTAAAATTAATTAATTTTTATTTTTGAATATGTGGGTCTTTGTTGCTGCAAGGGCTTTTATTTTTCTCTAGTTGCAGCAAGCAGGGGCTACTCTCTAGTTGCCAGTGCGTAGGCTTCTCATTGCCGTGGCTTCTCTTGTGCAGACCACAGGTTCTAGGGCTTGCGGGCTTCGGTGTTCCAGCTTCCGGGCTTTAGAGCACAGTCTTAACAGTTGTGGTGCACGGGCTTAGCTGCTCTGCGGCATGTAGGATCTTCCAGGACCTGGGAACGAACCCATCGGCAGGCATTTCCCCACATGCAACATGCCTCCTTCGTTTCAGCTTCTATGTTCAAGTTAGTCCCTTTGCCAAGAATAGCTTTCCTTCTCAAACTCTTATCCAATAAACCCTCAAAAGGTAAAACTCCAACTGAAATGGTCTTTCTCAACAAAGTCTACCTGACTTTCTGATCCTTCCCAAAGTCAGCCATCCATTCAACAAATATTTATTAAGCACATGTTATACATCAGGCGCTATTTAGGTGTTAAAGACACAATATGAGACACAAAACAGGTCTTATACACAGTCATGTTCAGTAAATAGCAGCTATTAATGCTGCTGCCTAACCATATCATTTGAAATAGTTCCACACACAAATATATTTAATTTTATACCTTACCCTGATTTATTTCTTCTTAGCATTTACAACTATTCTCATAATATATTTATTGTCTTTTTTTTTTTTTAAACCACTTTAACCACAATGCCTAGAACATCACCTGGCCCTTAGAAGCTAGTCAAGTCACTCTGTATCAATGATTTTTATAGTCTGAAGGCAGAGACAGATATTAACTGAAAAATCATAGCAAGAAATATAAAATTACAATTGATGTGTATTCTATCAAAGAGACTTACATAACGGAAATGTGTGACTTCACAGTGTTTTTGTTTTGTTTTGATGAGTAGGCAGGGGAGTTGGGGTTTCCCTGACTTTCTCGAGCTGAGAACTCCAGGATATGCAGTTAAGCAGGCAAGAGACAGTACTAGGTCATTCACATATGCTATTCCTTCTAAACAGGTTTTCTGCAACACAACTCAACTCCTGTCATTCAGTCCCTTAGGTTTCTCCTAAAAGTAAGACCCTCTGGGAAGCCATCCCTAACTTTCCCATATCATGATCCTGCCACTTTTCCTTTTTTAGCACTCTTCACATTTATAATTACTCTTTTTGCTTGATGCTATACTGTCCACAGACAAAACACAAAAAAGCAGAGACCACATCCGTTTTATTACTTGCAATATCTTCAATGTCACCAGTCAATGGCAGTCCAAAAACTGTTAAATGAATAAAAAGGACTACATCTTAAACCAGTGGTTCTCAAAAATACGGGTTTTAGATCAGGAACACCAGCATGACATGGTACTTGTTAGAAATGCAAACTCTCAGGTCCTACTCCAGACCTAATAAATCAAACTCTAGAAGTGGCAGACCACAAGCCCTCCAGATAATTCTGATTCATGATAAAATCTGAGAACTCGTCTTAGACACATCAACTATTCAAAACACAACCTAACAATGAAAATTTTGAAAAATATCAAACACAAAGCTTTATAATAATATTTGATTCTATTTATTGAGTGCCTGTTACACCTATTACACAAGGAAATTTTTTAAGTAGCCTCTACAAATAATTTTTAGCTCATAATAAGCTAAAATTTTGCCTTCTCTTCAACTCTCCCATACATATACTTTTACACTGTGTGCATGTATTTCAACAAGGAAAACTCCAGTTAGTTGGAGACAAAGTCTAAACCATAACCATGTCTAATATATCTAATTCTAGTCTCATTTCCTACTACACATCCTCATTCCTGCATTCTTCATGCCACATAAAAGTAATCCTACTACCTACAATACATCCTTATTATGTGAATCCTATTCACATTCACAACTTTCTTCCCCTACCCAAAATGATCTATATGAACCCTATTCACTTTTCAAGCCCAGCTCAAATGGAACACTTGGATCCTAAACCCCCAAAAAGGTGTTTATAACTTCTCTCTGTACTCATACATTCACTCTCTGTGGGAAGGCTAATACTTTCAAAAATCTAGCCACTTGGTGTATTTGTTGGGACCAGCTCTTTATTCTGAAAAGGTCACATCTTAATAAATTTCCTTTCTGCACCAAAAATAAGAATCTCAAACTCACTCTTTCTGAATAGTCCACTAGTTTTCTCAAATTTCAGTTCAAGATCACATTTGTCAGATAGGAAAAATGAGACCATAAAGTGAAATCATTTCAAGCACCTACTTGGCCTGGGCACTGGGAATAACGGGAGTAAGGTAGAGTAACTGTGTAGAACTCACATTTCAGGGGAAGAAACAGATTAACATACAATAGCTGTGTGATGGGTTGTGAATGTGAAAGGTTGTTGTGCAGGCAGACACTGGAGAATGACCACCTAAAAATGCAGAGTCAGTGAGTTAGAGAAAGTTCACAAATTAAGTAACTTTGAACCACTGTTCAAAAAACAGGGACAAAAACAGAAATTGACTATCCTCCTAGGAGAATATAATTACCAGGACTTTGTTTTGATTAGAATGTCTCATTCCTCCCAGAGACCGAAATTTAGATTGCTGCATATGCTGGAGCAAGGGATTAATCAAATGAACTGCAAACCATGTGTAACCCAACTCAATGAAAGACCCACTGAAGCTTCAAACAGGAAGGAGAGAGAAAATCTGTAAATGTAAGGCTCTCCCAACTAAAAGCAGAGAGGGTAAAACAAATGAAGATACCAGAGGTACTAAGAAGACTGTCACAAACTGACTGCCAAGCTGATTTTCCATCTCCAGATGCCCTGGTCTCAGTCTCCAAACAAAAACAAACCATTTGTTCTGAGTAACAAAAAAGCCTGTAAATAAATATTTTTTAATTTCCCAAACTATACTTCCACATTAAAAGATGCTCAAAATAAATATTCGATTTAAAACATTTTAAGTTACTTCTATCAAAAAGCTAGATATCTCACAAGGACATAGTATGCATGTCGGCCCGCATCCCACGTCTCACTCCGCCGCTCCAAAACACATTATCATCAGTTTTTGCAAAGACATTAGGTAATCAGGCTTGCAAGCTCTCTCCAATCTACTCCCTTCCCTCGACAAAAAAGAAGAGGAAGAAGAAAACCTCCGGCTCCCTATCTGCCCGCCCAACAGCTCCTGGGAAGCAACCGCCCTCAAATTGTTCCTGCTTAGACCCTTGAATCCCGTAGAAGGAAATGGGGACAGCTGTGAGAGCGCGGAAGAGAGGACATCCAATAAGGCGGAAAGGAAATGTGGATGGTGGAGGACGAAGGGGAGAAAGGATACAGAGAGGAGATAAAATGATGAAAGGGGGCAAGTAGCGAGAGCAAAGAGCAGGAGCAAAAAAGAGCGAAGAAACCGAAGGAAGGTGTAGAGATCCCAAAAGAGAGAACAAGGCAAAACCAGAGAGGAGAAAAGGAAGGTCGGATTAAAGGACGAGGAGGGGGAGGCAAAGGGGAACGCTAAAGAGGCTGTCACTGGGGGGTGATTTAAAAAAAAGGGGGAATGGCACCGAGTGGAGAGAGATGCAGGGAGGTTGGGGGGAGGGGGGGGGGTGTTACCCCAGCAGGTGGCCTGGGCACAAGGGGAAGAAGGAGCGGATCAGTCAGGGGTAGGTAACAAGAAAGGGAGGTAAAGGCAGGAGCAGACGGGGCATCAGAGTTGGGGAGGGCAGGCGCGCGGGGGCCAGGGTGGCGGGCGGCCGCGGTTCAGGCAGGCCTCGCTCTCTCACCATGGCTGCGCCGGCCTGGTCCTCGGGCATGCAGCCTCTGTCCTGGGTTCCGCGGCGGGCCGGGCCTGAGCCCGCCCCCAGGCTGAGCCTGCGCGGGGGCTCCAGGAGGCTCCGACGAGCGGCGGCTCCGGGCTGGGCCCAGGCCTCGGCCTCCTGGCCTCAGAAGCTGGAAGTGCAGCAGCCGCAGCCGCAGCCCAACCCGAAGCTCAGACCCCGCCCCCAAGGCCCCGCCCTCGCCCGCGAGCCCACGATTGGCCCCGCCTCCGCCCTCACTGCGCAGTCTCGGCGGAGGAGTCCCGACAAAAGCTCCTGCACGGCTTCGGTTCTGTGGCTTTTCGCTCTCCCAGGCTTTTAAGGGAGCTGTACTTGCTCAAATAACCAGAGCTTTAAAAATAAAACTCCTGTTAGGAGACTAGAGCAGTCACTCGTTTCGGTAACCTACATATCGCTGTGCTTCTGGCTCATTGTCATTAATTACCATTATCATAATTCTTGATCATTTCAGTTACTTTAGATTATACCTCCAATGCCCTAACTTCTCATGGTTCTCTCCACTAGGGACGACCCTTGCCTCAGCTTTTCATTTCCCTGCTCATACTTTTGTTCTTATTTCCAATAACTGTAGTTCAGTTCAGTTCTGTCGCTCAGTCCTATCCCACTCTTGGCGACCCCGTGAACTGCAGCACGCTAGGCCTCCCGGAGTTTACTCAAACTCATGTCCGTTGAGTCCACGATCACATCCAACAATGTCATCCTCCCGCCTTCAATCTTTCCCAGCATCAGGGTCTTTTCAAATGCGTCAGCTCTTCGCTTCAGGTGGCCAAAGTATTGGAGTTTCAGCCTCAGCATCAGTCTTTCCAATGACTATTCAGGACTGATTTCCTTTAGGATGGACTGGTTGGATCTCCTTTGTCGTCCAAGGGACATTCAAGAGTCTTGTCCAACACCACAGTTCAAAAGCATCAGTTCTTAAGTGCTCAGCTTTCTTGATAGTCCAGCTCTTATATCCATACATGACTATTGGAAAAACCATAGCTTTGACTAGACGGACCTTTGATAGCAAATTAATGTCTCTGCTTTTTAATATGCTGTCTAGGTTGGTCATAACTTTTCTTCCAAAGAGCAAGTGTCTTTTAATTTCATGGCTGCAGTCACCATCTGCAGTGATTTTGGAGCCCAAGAAAATAAAGTCTGTCACTGTTTCCATTGCTTCCCCATCTATTTGCCATGAAGTGATGGAACCAGATGCCATGCTCTTTGTTTTCTGAATGTTGAGTTTTAAGCCAACTTTTTCACTCTCCTCTTTCACTTTCATCAAGAGGCCCTTTAGTTCTTCTTTGCTTTCTGCAATAAGGGTGGTGTCATCTGCATATCTGAGATTATTGATATTTCTCCCTGCAATCTTGATTCCAGCTTGTGCTGAAATCTATTAATATAATCTCAGTTTTAATCACCAACTCTTCCACCTCAACCTCCTTCCTTTCTAGCTCACTTCTAATACCAGCTCCAAAATTGATCAAGTCGACCAAGACTCAGAATCCACTGTCCTAATACATTTTTCACTGTTCTTCACACTATCCTATATCCTCATTTCCCTTCATGAACAGCTTAGCTTCTATGTCCGTTGTGAAAATCTTTCCTAGATATTCACCTTCATTTCTCTAATTCTTTCTGTCCCTTGTACTCACCTGAGGAAACTTTAATCCTAAACCTGCAGCAAAATGGGGTAGAGTAGAGAAAAATCTGAAATCATACTGACTGACCTCCACGTACAATCCTATATCATTATTGTCAAATAAGCCCTTAATGCTTGGCTCTCCTACTACATTTATCCAGTTCCATCACTCCCCCTCCCCACTGGGTGACCATGTCAAAGATCTCTCTTGAAACTTCCAAAGCTTCTCACTTGCCTGATGATTTCATTTCCAATTTACTGTGAAAATGAAGCAAGCAAAAGAAAACATCTCTAGGTTCCCACCAGTGCCATGACCTCCAACCTACCTATACCTCTGCTATGCTCCTGACTGTGCTGTTATACTCTGCCTTCCTTTGCTTAATGGCACCCCGCTCCAGTACTCTTGCCTGGAGAATCCCATGGACAGAGGAGCCTGGTGGGCTGCAGTCCATGGGGTCACTAGGAGTCGGACACGACTGAGTGAGTTCACTTTCACTTTTCACTTTCCTGCATTGGAGAAGGAAATGGCAACCCACTCCAGTGTTCTTGCCTGGAGAATCCCAGGGATGGGGGAGCCTGGTGGACTGCCGTTTATGGGGTCACACAGAGTCGGACACAACTGAAGTGACTTAGCAGCAGCATTTACCTTTTAGCTAAGGTCAAACCCTCCTCAATTATTCTCGCACTATCTGTGCAAAAAGACTTGTTTCCCCCCCCCAATTAGCCATAAACCTATATTTTTATAAAATGTGATAAAAATTAATTGCTAGAAAAATTAAATTTTAAAAATAGACATACAAAAATGCAAGCCCAGATAAAGTTTTTTTTAACCCTGTCAACCATTCTTAAGTATAGAGTTCAGTGGCATTAAATACCTTCACATTATTGTGCTACCATAACCATCATCTGCCTCCAGAGGTCTTGTCATCCTGCCAAACCGAAACTCTGGACTCTTTAAACAAGAACTCTTCATTTCCACCTCACCTCGGATCATCACAACCACCAGGTTACTTTCTATCTCTACAAATTTGGCCACTCCAGGTCAGAGTGTTTTGTTGCTGTTATTAGATCCGATAGACATAAAATTTCTGTCAAATTGTTATAAAAGTTTCTAAATATTTACTCTCAATTTCTGTCACAAACTTGGTGACCAGTTTTTGGGCCATGACTAGTGCACAGACCCCACTTGGAGGAGGACAGTGCTGCTGTGCTGCTGCTGCACTGTCTTCAAGTCATCTATCCAGCAGTTCTCCTCATCGACATCATGGTTTTTCCTTCCCATTGACATACCAAAATAAATTTATTTCTCCCATCTTAAAATAAAACAAAACCCCTCTTTGACTGGGCTTGACCCTCCAACCATTACCCCATTTCTCTGCTCTTTTTCACAGCAAAATGTCTCACAAAGCTGGCCAGTACTCTACTGTCTCCCTTTCCTTTCTCCCATCTCCTATGGGACCCTGTACAGTTGAGCTTTCACCTCCACCACCCCACTGAAATGCTCTTGTCAAGAGACACCAGTGACATCCATTTACTCACAAAAATCAATGGTCATTGTTACTTTACATGCCAAGAGCAGTAGACTTAGCTAATCAATTCCTCCTCCTTGCCCACATGGCACTCCATTCCCTTGGTTCTTCTTCTGCCTTACTGGCTGCTCTTCATCTCTCCACGTTTCTCTGACCTCTACATACTGCAGTGTTCCAGGGCTCAATACTTTGACCTCTTACCTTTTCCATTTATACTCACTCCTTGATAATCATATCCTATCACATTTTAAAAAAATACAATCTAAGTAGTGATAATCCCCCAAAGTACACCTCCATTTCCAGACCTCTTTTCTGAATCTCAGACTTACACATCCAACTGCCGACTTGTAAACATCCCCCTTTGTATGTCTAATAGATTTTTATTATTCCTAGTAGCCATTCAGTATGGTTCTTCTCAAGTCTACTGACCATGCATAAACCAACAAATAGAAAATAGAGGGACTTCCGTGGTGGTCCAGTGGATAAGACTCCGAGCTCCCAGTGCAGGGGGCCTGGATTCGATACCTGGTCGGGGAACTAGATCCTGCATGCTGAAACTAAGACAGAGCAGCCAAGTAAATTAATAAATATTTTTAAAAAGAAAAAAGGCCACTAGTATTAGCTTAGACCAATAATGATTTATTGTCTGTGTTCGAGCTGAAGATCACCTTCCCTGAGGACCCAATTTTAAATATTTAAAATATATCAATGATTTTAAAAAAGAAAGAAAAGAAACCAATGGTAGTGGTGGAAAATCACCATAAAAAAATCAGGACTCTGCCATCAACGAAGAATGGAGCCACAATTGACCACTATTCAATGAAATAGAAGAGAAAGTCCAAAAGTACATCCAAATATACTTGATAATTTTGTGTGATAAAGGTAAAATTTCAAGTCAGTTTAAAAAAAAAAAGCGGCAGTATTTTTGGTGTTACAATAAATGGACAGCCATTTAGAAAAATTTAATTTGGACCTACACCTCCTATTCAAGAGAAACTTAAAATATATCAACGATTTTAAAAAGGTAAGAAAAGAAATCAAAATGTTTTTGAAGGGACCATGGCAGTTTTTATAATCTCAAAGTGAGGAATATCTTTTAAAGTACAAAACAAAATGTAGATCTATAAAAGATGGATAAATACAACTATGTGGAAATAAAAATTATTTGCAATGCAAAAACCACCATAAGAAGAGTGAGATAAAAATGACTATATATAAATATATATATATATGTATTTGCAGTTTGTATCATAAGAAAATGGGTGATTGTCATATTTATATAAAAAGATTAAATCTATAAGAACCAAAATCCAAGAGGAAAAAGTGCAAAGACGTGAACCAATAGTCACAGAAAAAGAGATATTAATAGCAATGGTTCTTAAATGCTCACTCTTGCCCAGGATAAGAAAAATGCAAATTAGAATGTTTTTGAAATATTATTTTTCACCTATCAGATTGAAAAGGATCTATAAGACTCATAAGACTGTGTGGTGGTGGTAGTGGTGGTTTTAACAGGTACTCTCATATTTTGTTGGTGGGAGTGTAAATTCAAACAATTTTTATGGAGGACAGTTCAGTAGTGGTATTTTTTAAAAATATTTATTTATATGTTTGGTGACTCCAAGTCTCAGTTGCAGATGCAGAATCTTTAGTGGCAGCGTGTGGAACCCAGTTCCCTTAACCAGGGATAGAACCAGGGCCCCCTGCATTGGGAGCATGGAGTGTTAGCCACGGGTTCACCAGGGAAGTCCCTTGGTGGGGGTATTTATCAAATTTTTAAATTACTATTCCCTTGGACCCAGCAATTCTACCTCTAAAAAAAATTGTTCAGAATATTTAAGTCACAAGGACTTTTTTATTATTAATTTTTTAAAATTTTTAGTTATTTATTTTTGGTGACACGGCATACAGGGTCTTACTTCCCCCACCAGGGATCCAACTTGTGACCCCTGCAGTGGAAGTGCAGAGTCCTAATTACTGGAACATGCGTGTGTGCTCAGTAGATACAGTAGTGTGCGCCTCTTTGCAACCCAGTGGACCATAGCCCTCCAGGCTCTGTCCATGGGATTCTCCAGGCAAAAATATGGAGTGCCATGCCTTCCTCCAGGGGACCTTCCCCACCCAGGGATCAAACCCACATCTCCTGCATTGCAGGCAGATTCTTTACTGCTGAGCCACTGGGAAAGTCCCCTAATTAGTGGACTGCCAGGGAATTCCCTCTACTTTTAAAAATTTAATCTACACATACACTCAAGCATGTGTACAAATTTTGTTTGTAATAGCAAAATACTGGAAACAAATGTTTATTCATAAACATTAATACACTGTTTATTAATACACTGGTTAAATACAGTAGTAGTATATTCCTACAAAGCTTACCCGGCAGCCATAAAAAAGAACGAGAAAGTTCTTCAAATAATCTTCAAGATCCACTGTTAAGTGAAAAAGCAAGGTGCTAAAAATGTATATTGCATACTAGTGTGGCTGTAAGAAGTGAGGGTAGTAATATGTATTCATGATTGCTTATATTTGCAGAAAATATCCCTGGAAGAATTTAACAGAAATAGACATCATCGATTGTCTGATTGCTGCTAGGGAAAACAACTAGATGGCAGGAGACAGGTAGAAGATCTTCACAGACTAGCCTTTTGACTTTTTAATCATAAGGATGTATTACCTATTCTAAAAATAAATAAATAAAACTGATTTGGAGCTGCTTATTCATTTTACAATTAAAACAATTTTTTACCACGAGGAATGACTTTATAATGTCCCTATTATAAGAGATTCTGTATACTTTTATTATTGTTGATTTAATCAGAACTAGATTAATAGTTAGGAGAAGGCAATGGCAACCCACTCCAGTACTCTTGCCTGGAAAATCCCATGGACGGAGGGGCCTAGTAGGCTGCAGTTCATGGGGTCGCACAGAGTCGGACACGACTGAAGCGACTTAGCAGCAGCAGGTTAATAGTTACTCATCATGTTTGGCGAATATAATCAACCTCCTTTGGCAAACAGAGTTTATGACTTAAAGTGAACAAATATAATACTTTACAACAAACATAGTTTCCTATAGTAACTCATAATCTCAGGATGATAAAGAGTAATTTATAGAGTCTTTAGAACTATGAAAATAAACCTTTTGATATTATTGGGAAAGTCTGCTCCTTTTATAAACACAGAAATTCAACTTTATGAGAAAAGATTCAGACTAACTGAATTCAACTTAAATTTAACTTAAATTCAATGATATATGGCATACAATTATATACTATTCTTTCCTCTTATCTATGTAAACAGAAGTTAATGGTTAATTCAGTGAGTGCTTCATCCTCTCAAAAACACTTGTATCCTTTAAAAGTTCCTGCTATTGAAGCTTGTGGCCTTTGGTCTCTAACTATAGTCAAGGTTGAATCTAAGGTATTCAAGGTTTATGATAATTTATTTCTCTAGAAAATCAATTGTTTACAGAATGTGGAAGATTCTTTTATTCTTAAACAGCTGTTGTTATTATTATTATTATGACGAGAATATCGATTTGTTCCACTTTGCTCTAGAAGGCAAAGCTGGAGGCAAAGAGAGAATAGGAAGTTTTCCAAGGTAGATTTTTAGCTCAAAAAATAAGAGAACATTCTAAGAGCAAAAACTATCTCACATGGGATAGGCTGTGTATTTGTGACATAGTAAACTCTTGGTCATCAAAGGGGCTGATAGACAAGATGTTGGGGATATAATAGATAGGAGTTCTAATAATGAGTTTTAAAACAAATTTAATAATTGTTCAATTTTCTCCTAATTCTGAAAGTCAGCAGTTCAAGAAAGTTAAATGGGAAAAGACAAAAGCAAAGGAATAAGAATTTCAACACAACTCACTTATTTTTCTAAGGCAAGATTTCGTGTTATTTTTTACTACTCAGTGCCCTGAAGCTTTAAGGGAGAAAATCATTCTAGAGGTCTACTGTCTTTTGTACTACTCTGTTGGATAATGCGGAGAAGGCAATGGCACCCCACTCCAGTACTCTTGCCTGGAAAATCCCATGGACAGAGGAGCCTGGTGGGCTGCAGTCCATGGGGTCGCTAAGAGTCAGACACGACTGAGCGACTTCCCTTTCACTTTTCACTTTCATGCATTGGAGAAGGAAATGGCAACCCACTCCAGTGTTCTTGCCTGGAGCATCCCAGGGACAGGGGAGCCTGGTGGGCTTCCGTCTATGGGGTTGCACAGAGTCGGACACAACTGAAGCGACTTAGCAGCAGCAGTTGGATAATGAAAAAGACTTCCAGTTAGAAATAAGCACAAGATCCTCCTTACCAGTTTAATATGAGAGAAAGAAAACTTAGTATGATGAAATTTCAGCTGGTTTCTCTTGAGCGTGAGGTGCTGAGCCCCATTCCAACTACTCATCAGAACCCAAGCAGAAGTTTCCGATAAGCATTCTCTCTATTAACAGAGGTCCACCCTAGTCACTGGGTTGGCTACTCTGCGTAGAGCTAGGCAGTATCAAAGGGATTTTTTTTCAGGCTGAAAGTAGCAATCCAAATATGAACTCTAGCAATCTCTTACAAAGTCACAGCAGTGTTTTAGAAAGCAGTTTATCAGCAAGCTTCACATTCAAGCCTCCCAACAATTCCCTGGGGCTGGTTAAAAAGGTGACTATTCCATTTGATAGATGAGAAAACACAGGCTCAGAGATAGGAAACCACTCAAGTCAGTCATGTAAGAACTAATGCTGACCCCACAATCAATTCCACTACCTCATTGCCTTGGAGAGAATTGGAATTTCTCTCTAGGATAGGAAGGACCTGGTGAACAGGAGGTCTTTCTAATGTGAAATTGTTTTTCGACTATAATCCATTGTAAATATTAGTGTCTATCAGAATCAACTGGAGCACCTGTTAAAGCAGATTGCTAGGTGTCTCCCCCAGAATTTCTGATCCATTAGGTCTGAGTGAGGGCTCGAGATTTTGTGCCACTAGCATGTTCCCAGGAGATGCTGATGATACTAGTCCAGAAAGGCACTGGGAAAATCACTCTCCCACTCTAACCTTCCTTCATAGTGTGTTTGTGTGCATGAAGTTGCTTCAGTAGTGTCCACCTCTTTGGGACCCTATGGACTGTAGCCCACCAGGCTCCTCTGTCCATGGGATTCTCCAGGCAAGAATACTAGAGTGGGTTGCCATTTCCTCCTCCAGGGGATCTTCTCCACCCAGGGATCAACACTGCATCTCCTGTGTCTCCTGCATTGCAGGTGGATTCTTTACTGCTGAGCCACCAGGGAAGTCTCTCCTTCCTAGTATCTTCTGTAAGATGCTAGAAGGCAAATAAGAGTGATTTGAGTAGAAAAACAGCAGGATTTTATAGCTCTCCGCACTGCTGAGACGCGAGTATACCTCAGGATGAGACAGGAGCACTATGCCAGGAATCAGAAGGGCTGCTTTCCAGACACTAGGGAGGTGGGATTTGATACTTTTAAGGAGCCTTGGAACCCTGAGATGCTGAAGCCTTGCGCAAATCTTTCCTCTCTCTGGGGCTCAGAGTAATCATTTATAAAATGTCCTAAGGGTTAAATGGCCTGGAAGGGTGGCCCCCAAATCCCCTCTACCAGTTCTAACATTGTAGTTCAGAACTTACCTAGCAAGAAACTTGATTCCCCTAGATATCTATGCCTCCAGGGTGGACAAGGCGTAGGTGATATTTAATTGGCCAGGGCACTCTGAAAAATTAGAGTGTATTAATATATGAGAAATCCTCTTTACATCGTGGCTCTAAGCGCTCGTGGGGAAATTGGTGAAAACTTCTGACTGTGGAATCAGAAATACATCTCCAGAGAAGAGAAATGTGGATTAAAAACCAGTTAAGTATCCTCTTGTCTTGTCTTAATTAACAAGGAACAATGAACAGAGAGTTTTGTTCAGAAAGGAAACAAATTCCTCCGACCTAGACCTACAATAATGTAAAGTGAGATTTTTTTTTTAATTGGAGTATAATCGTTTTACAATGTTGTGTTCGTTTCTGCTGAACGACAAAGTGAATCAGCTATGTGTATACATATACCCTCTCCCTCTTGAGCCTCCCTCTCACCCTCCCCAACCCACCCCTCACAGAGCACGGAGCTGAGCTCCCTCTGCAGTCCAGCAGCTTCCCACTAGCTAGCTATTTTACACGTGGTGATGTGTATATGTTAATACTACTCTCTCAATTCATCCCACACTCCCCTTCCCACCCTGTATCCACACATCCATTCCCTACATCTGCGTCTCTATTCCTGCCTTCCAGATAGGTTCATCTGTACCATTTTTCCAGATTCCATATATATGGGTTAGTATACAGTATTTGCTTTTCTCTTTCTGACTTGCTCAGTATGACAGACTCTAGGTCCATCCACATCACTACAAATGACCCAATTTCATTCCTTTTTATGGCTGAGTAATATTTCATTATCTATTTATATATATCACATATTCTTTATCCATTTATCTGTTGATGGACATTTAGGCTGCTTCCAGGTCCTGGCTATTGTAAACAGTGCTCCAACAAATATCATGGTACATGAGTTAAAGTGAATTTTCTTATGTGACTAATCAGTAAGATTACATTTTCTCTCTCTCCCTCTCTTTTTTTTTTAGCCTCTCCATGAGGCTTGTGGGATTTTAGTTCCCCAACCAGGGATTGAACTCTAGCCCTTGGCAGTGAAAGCACAGTCCTAACCACTGGACCACCAGGGAATTCGCTACCATTCTCTCTTATTAGAAGTTATGAGTCCATCCTGTATTTTTCTGATCTTTAATGTGAATAGATAAAATTAACTTTTAAGGCTTATAATATATGTTTCAGAGACTTGCATAAAGGCACAAAACATTTTTTGTAAGAAAGAGCATTAGTCTGAGAAATATGCCAGCTGTTACTCACTTAATCTATACATGGCCTCTGCAGTGATTTCTTTTCCTTTTCTTTACTTCCCAACACATAATGAAATCTCTGGGTTAGAAAGCAGTTTGACAATTCAGTCTTCTTTCTTCCCTTGCAGTTGATGGTTTCAGAGTTAAGATGCTTCTAGCTATTTCTGATTCAAACATCAAGGTGAAATGTATTCCATGCCTTTGTTTTATTCCAACAAGAAATCAAAGTGCTGGGAGGTAGAGGTTTAAACCAGAGAGGGAAGATGAAGGCGACCTAAATTTCTGGTATAGATGGTAGTGAGAAGTATGTACCTAAGATGAACAAAGAACTGACCATCAGGTGAAGTGTCCAACTGTCAGGGCCACTTTCTAAATTCATTGTTTAGGATTGGTATCGCTCCCTCTTCATTACTCCCACCAACTAAACACAGTCACAGAAAACCTTAACACCTGACTCAGTCCTCAGTCCTCATTCTATTGCAGTAATTGTCCAAGTGTTTTCCCCAGACCACCAGTATCAGCCTCATCTGGGAACTTATTATAAATGCAAATTCTTGGGCCGTCAAGACAAACTAAATCAGAAATTCTGGATATGGGGCCCAGAAATCTATGTTTTGTCAAGGCTTCCAACTTATTCTGATCCACACTAAAGTTAAAGAGCCACTAGGCTGGTACAATCCTACAGTAACTTGGGTGACTTCAACATTCACCTTAATGACCCGTACTGCCCTCTGGCCTCCCTATTCTTTGACTTCCTCAGTTCTAATGACTCCCCTTTCCACATCAGTCATTAGACTGACCACACCCTGCACCCTATGGCTGCACCCTGAACCTTGCCAAACTGAAAATTCCTTCATGTGTGAAGTCTAAAAACATCCTATCCGTGCATCACAGTCTCTTTATCTTTGTACTCTCTATGCTTTTCCTGAATGGTGACAAACTCTCCAATGGCTTCATGCAGGCAAGGAGAGGGGCCAGCTCTCTATTCCGAAGAGTCCAAAATTTTTATTCTAAATCTTCCTCCCAAGCTCCAGGCCTCTACATTTAATGTCAAATGCAGACTCTGCTTGGATATCCCACTGATATCTCATAACCTCAGGCTCAAAGATTAACTCCCTATCTTTCCTAAAAACTTATTTCCCTTTTTGTGTTCTCTATCACAGGAGCAGAAGCTCAAAAATGAGTTTATTTTTAAAGATCTGGACAAAATATAATTAGATGTATGACGTTTCACTGCCCTAAAAATCCTCTGTGCTCTATTTATCCCTCTCTTTCCCTAACTCTGACGACCACTTATCTTTTTACTGTCTCCACAGTTTTGCCTTTTCCAGAATGTTGTATAGTTAGAATCATATGGCATATGTAGCCTTTTTAGGTTGGTTTCTTTTACATGATGAAAGTGCTAAGTATTATATTTCTTCCATGTCTTTTTGTGACTTACTGACTCATTTCTTTTAGTGCTAAATAATGTTCCATTATCTGAAGGTACCACAAAACTAGAGTTTTGAACGTTAAGCAACCTGGTGATCCTAAGGTAAAGCTAATTCTAGACTTTATCTTTTGGTACCCTTTAGAAGAATTTTGAGACACTATGGCCCTCCTCATACATTTTTAATTTGACATCTACATTTTTATTATCAGTTTAATCATTGCCTACTGAACACTCTTGCTTTGCTGTCCATCAAAAGTCCAGAACATTCAAATTATCCTTTCAGTGATGGTCCAGACATTTTTAGCCCAGGGCGATACTTTCATTGGAATTTCCCTGTTAGCTCAGTTGGTAAAGAATCCACCTGCAATGCAGGAGACCCAGGTTTAATTCCTGAGTCAGGAAGATCCACTGGAGAAGGGATAGGTTATCCACTCCAGTATTCTTAGGCTTCCCTTGTGGCTCAGCTGGTAAAGAATCTGCTTGCGATGTGGGAGACCTGGGTTCGATCCCTGGGTTGGGAAGATCTCCTGGAGAAGGGAAAGGCTACCCACTCCAATATTCTGGCCTGGAGAATTTCTTGGACTGTATAGTCCTTGGGGTCACAAAGAGTCACACATAACTGAGTGACTTTCACTTCACTTCAATACTTGCATAGTGATAGTCAAGATTCATCAGTGGCATATCTTTCCTTTGAAGATGAGAGAAAAATTACTGTGAAAGAGGAGAAATAAAAAACACATTATCAGGCAGATTAGTTTTAGAAAAGAATGGACACATAAAAGTTAGAGATATGGAATTTATTTATGCCTGTGTGGCCCCCAGAAATTCTTCATGAACTTCCAAGGGTATGGATTCCCCTGTTTGAAGTCTGCTGCTTAGGCCATTTCAGTGACCTCACTTGTCATTCTGCCACCAGTCTCTATTATATATAATTCACATGTCATAAAACTTACACTTTTTAAATGCAAACCAGTGGGTTTTAGTATACTCAAAATCTTGTACCACCATCACCACTAATTCCAGAGACCTGTACTCAATAGGAAAGCTACCAGGGTGGCACTACTGGCAAAGACTCCTCCTGCCAATTCAGGAGATGTGAGAGATGCACGTTAGATCCCTGGGTTGGGAAGATCCCCTGGAGGAGGGCATGGCACCCCACTCCAGTATGGTTGCCTGGAGAACCCCATGGGCAGAGGAACTGGCAGGCTATATAGTCCATAGGGTCACAAAGAGTCGGACACAACTGAAGCGACACATACAGGTGTACTCAATAGCAGTCACTCCTCATTCCTTCCTACCCCCAGCCCCTGGCAACCACTCATCTATATCTCTATGAACCTGGCTATTGTGAGTATTTCATATAAATGGAATTATATGCTATGTGGCCCTTTGTGTTTGACTTTTCCCTCTTAGCATTATGTTTTCAAGGCTTATCTATGTTGTAGCATGTATCAGGACTTTATACCCTTTCATGGCTGAACAATATTCCATTATGTATTCCATATGGATGTACCATATTCTGTTTATTCATCAGCTGATGAATATTTGGATTGTTTCCATTTTTGGCTATTATGAATAATGCTACTATAAAACTGCATGTAACTGTTTTTATGTGAATGTATGTTTTCATTTCTCTTGAGTAGATAACTAAAAGTAGAATTACTGGGTCATATGGAACTCTATATTTAACTTTTGATGACATGCCAAACAGTTTTCCAAAGCAGCTGCACCATTTTCAAATCCTACCAGCAACGTATGAGGGTTCGAAATTCTTCATATCCTTGCCAACACTTGTTGTTGTTCATCTTTTTTTATTATGGGCATCCCAGTGGGTGTGAGATGATATCCATTACGGCTTTAATTTGCATTTCTCTAATGACTAATGATATTGAGTATCTTTTCATGTGCTTAAAAGCTATCTATAGTTTTAAACCTCTAATTTAACCCACCTTTGCTACCAAGATTATCTTTTAAACCATATTATATTTTTGGGGGGACTTGAGTCAATGGCTCTGCATCACCTGTAAGATTAGGGCCAAACCCCTTAATTTGACAACTGAGGCATTTCCCCGTCTGGCCTCTGCCTCTCTCTGGCACTACCATTTCATGACTCTTGCTCTGTTCTAGCCATAGTGAACTGCAGTACTGTAGTTCTTGGAATATACAGTGCTATTTCAAGCCCCCATTCATTTGTTCATAGAATTCCCTCTACCAAGAAAACCCTTCTTGGTGTCTTCAAATGTCTCACTTGCCCTTTGATACTAGACTTCATGCGCCTCCTTCTCTTGAAAGGTCTTCCCTGATCACTCTGTCCATAATTAACTTAAATGTCCTTTACAAGTTTCCCTACAATATAACAGTGTTATATTGAGATGATCTCTTTTGTTTGTCTCCCCAATTTAGTTGTGAGTTCCTTGAGAGCACTGACTGGATTCAATTTGTCTCTGTCTTCAGGGCCTGACTGGAGGAATTAATTTCATGAGATCTTCAAGCCCCTCAAAAGTTCTCTGGCTGAAGTGCTAAGAACTTGTTTCAGTTCCTCAGGAGAAGGCAAAGCCAGCTTACCTTTAGGGCATCTTAAAATAGCCCAGATTGTTCAAGCAGAAAATAGTCTTCCAATCACAAGACTATGTGACTATTACATAAACTATGTGACTTGTACATAAACACTATGTAATAGTTTAAAGATAAGACATTTTTAAAGAGTAATAAGGTAATATTGTACCTCTTAATATTAATCCATTTTATGCCATCTCAGGTCATGGGTTACTTTACTTATGGTCATTGTTTCTTATGTACTATTATGAGCCAGACATCTTCACTCTCACAAAATTATCTTAAGAGACAGAGTATAGTACTTGTTAAGATCTTGCTAAGATTAAAGGCTCTGGAACAAACCAATATGCTTGGGTTTCACTCCCTGCTCCACACTTTCCAGCTGTATGATCTTGGAAAAGTTATGTGACATTTCTTTCTTTTTTAGAAAAATATTTATGTATTTGGCTGTGCCAGGTCTTAGTTGCACAGCATACGGGATCTTCAGTCTTCACTGTGGCATGTGGGATCTGATTCCCTGACCAGAGGTCAAATCTGGGCCTCCTACATTGGGAACGTGAAGTCTTGGCCACTGGATCACCAGGGAAATCCCGAAGTTTTGTGATATTTCTGTGTCTCAGTTTCTTTATTTATAAAATTGACATGAAAATTGTGCTTACCTTATAGAGTTCTGGTGAGGATTAATTGAGTTACTATTCATATATGTACATATACATATATAATATGCAATAATATATTTGTATTATAATAGGACTTGCAATGATATATGTTATATAAGTATTAACTATTATTATAAAATCCTCCTGCCAATTCTGCAAGCTAGATATTACTATTTCTTCTTACAATGAGGAAACTGAAGCTTAGAGGAGTGAATTTCCCTAGGTTGTAAAACTGATTTGATTCTCAGGTCTGGTAACTGATCCAGATGATATTTTCTTGTCATTAACTCTTGTGTAACTCTCTGTCAGGGTCGGGTAGGAGAAAGGAAAAAGTGGCAGCTAGTTTGGAATAGTCATTCCAATCAGACTATTGGGGTCTTGTCCCCAGGGTGCCCTTCTGTAGAGGGTCATCTGTCAATGTCCTGCTCATTCATCTCCTGTGGACTTGCAGCAGGGTTGATAGTGGTGGTGGTAGTGAAATTCTGCTTCCCCAGGCGTCCTTGCCTGTCATTTACTAGTCGCTGCCCCAGCCCTTTTCATATGTGTGTAAATAATTTATTCATCAACAAATATTAAATGAGGCTTTGCAAAGCTCTTCTTTTTTAAAAATAAGTACTCATTTTTAAAATTGAATTTATTTTTAATTGAAAAATAGTTGCTTTACAGTGTTTTGTTGGTTTCTGCCAAACATTACCACTAAAACAAGTACTCTTAAATTAACTTACAAACTTGGAGTTAAGGTTGAGGTCTCTTCGGGTCTTTTGTTTGCTTGTTTTTTTTAATATTTGTTTATTTGGCGAAGTTGGGTGTATTTGCCACATGCAGGATCTTCGTTGTGTCATGCAGGATCTTTCACTGTGGTGTGTGGGCTCTCTAGCTGTGGCACGTGGGTTCTGCATCATGCTGGCTTCAGTGGTCGCAGCATGCTGGTGTAGTTGCCCCGGGGCATATAGGATCTAAGTTCCCCAACCAGGGATCAAACCTGTGTCCTCTGCACTGCAAGGCAGATTCTTAACCACTGGACCACGAGGGAAGTCCCTGAAAAGCCCTTCTTAAGCGTGGAATTCTACAGGTGACAAAGGTCCTGACTAATGAAAACTCTTTCACTCTCCATTCTTACTGCTGGATAATGTGCCCAATAAATGTCTCTCCTTTCTGTCATGTCATATACTGGACACTGAGGACACAGAAATAAATAAGACCTAGTCTCTGTCCTCAAGGTGCTCAAATCTTTGGGGGGGGAAGGTAGACAACAGCAAAAGAATATGATCAGTACTCATGAAAAGGAGCTAGGCACCTACCAGAGCACAAAAGAGGCATCTAGCCCAGTTGTGGAGTCAGAGCAGGCTTCCCAGGAGCAGGCTTTCCCAGGCTTCCCTGGTTAAGCAGGTTTAACCAGGTCTTTGAAAGACAAGTAAGAATTACCTAAATTAAGAGGGGAAGAGAAAGGACTCTAGGTATAGGAAAACATGTGTGTGTAGGCACTGGACCATGAAAGCAGATGACGTGTTTAGGGGCTACAGATCTTTTGGGATGAGGCAAAAATTGTATGTATGGGAGGGGAAGAGACAAAGCTGGCAAGGCAGGCTGGGTCAGATTGCACAGGGCTTGTGGGCAAAGGTAAAGAACTTAAGCACTTTATCTTTAATGCTATGTGACATTTGGTTATAACTCTCTCCCTGTACAACTGCTTCTTTCTTTCTCTCTCTTTTTTTTTTTATTTTTTTGGTGGAGCCATTTGGCTTGTGGTATCTTAGTTCCCCTAACCAGAGATTGAACCAAGCCCTCAGAAGTGAAACTACAGACTCCTAACCACTGGACCACCAGGGAATTCCCACAACTGCTTTTTTGAAAGCATTTGGTTACATTTAGAAATCCAGAACACTTTACCCATTCCATCGTTTATTCATTCATCAACATGTACTGAGCACCTACTTGTATCAGTTCTTGTATGGAGATAGGAGGCCTCAGGAATTGACTTTTGGGACACAGCTTGAAATCTTGTGAACACTTTTTAAAATGTTTGCAAAGTACATAATTTTATTCTGTACATTTAAATTTTTATTTTAGTTTTTAAATTGAAGTATAGTTTATTTATAATGTGTTAGTTTTTGCTGTGCGACCCAAATAGACGGCAGCCCACCAGGCTCCCCCGTCCCTGGGATTCTCCAGACAAGAACACTGGAGTGGGTTGCCATTTCCTTCTCCAATGCATGAAAGTGAAAAGTGAAAGTGAAGTCACCCAGTAGTGTCCGACTCTTAGCGACCTCATGGACTGCAGCCTACCAGGCTCCTCCATCCATGGGATTTTCCAGGCAAGAGTACTGGAGTGGGGTGCCATTGCCTTCTCCGGTGTTAGTTTCTAGTATACAGAAAAATGATTCGTTATACATACATGTACATATTCTTTTTTGTATCTTTTTCCATTATGATTTATTAGAAGATATTGAATATAGTTCCCTGTGCCAAACCGTAGGACCTTGTTGTTTATCTATCTTATATATAAAAGCTTGTATCTTCTAATCCCAAACTCCCAATTTATCCTTTTATCATCCCCTGTCCGTTTTAGAAACCGTAAGTTTTTCTATGTCTGTCAGTCTGTTTCTGTTTCAAAAATACGTTCATTTATGTAGTATTTTAGATTCCATATATAAGTTATATCATATGGTATTTGTCTCTCTTTCTGACTTACTTCATTTAGTATGATAATCTCCAGGGGCATCCATCTTGCTGCGAATGGCAAGATTTCGTTCTTTTTTATGACTGAGTAATATTCCATTGTGTAAATATACTGCATCTTTTTAATCCATTTATCTGTAGATGGACATTTAGGTTGCTCCCCTGTCTTGGATATTGTACATAGCACTGCTATGAAGTTTTGGGTGTATGTATCTTTTTAAATTATAGTTTTCACTAGATACATGCCTAGGAGTGGGATTGCTGAATCATATGGAAACTTTATTTTTAGTTTTCTAAGGAAACTGTATTCTGTTTTCCATAGTGGCTGCACCAACTTATATTCCCACCACAGTCGGAGGGTTCCCTTTTCTTGTGAGCATTTTTACAAGGCACTAGATCTCAGCCCAGAGTTGAAATGACTTATTCTGAAGGCTAATCCCTTCCCTACCCTTGGTGCTGCAACATGTTGTGTCACTTGGACGTCCCTGAACACGCTGCAGTGAACCACTCTGAGGGGCACATCATGGGAATGCCTACTGTCACCAACAGCTGAACGAGTCAGCCTGGGTGCTGAGTCGGTGCCTATGTACTCAGATACATGGAGCCTCCTGAGTGAGATGGAAAGAGAAGGAATATCAAGTCCCTGCTCTCTAGGGTTTCACAGTTGAAAAATGTAGAAAGTTGGACCTGGAAGACATGCTAGAGAACATTAGTCACATTGGAATAAACTGAGGTCTTACAAGGTGCCTGACTCTGTGTTGGGACCTGAACCCTGGTTTCAATCCTTAAGGAGCTCACAGTCTGGTAAAATAAGTAATGTAAGAACAGATAATGACCACTGTGCTCCAGGAGGCTGAGGAGACCTCAACTGGCTAACCATGCCCACTGTCAACCATAAAGGTTAGATAAGTGTCCTAAATGAGAGCTGGGGGCTGTCATAGTCTGAGCTGGTGGCAAGAGCCTGGAGTGAAGCGGAAAGGGGAGCCCACATAGAGAAAATATCCCAAAGAGTTTAGAGCAGAGGAGTAGGGGTCAGAGTGATTGGTTTATCTAGTCTGTATGGGGAGGTATCAACGGAGTAGTCAGCAGCAGCCAGATGATGCTGAGCTAAGGATATGGGCAATGTGGAACCACTGGCTTGCAACGTGAGGTGTGGGTGACACAGATCTGCCTTTTCGAAAGACAAGTCCCTTTCATTGCAGGGCTCCAGTGTACTTACTCATCTGTAAAATGAGAGAGTTGAAGATGGTCTTCAAATCTTTTTCATGCTTATGTCCTGTAAGTCTGATTGACAGCATGTGCGCATGCTCAGTCGTGTCTGACTCTTTGCGACCCCATGGACTATAGCCCTACAAACCCTACAATCCCTGTTCATAGGATTTTCCAGGCAAGAATCCTGAATTAAGGTGCCATTTCCTCCTCCAGGGGATCTTCCCAACCCAGGGATCTAACCTGCATCTCTTGAGCTTCTTGCATTGGCAGGCAGATTCTTTACCACTGAGCCACATGGGAAGCCCCTGATTTACAGCAGTGCTTCTAGCTTCACTGTGCATTTGAATCACCAGATCACGGTGGTGGTGGTGGTGGTGGTTTGGTCGATAAACTGTGTCTGACTCTTGAAACCTGCCAGGCTCCTCTCTCCACGGGACTATCCCAGCAAGAATACTAGAGTGGGTTGCCATTTCCTCCTCCAAGGGATCCTCCCAACCCAGCGATCAAACCGCAGTCTCCTGCATTGCAGGCAGATTACCACTGAGCCAGCGGCAGGTGTTGTTAAAATGAAGATTCTGGTTTAGTTGGTTTGGGTGGGGCTCAAGAGTCTGCATTCCTACGAAGATCTCAAGTGGTGCCAACGCTGCAGATCACCCTTTCAGTTGCAAGGATAAGGAGATATTTCCAAACTATAAATTCTATAGGTTATAGACTATTTGATTTGAAATAGTATCTAGTTTTTACAGTGTTTTAAGGTTTGCAAAGAGATATACATTATCTCCTTTACTGCTTTTAGCAATTCTTCTTGAGGAGTAAGATAAGGAGACCACACATTCACGGTTGTGTGAGACGTCCTTAAAACTTAGGTATCAAGGTTAGTCTGTCTCCTCTCAGCATTGTGGTGGAGCTGGGATTGTAAGTTCCATGTTACAGATGAAGAGACTGGGGATCTGAAAAGAAAACAGATTTAAGTTAAGACCAAACACTATAAAAAAAAAAAAAAAAAAAAAAAAAAAGACCAAACACTATAGAAGAGGCAGAATAGGAATTAGAATTGAAGTCTTCTGATTCCTATTTCAGTGCTATTTCCAGTATATTTCTATGCTTCTCTGGCATCCATTCATTCACTCTATATAGATTTATCATACACCTACATTTCAGACCCATAACACCTGTTAATGTGGAGAAAATTATCTTTCAATAACTGGACCGAGTGAAATAAACAAATGTAGGAAGAGAAGAAGGTTTATGGAGGGTGTGGCTTTTTGGTGAGCTGTCAACTCTAAAGGATTATAAAGGAAAGCCAGTCAGACGAGAGAGAGATCATTAATCCCTGACTTTTGTACATATATTCAACAAATATTTACCAAGCCCTACTCAGCACCAAGTCCTATGTAAGATTTTGATGACATGGGCATGAATCATACATTTCTTAGTTCACAACTTAGTCTAATAGAACATTTCACTCCTTCCAAGTGCTTTTTCCATCATTTATAATAGCTTCTGCTTGCTGAATGCTTAATATGTCCCCATGTTATACTAAGCATTATACATGATCATAACTATATTAATTAATCCTCAAGTCTCATTAGAATGTACATTACATGAGGTCAGAGATTTTTGTCTGTTTTGTTCACTGTTGTATCTGTAGAACCTAGAAGAGTGATTGTCATAAAATTTCCTTCTCCAGGGGATCTTCCCGACCCAGGGATTGAACCTGGGTCTCCTGCATTGCAGGCAGATGCTTTACCCTCTAAGCCACCAGGGAAGTCCTTTGTCATATAGTAGTCACTCAAAAAATGTTGAACAAATGAATAAACAACACTGTTATGTAGATAGAACCATTACCTCCATTTCACAGGTAAGTGAACTAAAGAGCATGTAGGTGACATGCTTTGCCTGAGGACTCCCAAATAGTACTGGGCAGAATGAAGACACTTTTAGAAGAACTGATAATTGACTCCAAACCCAGTAGTTTTACCCTTTGTATACTAGTGGTTCTCAAACTTTAGCATGCATCAGAATCACTTGGAGAATTTGTTAAGACATAGATTGCTGGGCCCTGAAGTTTCTGATTCAGGAGATCTGTTGTAGGGTCGGAAAGTATTCATTTCTATCAAATTCCTGGGTGATTTCAGTGGTGATGGTCCAGGGGATCATACTTTGAAAACCACTGCTCTATAACAAACTGCCTCCCAATTTCTGATTTATTCTCATACGGTAGACTAGAGAACAATATCCCACAGCAGAGAGGAAGATAAGGGCAGATAAGTCCAAGGTCTTACAGGAAGTGTGGGATTCTAAAGTCTTTATCATTCTTGATAAAACTTGCTGCTTCAGATGTTTTATGGGCTTGAGACACAGAGGAAGTCAGAGACAGAGAAGAATGAAGGTGTTTGTTAGGAGGAGGTGAAGATAAAGTTGGAAAGGTTACCATCGAATTTGCTGTCCTGAAGGAAGGGTCCATGGTTCTGTCATTAACTCACTGTGTGCTCTGAGCCAAACCCCTTCCTCTCTCTGGACCTCCCTCCCTCCTTTTCTCTATAAAGCAGGGGTCTTTCCAGCTCAGCAGCATAGCCGCAGGAGGTTCAAGGATAGGCAGGGAAGCAGAGATTGCCTGAGGCGTGTCTCTGATCGCTTGTGCTGGCTTCAGATCAGGCAGGTCATACGGAGACTGTGATGTGTAGTCACCGCTGCTGAAAAGGAGTCTGAGCAGGGCTGAGACCTGCCTTTCCCTGTGCTCGGTGGGAGAGATGCAGGGAGAACGGCTGCAGACTATGCGGGCACGGGCTTGGGGGACTGACTGGCCAGAGCCAGAAAGGCAGGCTGTCTCTACGGCTAGCCCATCTGATGCTGAGGCACGGTGCTGGTGCCCCAAGACCAACCCCCAGGCCTCCCGCCACCCTCAGGAGCTTTCTGCCACGCGCAGCTGCCCGGGTTGCTGACCGCCGGCTCTGCTTAAGACACTAGCACCAATCCCAGGCCTTCAAAGTGACCTCACAGCAAACGTGATTGGTCCCGTCTCTCTGCTCGGGCGGGTCCTGTCAGCTCACTGTCAAGTGACCTCTGGGGAAGAATTGGTGGGCTCTGTGACCTTGAAATCACTTTATTTCTCAGAACTCGTTTATAGAATGGGTATGAAACCTCTGAAATGACCCATAAAAGTGAACATGTCTAGTAAAGACATCATCCCCTTAAAATTTCTTGTATTGTTGTCTGCTTACAGAAGTAATATAGGACTATTAAAAAAATTAAAATGTAATATAAATACTGGACATTCCTAATGCACTACTCCCTCTCTTCTTCCCAGCCCATAGTTAACTATTAACAGTTCAGTGTGTTTTCTCTCAGGTTTTTTTTTTTTTCCTATGAATATACAGAAGGTTATTTTTTAAACAAAAATTAAGTCATTTACACAACTTTCTTTTTCACTTAACAATATATTTGAACATTTTCAAAGTTGGTGTGAAAAGACCTCTTTCATTTTTTTTAAAATGTCTACCTTGTAGTTAAAGCTGTTATTCTTGGATATGTGTTGCTTCTGTTACAAAAACAGCAGCAGCAACAACAAAGACTGCAGTAAATATTTCTTTGTTTACATAAGAATTGCTGTAGGATACATTTTTGGAAGTTGAATTTCCAGGTTAAAAATATAACAACAATTTTTTTTTTCCAGCCACATGGCTTGGGGGCTCTTAGTTCCTGGGCCAGGCAGAGAAAGCGCTGAGTTCAAAGTACTGCACCACCAGGTAATTCCCTGTAAGCATATTTTAATAACACCAAAAGCACAGGCAACAAAACCAGAAATAAACATGTAGAACTACATCAAAACAAAAAGCATCTGCACAGCAAAGAAAAGTCAGCTTAATGAAAAAGCAATCTATGGAATGGGAGGGAATGTTTGCAGACCAGATATCCAATAAAGGGCTAATCTTCCAGATATGCGGGGAACTCCTATATCTCAATAGCAGAAAACTAATCAGATCAGATCAGATCAGTCGCTCAGGTGTCCGACTCTTTGCAACCCCATGAATCACAGCACGCCAGGCCTCCCTGTCTATCACCAACTCCGGAGTTCACTCAAACTCACGTCCATCGAGTCAGTGATGCCATCCAGCTATCTCATCCTCTGTCATCCCCTTCTCCTCTTGCCCCCAATCCCTCCCAGCATCAGAGTCTTTTCCAATGAGTCAACTCTTCGCATGAGGTAGCCAAAGTACTGGAGTTTCAGCTTTAGCATCATTCCTTCCAAAGAACAACCAGGGCTGATCTCCTTCAGAATGGACTGGTTGGATCTCCTTGCAGTCCAAGGGACTCTCAAGAGTCTTCTCCAACACCACAGTTCAAAAGTGTCAATTTTTTGGCACTCAGCCTTCTTCACAGTCCAACTCTCCCACTCATACATGACCACAGGAAAAACCATAGCCTTGACTAGACGGACCTTTGTTGGCAAAGGAATGTCTCTGCTTTTCAATATGCTGTCTAGGTTGGTTATAACTTCCCTTCCAAGGAGTAAGCATCTATTAATTTCATGGCTGCAGTCACCATCTGCAGTGATTTTGGAGCCCAGAAAATAAAGTCTGACACTGTTTCCACTGTTTCCCCATCTATTTCCCATGAAGTGGTAGGACCGGATGCCATGATCTTCATTTTCTGAATGTTGAGCTTTAAGCCAACTTTTTCACTCTCCACTTTCACTTTCATCAAGAGGCTTTTTAGTTCCTCTTCACTTTCTGCCATAAGTGTGGTGTCATCTGCATACCTGAGGTTATTAATATTTCTCCCGGCAATCTTGATTCCAGCTTGTGTTTCTTCCAGTCCAGCGTTTCTCATGATGTCCTCTGCATAGAAGTTAAAGAAGCAGGGTGACAATATACAGCCTTGACAAACTCCTTTTCCTAATTGGAACCAGTCTGTTGTTCCATGTCCAGTTCTAACTGTTGCTTCTTGACCTGCATACAGATTTATCAAGAGGCAGATCAGGTGGTCTGGTATTCCCATCTCTTGAAGAATTTTCCACAGTTTATTGTGATCCACACAGTCAAAGGCTTTGGCATAGTCAATAAAGCAGAAATAGATGTTTTTCTGGAACTCTCTTGCTTTTTCCATGATCTAGCGGATGTTGGCAATAGCATGATCTAAAAATGAGCTAGGGACTTGAATGGACATTTCTCCAAATGAGATGTGCAAATGGTTGACAGGCATATTAAAAGATGTTTCAAAGGTCTAATCATTAGGAAAATGCAAATAAGAACCACAATGAGATACTACCTTACACCTGTCAGGACAGCAAGCAATATCAAAGATATGGAGAAATTGGAATCCTCGCACACTTTTTTCCTTGCACACTGTTTATGGGAATGCAAAATGGTGCAGCTACTGTGGAAAACAGTATGGAGATTCCTCAAAAATTTAAACATTAAATTACCATTTAATCCAGTGTCCCCACTCCTGGGCATTTATCCAAAAGAGCTGAAATCAGACTCTTGAGGAAATATTAGCATCACCATATGCATTGCTTCACTATACACAGAATTTGGTTTTTGACAAATTCAAACCCCACATACTGAAAACAAATCAGCAGAAAGATGAGTTAATTGCAAGGCTTTCAACATGCAAGCCAGGAAACTCCAGGCTACAAGGAGTAATGAGTTCTGAGTTGCTCACAGGAGGGGATGGAATTCCAGTTGAGCTATTTCAAATCTTAAAAGATGACGCTGTGAAAGTGCTGCACTCAATATGCCAGCACATTTGGAAAACTCAGCAGTGGCCACAGGACTGGAAAAGGTCAGTTTTCATTTCAATCCCAAAGAAAGGCAATGCCAAAGAATGCTCAAACTACCGCACAATTGCACTCATCTCACATGCTAATAAAGTAATGCTCAAAATTCTCCAAGCCAGGCTTCAGCAATACGTGAACTGTGAACCTCCAGATGTTCAAGCTGGTTTTAGAAAAGGCAGAGGAACCAGGGATCAAATTACCAACATCCACTGGATCATGGAAAAAGCAAGAGTTCCAGAAAAAACATCTATTTCTGCTTTATTGACTATGCCAAAGCCTTTGACTGTGTGGATCACAATAAACTGTGGAAAATTCTGAAACAGATGGGAATACCAGACCACCTGATCTGCCTCTTGATAAATCTGTATGCAGGTCAGGAAGCAACAGTTAGAACTGGACATGGAACAACAGACTGGTTCCAATTAGGAAAAGGAGTTCGTCAAGGCTGTATATTGTCACCCTGCTTATTTAACTTATATGCAGAGTACATCATGAGAAATGCTGGGCTGGAAGAAGCACAAGATGGAATCAAGATTGCCAGGAGAAGTATCAATAACCTCAGATATGCAGATGACACCACCCTTATGGCAGAAAGTGAAGAGGAACTCAAAAGCCTCTTGATGAAAGTGAAAGTGGAGAGTGAAAAAGTTGGCTTAAAGCTCAACATTCAGAAAACGAAGATCATGGCATCCGGTCCCACCACTTCATGGGAAATAGATGGGGAAACAGTGGAAACAGTGTCAGACTTTATTTTTCTGGGCTCCATAATCACTGCAGATGGTGACTGCAGCCATGAAATTAAAAGACACTTACTCCTTGGAAGAAAAGTTATGAGCAACCTAGACAGCATATTGAAAAGCAGAGACATTACTTTGCCAACAAAGGTCCGTCTAGTCAAGGCTGTGGTTTTTCCTGTGGTCATGTATGGATGTGAGAGTTGGACTGTGAAGAAAGCTGAGTGCTGAAGAATTGATGCTTTTGAACTGTGGTGTTGGAGAAGACTCTTGAGAGTCCCTTGGACTGCAAGGAGATCCAACCAGTCCATTCTGAAGGAGATCAGCCCTGGTTGTTCTTTGGAAGGACTGGTGCTAAAGCTGAAACTCCAGTACTTTGGCCACCTCATGCGAAGAGTTGACTCATTGGAAAAGACTCTGATGCTGGGAGGGATTGGGGGCAGGAGGATAAGGGGATGACAGAGGATGAGATAGCTGGATGGCATCACTGACTCGATGGACGTGAGTTTGAGTGAACTCCGGGAGTTGGTGATGGATAGGGAGGCCTGGAGTGCTGTGATTCATGTGGTCGCAAAGAGTCGGACACGACTGAGCAACTAAACTGAACTGAACTGAAGGAATTTTTATGGAATAAATGTGGAACTTATTTGTTTTTTTCAGCTAATTGGTTGTCTGGTGGTCTTCCTTATTTGGACCAAGGTAGCTGAGTCGGGGGGAAAAAATCTAGAAATAGTGTGAACAGACTTGGTGTTTGAAGATTGGGTGGCATATTCTGCTGACTTCTGAGAGATGTAAATTTCTATAAGGTTAAATTTTCCTTATGTGCTTGCATTGACCATCTCCATTTTTTCCCTGACATAAGTGATTCATTTCAGTTTGGTTCCACAACATTAATTAACTAAGATGTGGAAACAACTAAATGTCATTGACAGGTGAGTGGATATATAGATAGATATATATATGATCCCCTGGAGAAGGAATTGGCAACCCACTCCAAGATCCTTGCCTGGAAAACCCCATGGACAGAGGAGCCTGGCAGGCTACAGTCCATGGGGTTACAAAGAGTAGGACACAGCTTAGTGACCAAACAACAACAAATAAATATACATGGGATACTACTCAGCCTTAATAAAGAAGGAAATTCTGCAATATGCTACGACATGGATGACACTTCAGGACATTATGCTAAGTGAAATGAACTAGTTATAGAAAGACAAATACTGCATATTTCCACTTACATGACATATCTAAAATTGTCAAATCCATAGACTCGAACAGAAGAATGGCGGTTGCCAGGGGCTAGGAAGAAGGGAAAACTGGGAGCTACTAACCTAGGGGACAAAGTTGGATTTAAACAAGATTAACAAGCTCTTGGAAATCTTCTGTACAACACTGTACATTGTACCTATAGTCAATGATAATGTATTTGTATACAAAAATTTGCTAAGAGGGTAGATCTCATTTTAAGTGTCCTTAGTACAAGATAAGATTCAAATAAACAAAAATACAAAGTGACTGCAGCATTTTACATTCTGACCAGAAATGTATACGAGTTCTAATCTTTTTTCATATCCTCATAAACAGTTGGTATACTGGTCTTGTTGATTATAGCCATTCTAGTAATTTTATAGCATTACGTCATTGTAGATTTTTATTTGCATTTCCCTGTGCTGGGTGTTATTTTGTGTGCTCATTACCCATCCAATGTCTTTGGTGAAATGTGTACTCAAATATGTTGCCTATTTTCTTTCTTTAAAAAAATGTATTTATTTATTTGTCTGCCCTGGGTCTTAGTTGCAGCATGTGGTATCTTCCAGATTTGGCATGGGAATGCTTAGTTTCAGCATGTGGTATCTATTAATAGTTCCCTGAACAGGGATTAAAACTGGGCCCCCTGCATTGGGAAACTGGACTCTAAGCCACTGGACTACCATGTAAGTTTCTATTGCCCATTTCTTAATAATTATCTTTTTATTGTTGAGCTGTGAGTGCTCTCTATATATTCTGGATACAAGTCTATTGTGGGATGTGCTGTGTGCTTAGTCACTCAGCTGTTAGACAGTTTGCAAATATTTTCTCCCACTGTCCAAAAATATAGAAGCACACTTTAAAAGTTAATAGATATTACCAAATTAATATCTACGGAGGAGGTATCAATCTATTATTTCCAACAGCAGTGTATGGGAATGCTCGTTTCTCAGCACCCTCACAAATATAGGATGCCAATTTCTGTTGATCTAAAGATTAAAAAATACCACTGTTTTAACTTTGCCTTCCTTTAATCATTAGGAGGAGCATTTCAGCATATAATTATTAACAAATGCTTTTCATCTTCTAAAAGTTGTATGCTCTTGTTGAAATCTTGCTTTCTTCAATTCTGCACCCCTTAGGCCCTGCTGCTGCTGCTAAGTCACTTCAGTTGTGTCCGACTCTGTGCGACCCCATAGACGGCAGCCCACCAGGCTCCCCCGTCCCTGGGATTCTCCAGACAAGAACACTGGAGTGGGTTGCCATTTCCTTCTCCAATGCATGAAAGTGAAAAGTGAAAGTGAAGTTGCTCAGTCGTGTCCGACTCCTAGCGACCTCATGGACTGCAGCCTACCAGGCTCCTCCATCCATGGGATTTTCCAGGCAAGAGTACTGGAGTGGGGTGCCACTGCCTTCTCCACCTTAGGCCCTAGTTATTATTAAACATCCAGGGAATGTTTGTTGAACAAATGATGTGTAATTTTGTAAAGAATAAATTAGATACTCAGCTATAAAAAGAAAGGAAATTGGATTATTAGCAGAGACGCGGATGGACCTAGAGACTGTCATACAGAGTGAAATAAGTCAGAAAGAGAAAAAACAAATACCATATATTAACACAAATATGTGGATTCCAGAAAAATGGTATAGGTGATCTTATTTGTAAAGCAAAAGTAGAGACGCTGATGTAGAGAACAAATATATGGATATCAACAAGAAAAGGAGGGTGGTGGGAAATCTGGGAAATTGGGATTGATATATATATATGCTATTGGTACTATGTATAAAATAGATAGTTCAGTTCAGTTCAGTGCAGTTGCTCAGTCGTGTCCAACTCTTTGCGACCCCATGAATCACAGCACACCAGGCCTCCCTGTCCATCACCAACTCCTGGAGTTCACTCAAACTCATGTCCATCGAGTCGGTGATGCCATTCAACCATCTCATCCTCTGTTGTCCCCTTCTTCTCCTGCCCCCAATCCCTCCCAGAATGAGAGTCTTTTCCAATGAGTCAACTCTTCGCATGAGGTGGCAAAAGTATTGGAGTTTCAGCTTTACCATCCGTCCTTCCAATGAACACCCAGGACTGATCTCCTTTAGAATGGACTGGTTGGATCTCCTTGCAGTCCAAGGGACTCTCAAGAGTCTTCTCCAACACCACAGTTCAAAAGCATCAATTCTTTGGCACTTAATGAGAACCTATCATATAGCACAGGGAACTCAGTGCTCTGTGGTGACCTAAATGGGAAGGAAACCCAAAAAAGAGGGGATATATGTATATGTGAAATTTGTATGCAGGTCAGGAAGCAATAGTTAGAACTGGACATGGAACAACAGACTGGTTCCAAATAGGAAAAGGAGTTCGTCAAGGCTGTATATTGTCACTCTGTTTATTTAACTTATATGCAAAGTACATCATGAGAAACGCTGGACTGGAAGAAACACAAGCTGGAATCAAGATTGCCGGGAGAAATCTCAATAACCTCAGATATGCAGATGACACCACCCTTATGGCAGAAAGTGAAGAGGAACTCAAAAGCCTCTTGATGACAGTGAAAGTGGAGAGTGAAAAAGTTGGCTTAAAGCTCAACATTCAGAAAACGAAGATCATGGCATCCGGTCCCACCACTTCATGGGAAATAGATGGGGAAACAGTGAAAACAGTGTCAGACTTTATTTTTTTGGGCTCCAAAATCACTACAGATGGTGACTGCAGCCATGAAATTAAAAGACGCTTACTCCTTGGAAGGAAAGTTATGAGCAACCTAGACAGCATATTGAAAAGCAGAGACATTCCTTTGCCAACAAAGGTCCGTCTAGTCAAGGCTGTGGTTTTTCCTGTGGTCATGTATGGATGTGAGAGTTGGACTGTGAAGGCTGAGCGCTGAAGAATTGATACTTTTGAACTGTGGTGTTGGAGAAGACTCTTGAGAGTCCCTTGGACTGCAAGGAGATCCAACCAGTCCATTCTGAAGGAGATCAGCCCTGGGATTTTTTTGGAAGGAATGATGCTAAAGCTGAAATTCCAGTACTTTGGCCACCTCATGTGAAGAGTTGACTCATTGGAAAAGACTCTGATGCTGGGAGGGATTGGGGGCAGGAGGATAAGGGGATGACAGAGGATGAGATGGCTGGATGGCATCACTGACTTGATGGACATGAGTCTGGGTGAACTCCGGGAGTTGGTGATGGACAGGGAGGCCTGGCGTGCTGTGATTCATGGGGTCGCAAAGAGTCGGACACGACTGAGCGACTGATCTGATCCTATCTGAGAGCTGATTCACTTTGCTATACAGTAGTAATAAACACAACATTGTAAAGCAACTATATTCCAATAAAAATTAACTTTAAAAAAAGGAAATCTGTGAACATTAAAAAAATAAGATAGGATGTGTGAAGCGCCTAACATGTTGTGTTAGTCGCTCAGTCATGTCCGACCCTGCGACCCCATGGACTGTAGCCCGCCACGCTCCTCTGTCCATGGGATTCTCCAGGCAAGAATACTGGAGTGGGGTGCTGTTTCCTTCTCCAGGGGATCTTCCTGACCCAGGAATCAAACCTAGGTCTCCCACACTGCAGGCAGATTCTTTACTGTCTGAGCCACCAGGGATATTATAAGCATGCCATAAATGTTAATTATAATAAAAAGAAAACTCAAAATTAATATTATTAGTTGAATTTAAGTTTAGAGTCAGGAAGTGAGCACTATAATGCTCTTGAATTCTTTCCTACAGGGTCTGAGATGGTTTCTAGGATTCGAAGAGGCCTGATTTCTCCTGGTCCTCTCACTGTGTGTCTTAAGGTAAATCACTTAACTTCTCAGCAACTTAATTTCACTGCAACCATCTACAAGCTATATTATGCTTATCAAAAAGGGTTTTTAGGTAGAAGACATGAGATTAACTTGCAGTAAGCACATATTCATGAATCACTTGAATAATTAAAATAAATAATTTTTCAAAGTAAATGCAAACATTTATAAGACTAGAGGGGAATAAAACTACATACATAAGGACAGGACTGAAAAAAGGAAGCTGGTTGCTCTTTTGATGACCTTAAAAGTCTTTTAAAAATATGACTTCGTACTTGGCTCAGCCTTTCTTCCATCTTTTACCCAAATGTCTATCGCCCTCTGCTGCTCAGGTTGTCTCATTTCAACGCAGTTCAACTCTGCAAATAAGATTAAGGGAAAAGTGTTACATGTTTGGGCTTCCCTGGTGGCTCAGACATTAAAGAATCCACCTGCAATGTGGGAGACCTGGGTTCAATCCTTGGGTTGGGAAGCTCTCCTGGAGGAGGGCATGGCATACCACTCTAGTATTCTTGCCTGGAGAATCCCATGGACAGAAGAGCCTGGAGGGCTACGGTCACTGGGTCGCAAAGAGGCAGACATGACTGAGCGACTAAGCACAGCACAGCACATTACATACTTGTGACCTAATCCCTGACTTTGGTTATCTACATCACCCTCACCAAGCTCTGCTCTATTTTTGGTCCTGTGACCAGCCCAAGGGACACAGAGCTCACATTACGTGGGGGGACACAGACGTTCATGTCTTTTTGGACTTAACAAACATTTCTAGAACAAGGACGATTCTGAGGTAAGCACTGTGCTAAGCATACTGCATACATGAAATTTTAGTTTTACTGACAGCCATACAGGGGATCTGCATTTAAAGAGGAGGAATCAGGCTCACAAATATAACCAGCTCAAGGACACAATTTTGTATACATAGGACATAGATTCTGACTGAGATCTGTCTGCCCCTCAATACCAGTCATCTCCTATTATATTATATCAGAATAAACCAAGTAGGATGGAAAACTGAAGTGGGAGCATCTAAATGTACTTTGGGAATGTATGGTTGTTGCATCAGAGACTTTACAGAGGAGAAGTTCTCTGATTTGAGAAGGGTAGTCAAAGCATCAGGAGCAATAGTAATAGGGACACAAACCTGGGACGGATTCAGAGCACAGAAAGCTGGGTGTGGTATAGGGGAAGGCAGGCAGGAGGTGAGGCTGTGGTCAGATTATGCAGGACCTTGGACGACAGGTGAAGGAAGGTGAACTCACAGTCAAAGGTCAGTACATGTCTGTACTGAGAGATCTTTGAAGGTAATCAGGGGTCTGAGAAACCAGTAGTAAATGTGGCCCAGCAACTGGAATATGCTATGCTATGAATGATGTATTATGGAATTGAATGTAAAATCATATTGGGACGTCCTTGGTAGTCCAATGGTTAAGACTTTGGACTCCCAGTGCATGCAGCACAAGTTCGATCTCTGGTTGGGGAACTAAGAGTTCACACTCTGCCTGCTGTGGCCAAATTTAAAGAAAAAAATCCTATGAATTTTTAAAACAAAACTGGGATTTCAAAGACATTTCCCATGTGCAGTAAGCTGCTCTTCAATAAGGAAGCAGTCGGAAGTAGTCCACTCTCTGATGGCTTTAGGGATAGATTAAAGCTATAGGTGATGGGAAATCTCAGATTGAGCTTCACTGAAGGCTCTAGACAGGGATCGGCTGGGACTCAAAGATGAATAGGAACTATGTTTGGACAGTATTCAGTCTAGGCTTTATGAAACCAATGATTCTGAGCAGGAGAAAAATAAAAAACCTGCTGAAGTTCCTCTCCTCTTTCCCATATCTTTGACATGTCCCTCTTGTATCTCATTCTTTCGTTTAAAAAAAAAAAAATTTATGGCACAGCAACGCTCACTTCCTGTGTGACCTTGGACAAGTTGCTTAACCTGTCTATGCCTCTTCTTAATTGGCGAAATGAGGATAATAATGTGACCACAAGGTCACAGTGAGTGCCATGAGAATTAAAGGAGAATTATTTATCAAGCTCTTAGAATAGAATCTGGAACAAAGTTCAGCACTGTTTAAGCATTAACAGTCTTATTATAACTACTACAACAGCCTTATTATAACAGTCTTATTACTACAACCAGTACAGCTACAGTGTTCTAGTTATCACCTTCCATAGCCATCCATTCCTTAGGTCATTCGGTCATTCATGTTGGAGGCAGTGGGTAGGTCTGGGAGGAAAATAGAGATGTATCAGTCCTTTCATTGTGCTTGTATTGACTTATGAATACTAGTTTGTCCAGCTACACCTGGAACATAGTAGGTGCTCAAAATACAAAGGTCTTCTTGCTAACCCGCAAGTTCTTTAAAGGCAGTAACCATACTCCCTCAGCTGTTGTAATACTAAAACCAAGCACTTGGTGACGCAGGCTTAGGGAATACCGAATTAACGAATGTGATAAATGACCTCAGGCAGAGAAACATAACCACCACAGGGCTGGCACAAACATAAAGTGCTGCAGAAAGACTCGGAGAAGGCGATGGCACCCCACTCCAGTACTCTTGCCCGGAAAATCCTATGGATGGAGGAGCCTGGTAGGCTGCAGTCCATGGGGTCGCGAAGAGTCGGACACGACTGAGTGACTTCACTTTCACTTTTCACTTTCATGCATTGGAGAAGGAAATGGCAACCCACTCCAGTGTTCTTGCCTGGAGAATCCCAGGGATGGGAGCCTGGTGGGCTGCCGTCTATGGGGTCGCACAGAGTCGGACACGACTGAAGCGACTTAGCAGCAGCAGCAGCAGAAAGACTGCTACCGGCTTTACGTGTGGGCTGACCAGAGGAAAACTTGGGACCGCCAAAGACCAACACCTTGAGGACAAATGACTGCCCAAAGCTCAGGACGCTCCGCCTCCCCAGCGCAGGGCTGAGCGCGGACCTTGGCGGCACGCCCCTCCAAGGCCCCGCCCCTTCACCGACTCACGTGACCGTGGGGGCGGGAGGACGTGCGGCGCGGGCAGGGTCGGAGCGGCGGGGTGGTTTTAACTGGGCTACCGAGAGCTATGGCCGGCTTGGTGGACTTTCAGGACGAGGAACAGGTGAAGTCCTTTCTGGAGAACATGGAAGTGGAGTGCAACTACCAGTGCTACCGCGAGAAGGACCCGGACGGTGAGCGCCGCCTGCAGGGCCTTAAGGACACGTGGAGGCTCCGGCCTCGGGGACGGGGACTGACGGGTCACGCGAGCGACCTCTGAGGGGATCTGGAAGGGGACGCGGGTGTCTGTGGGTCGCTGACTGGTGTGTGTGTGTGTGTGTGTGTGCGCGCGCTTGCGGGGCACGCAGCGGGAGCCGCACCGAGCCCGGAGGCCTGGCGAGAAGGAAGAGAAGCGCTAGGGCATTGGAAGCAGAGAGACTACGGCTACATCAGGGAACTGATAAAATGCTCTGTCCTCGTAGAGCTTACATTCTCGTGGGGGTTATTGGAAAATAAACCTAATAAATGAAGTAGTGTGTTAGAAGGTAGTAAGTGCAGTGGGAAAAAGAACTGACTGAGAGGTCTCAGCCGTTCAGGAGGGCAACTTTAAATTGAGTGGTCAGGGTGAATCACTGAGAAGGTAGCATTTGAACAAAGTGTTGAAAAAAGTAAGGGAGGTGCATGCCAGGCAGAGGTAAGGGCTAGTGAAAAGCCCCTGAGGTATGAATGTGCCCCGTGTGTTCTGGGAACATTGAGTTGACTTCAGTTGTGGGTTGATGGTGATGTCCAGAAGGGGCCATCCAGAGCAGCCAGTACCTTGGGGTGGTTTTCTTCTTAGTGCTTTTTTTCCCCTTTTATTTATTTATATGGCTGCACCTGGTCTTAGTTGTGGCATGCAAACTCTTAGTTGTCACATCCGGAATCTAGTTCCCTGACCAAGGATCCAGCCTGGGCCCCCCTGTTTTGGGAGCTTGGAGTCTTAGCCACTGGACCACCAGGGAAGTACCCATACTTTTAAAGAAAAAAAAAAAAAGATATTGGCCCTGCCTTCTAATAGCTTGCAGCCTTGCTCCAAGCTGACCAACTACACAGAGTTGCTCTGAAGTAGGATGGTTTAAAAGAATCCATGAGGTGCAGAATGGTTGGGGAAGACTCCTGGAAGAGGTCAGGAAGGATAGGCTAGTAATGCTGATTACATGGAGGGAGTGAAGAAAATGCTCTTTCAGAAAATTGAAGTCAGAATGTAGTTAGAAATAAGATTGAGGAGGGATGGACCTTGGGCCACAGTGTGTCAGATCTTGAAGGCTGGGGTAAGGCATTTGAAAGCCGTTATTGTGTAGGCAGTGGAGAGCCATGCATGTGTTTTTGTACCCTGGAGATACACTAAGCAGTGAAGGAAGGGTGGGTGGGCATATAAGAAGTGCAGGATGCTGCTCTTGAGAGAGTCTGAGAGGAGGCAGTTTCTATAGCTAGTTCTGTAGTACTTTTCAAAATCATCATTTCTCAGCCAGATTACTGAAGTGACTTTCTAACTTGACTCTCCATTTGCACCCTAACTCCCTTAAATCTATTCTCTACTCATAAACTGATACTTAAATTTTAATTTCATTATGTTATTTACTAGATTTTCAGATGACAGAAGAAACACATTTTTGTCATTATCAGTGTTGGAATGGGTCCCCTCACACATGACTTCCTCCATATTCATCCAGATACATACAGACATGTTTATTAGAGTGACGTTTTAAAAATGCAAGTTGAATCATATCACTTTCCTTCATAAATCCTTCCAGTGGTTTGCCATTGACTTGGAATAAAATCCGTTTCTTCCTATCTAATGTAAGGCCCTCTGATTGGTCCCTGCCTTTTTCTCTTTTCCTGCCCCTTCTGGATCCAGCTACATTATACCTTATTTGTGTCAAGCTTATTCTCTCTTTTAAGTCTTTTTATGTACTGTTCCTTGTGCCTGAGTCTTTATGTCTCCTTCCCATTTCATTGTCTTTAAATAGCTAGTTCATTCTTGTTATTCACATCTCAGCTCATACATTGAAATCCTCGGTGAGACCCTACCTGATTACCTGGTCTGTGTTAACCATTTCCCCCAAAATGCCCAGCAAACTGTCGTATCATCCTGTTTTATTTCACTGATGGTGTTTATTAAGGTTTGAATGCATCTTGTTAAGCTATTTATTTATTGTGTTTCCTCCTCTAGGCTGTAACTTTTAGGAGGACAGGTGACTATATTCCCAGCAACTAAAACAGTGTCTCCTATATTGTTGCAGATAGATGCTCAAATATTCATTGAATGAAAGTTAACAAGAGATGGGTGTTATTGTGGATGAAGAAAAGATACAGCGGGGAGAGTTGTTAAGGAGAGGCTTGCTGGAAATAGAGACTACCAAGGAGAGGGAGTCTTATTTCTAACTCCTTTGGTAGCTGCAATTTCAACTCTTTCTTCATGTACCCAGCCTGACCAAGGATTAAGATATAGTCATCAAAGAACTGCTTCTTGCTGCCATGAAGACTGGCCTATTGACCCTTTTGGTTCTCACTGTTTAAATGCTGAACTTCTGAAAAGTTCCAAAGCTAGCAAAGTTTCATCATAGAAGCCAGTGGATCTCTGGGCCTTGTTGACAGAGAATAGAAGGGCTGGTGAGTAGTAGAGCCATTGTAGGGGCCAAGGTCTTCCCGCTTTATACATTGGTCAGTCCCAGGCTGAGGGCAGACAGTGCCATTTGTAGGAGTGGCTGAACATGCATTTTTTGTGGTGAAGTCACCTTGCCACACCTCAGGAGGACAGAGGCTTGTCCTAATAAAAGGCACATCCGGCCTGCCACACCTGGACCCTCCCCACTCTCCCAGACTTGAGCAACAGCTTTTGCCCTTTCCTCACAGGTTGCTATCGGCTGGTGGACTATTTGGAAGGGATCCAGAAGAATTTTGATGAGGCTGCCAAGGTGTTGAAGTTCAACTGTGAAGAGAACAAACACAGTGATAGCTGCTACAAACTGGGGGCCTATTATGTGACTGGGAAAGGTAAGGAGGGGCTTGCTTTCTTTGGTCTTTATTATCGATGGTAGTGGTGAGGCCACATGTGAGGCTCATACTGAGTTCTCTTTACAGCTGGGTCTTCACAGGCATTGGGGAAGCATGTTGTAGGAAAATTTGGAGTCAAGAGTTCAGCCAAGTGCTGGAGGGAAGAGCATAGCCTTTCAAGTTAGGCAGACCTTGTGTATGCTTAGTCATGCCCAACTTTGTGACCCCATGGACTGTAGCCCACCAGGCTCCTCTGCCCATGGGATTTCCCAGGCAAGAATTTTGGAGCAGGTTGCCATATCCTTCTCCAGGGGATCTTCCTGATCCAGGGATCACTGACATCTCCTGCATTGGCAGGCAGATTATTTTATCACTGAGCCACCTGCGGAATCCCTTAGGCAGACCTTCAGTTAAGTTCAGTCACTCAGTCCTGTCCGACTCTTTGCAACACCATGAATTGCAGCACACCAGGCCTCCCTGTCCATCACCAACTCCCGGAGTTCACCCCAACTCATGTCCATCGAGTTGATGATGCCATCCAGCCATTTTATCCTCTGTCATCCCCATCAGGGTCTTTTCCAATGAATCAACTCTTCGCATGAGGTGGCCAAATTATTGGAGTTTCAGCTTTACCATCAGTCCTTCCAATGACACCCAGGACTGATCTCCTTTAGAATGGACTGGTTGGATCTCCTTGCAGTCCAAGGGACTCTCAAGAGTCTTCTCCAACACCACAGTTCAAAAGCATCAATTCTTCGGCACTCAGCTTTCTTCACAATCCAATTCTCACATCCATACATGATCACTGGAAAAACCATAGCCTTGACTAGACAGAACTTTGTTGGCAAAGTAATGTCTCTGCTTTTGAATATGCTATCTAGGTTGGTCATAACTTTCCTTCCAAGGAGTAAATGTCTTTTAATTTCATGGCTGCAATCACCATCTGCAGTGATTTTGGAGCCCCCAAAAATAAAGTTTGACACTGCTTCCACTGTTTCCCCATCTACTTCCCATGAAATGATGGGACCAGATGCCATGATCTTAGTTTTCTGAATGTTGAGCTTTAAGCCAACCTTTTCACTCTCCTCTTTCACTTTCATCAAGAGGCTCTTTAGTTCTTCTTCACTTTCTGCCATAAGGGTGGTGTCCTCTGCATATCTGAGGTTATTGATATTTCTCCCAGCAATCTTGATTCGAGCTTGTGCTTCTTCCAGCCCAGCGTTTCTCATGATGTATTCTGCATATAAGTTAAATAAGCAGGGTGACAATATACAGCCTTGACGTACTCCTTTTCCTATTTGGAACCAGTCTGTTGTTCCATGTCCAGTTCTAACTGTTGCTTCCTGACCTGCATATAGGTTTCTCAAGAGGCAGGTCAGGTGGTCTGGTATTCCCATCTCTTGAAGAATTTTCCAGTTTATTGTGATCCACACAGTCAAAGGCTTTAGCATAGTCAATAAAGCAGAAATAGATGTTTTTCTGGAACTCTTTTCTTTTTTCCATGATCCAGCAGATGTTGGTAATTTGATCTCTGGTTCCTCTGCCATTTCTAAAACCAGCTTGAACATCAGGAAGTTCACGGTTCACATATTGCTGAAGCCTGGCTTGGAGAATTTTGAGCATTACTTTACTAGCATGTGAGATGAGTGCAATTGTGCGGTAGTTTGAGCATTCTTTGGCATTGCCTTTCTTTGGGATTGGAATGAAAACTGACCTTTTCCAGTCCTGTGGCCACTGCTGAGTTTTCCAAATGTGCTGGCATATGGAGTGCAGCACTTTCACAGCATCATCTTTCAGGATTTGAAATAGCTCAACTGGAATTCCATCACCTCCACTAGCTTTGTTCGTAGTGATGGTTTCTAAGGCCCATTTGACTTCACATTCCAGGATGTCTGGCTCTAGATGAGTGATCACACCATCATGATTTTCTGTGTTGTGAAGATGATTTTTGTACAGTTTTGTGTATTCTTGCCAGCTCTTCTTAATATCTTCTGCTTCTGTTAGGTCCATACCATTTCTGTCCTTTATCGAGCCCATCTTTGCATGAAATGTTCCCTTGGTATCTCTAATTTTCTTGAAGAGATCTCTAGTCTTTCCCATTCTATTGTTTTCCTCTATTTCTTTGCATTGATCGCTGAGGAAGGCTTTCTTATCTCTCCTTGCTATTTGGAACTCTGCATTCAGATGCTTGTATCTTTCCTTTTCTCCTTTGCTTTTGGCTTCTCTTCTTTTCAGAGCTATTTGTAAGGCCTCCCCAGACAGCCATTTTGCTTTTTTGCATTTCTTTTCTATAGGGATGGTCTTGATCCCCGTCTCCTGTACAATGTCACAAACCTCTGTCCATAGTTCATCAGACACTCTATCCATCAGATCTAGTCCCTTAAGTCTATTTCTCACTTCCACTGTATAATCGTAAGGAATTTGATTTAGGTCATACCTGAATGGTCTAGTGGTTTTCCCTACTTTCTTCAATTTAAGTCTGAATTTGGCAATAAGGAGTTCATGATCTGAGCCACAGTCAGCTCCCAGTCTTGTTTTTGCTGAAGTATAGAGCTTCTCCATCTTTGGCTGCAAAGAATATAATCAGTCTCATTTCAGTGTTGACCATCTGGTGATGTCCACGTGTAGAGTCTTCTCTTGTGTTGTTGGAAGAGGGTGTTTGCTATGACCAGTGCGTTCTCTTGGCAAAACTCTATTAACCTTTGCCCTGCTTCATTCTGTACTCCAAGGCCAAATTTGCCTGTTACTCCAGGTGTTTCTTGACTTCCTACTTTTGCATTCCAGTCCTCTATAATGAAAAGGACATCTTTTTTGGGTGTTCTAAAAGGTCTTGTAGGTCTTCATAGAACTGTTCAACTTCAGCTTCAGTGTTACTGGTTGGGGCATAGACTTGGATTACTGTGATATTGAATGGTTTGCCTTGGAAATGAACAGAGATCATTCTATCATTTTTGAGACTGCATCCAAGTACTGCATTTTGAACTCTCTTTTGTTGACCATGATGGCTACTCCATTTCTTCTAAGGGATCCCTGCCCGCAGTAGTAGATATAATGGTCATTTGAGTAATTCACCATTCCAGTCCATTTTAGTTCACTGATTCCTAGAATGTTGACGTTCACTCTTGCCATCTCCTGTTTGACCACTTCCAATTTGCCTTGATTCATGGACCTGACATTCCAGGTTCCTATGCAATATTCCACTTTACAGCATCGGACCTTGCTTCTATCACCAGTCACATCCACAACTGGGTATTGCTTTTGATTTGGCTCCATCCCTTCATACTTTCTGGAGTTGTTTCTCGACTGATCTCCTGTAGCATATTGGGTACCTACCGACCTGGGGAGTTCCTCTTTCAGTATCCTATCATTTTGCCTTTTCATACTGTTCATGGGGTTCTCAAGGAAAGAACACTGAAGTGGTTTGCCATTCCCTTCTCCAGTGGACCACATTCTGTCAGACCTCTCCACCATGACCCGCCCATCTTGGGTGGCCCCACACGGTATGGCTTAGTTTCATTGAGTTAGACAAGGCTGTGGTCCTAGTGTGATTAGATTGGCTAGTTTTCTGTGATTATGGTTTGTGTGTCTGCCCTCTGATGCCTCTCACAACACCTACCGTCTTACTTGGGTTTCTCTTACCTTGGACGTGGGGTATCTCTTCAGGGCTGCTCCAGCAAAGTGCAGATGCTGCGCCTTACCTTGGACGAGGGGTGTCTCCTCACCGCCGCCCCTCCTGACCTTGAACATGGAGTAGCTCCTCTCGGCCCTCCTGCACTGGCGCAGCCACTGCTCCTTGGATGTGGGGTTGCAGACCTTAGGGAATGTCAACTCTGTGTATCAGTTATATCACCTGTAAAATGGAGAAAAAACAATACTTTCTTCATATGTCTTTGTGAAGATTAAATAGGGTAATGTAGGTAAAGGTATCAGCATGTGCCTGGCACAGAAGAAGGGATTAGTAATCAATTCCTTTCCATCTGTCTTTTATCCTTATGCCTTAATTACAGTTGATATTGAGAAGTGTTTAAATTGCCTTGTGTTGCGTGATGCTCATCATGTCCGACTCTTTATAGCCCCATGGACTGTAGTCTACCAGGCTCCCCTGTCCATGCGATTTTTCCGAACAAGAATATTGGAGTGGGTTGCCATTTCCTAATCTAAGGGATCTTCCTGACCCAGGGATTGAACTCACATCTCTTGTGTCTCCTGTATTGGCAGGCAGATTCTTTATTCTGTGCCTCCTAGGAATTACCTATTGCTAAATAACAAATTATCCCAACAAACCTATCATTTCACATAGTTTCTTTGGATCAGGAATTTGGGAGTGGTGAGCTGTGTGCCTCAGGGTCTCTCAATTAGGTTGCAGTCAAGACACTAGCCAGGGAGCTGGGCTGTAGTCTTTTGAAGGCTTGACTGGAACTAGACTCTTCAGTCCTAAGCTGGCTCCCTCACTTGGCTGTGAAGGCTTCCATTCTTTGCCAGCTGTTGTCAAGAGACCTTGGTTCCTTGTGACATGGATCTCTTCATGGGCTACTTGTATGTCCTTGTAACATGGCATTTGGCTTCCTCCAGAGTGAGTGATCCAAAAGAAGGATCAAGATGGAATCCACAGGGTCTTTTATAACCTACTCTTGGAAGTCACATGCTTTTCATTCCTGTCCCATTCCGCTTATTTGAAGTGAGTCAGTAAGTTTAGCCTGCACTAATTGGAGAGAACTAAAATTCTACCTCTTGAAAGAAGGACTATCAAGAATTGATGGGCTTGTTTGAAAACCACCACAAGTTGGGAATATAACCTAAGACAGGCAGCTCTTTTTTTTGCTGACTAGTTCATAAGCTTTTTGAGGATGATATAATTCATTCATCACTTGTTCCTAGTGCCCAGTGAAGCCTGGTTAGAAGGACAATCAGTCAAAGTTTGCTGAAGAAGATGCCTTTTTTAAATCTCTGGAACTTTGTGGACTATTTCTGCCTTCACATGGAACACGGTCTGTGGTAGTCTCAAATTTGAAGAAAGTTTAGCATTAACAGGAATATAAAGTTCCCTTGCTTAAGCAGAGGGGCTTTTCTTTAGCCCATTTTCATTAATTTATGATTTGTAAGTAATATATAGCTGCATTATTATTTTTTTAAAATCTGTGTGCCAATAGTAGCAGTTTAGTTAAATAATGTTACTTCCGTCAACTAGAATGTTATTTAACCCATTAAAAAATAATGTTTCTAAATAGTTTTTGTTGATGTCAGGAAGAGTTTATAATATAATATTCAGTGAAGAAAGCTGAACAGAAAATTATGTGTGAACTCAGCTGTACAATATAGCATGGAAAAATAAAAATGTTCCTAGATGTTAGTTTCTGAATATATGTCTTATCTTTATATCATATTTTATTATATTTTTCATAAGGACTTTTGTTGTTGTTCAGTCACTCAGTCATCTCTGACTCTTTGTGACCCCATGGACTGCAGCACGCCAGGCTTCCCTGTCTTTCACTATCTCTTGAAGCTTGCTCAAACTCATGTCCATTGAGTCGGTGATGCCATCCAACCATCTTGTCCTCTCTTCTCCTGCCTTCAACCTTTCCCAGCATCAGGGTCTTTTCTAGTGAGTCAGCTTTTCGCAAAAAGTGGCCAAAGTGTTGGAGCTTCAGCATCAGCATCAGTCAACCTCCAATGAATATTCAGGATTGATATCCTTTAGGATTGACTGGTTTGATCTCCTTGCATTCCGAAGGACTCTCAAGAGTCTTCTCCAACACCACAGTCAAAAACATCAGTTCTTCAGCGTTCAGCCTTCTTTATGGTCCAACTCCCACTTCCAGACATGACTACTGGAAAAACCATAGCTTTGACTAGATGGACCTTTGTTGGCAAAGTAATGTCTCTGCTTTTTAATATGTTGTCTAGGTTGGTCATAGCTTCTCTTCCAAGGAGCAAGCATCTTTTAATTTCATGGCTGAAGTCACCATATGCAGTGATTTTGGAGCCCAAGAAGATAAAGTCTGTCACTGTTTCCATTGCTTCCCCATTTATTTGCTGTGAAGTGATGGGACTGGATGCCATGATCTTCGTTTTTTGAATGTTGAGTTTTAAGCCAGCTTTTTCACTCTCCTCTTTTACCTTCATAAAGAGGCTCTTTAGTTCCTCTTTGCTTTCTGCCATAGGGTTGTGTCATCTGCATATCTGAGGTTATTGATATTTCTAGCAATCTTGATTTCAGCTTGTGCTTCATCCAGTTTGGCATTTCACATGATGTACTCTGCACATGATTGTACTTCGTCTGCATATGATTCATCTGCCTGCCTGCATATGCTTCATCTTCATATGCTTGTGCTTCACCCAGTCTGGCATTTTGCATGATGTACTCTGCATAAAGCAAAATGATTGTCTAAGGAGGCCTTACAAATAGCTGAGAAAAGAAGAGAAGCTAAAGGCAAAGGAGAAAAGGAAAGAGATACCCATTTAAATGTAGAGTTCCAAAGACTAGCAAGGAGAGATAAGAAAGCCGTCCTCAGAATAAATTTTTCCATCCTCTCACTTTCAGTCTGTATGTGTCTTTAGGTCTGAAGTGGGTTTCTTGTAGACAGTGTATATATGGGTCTTGTTTTTGTATCCATTCAGCCAGTCTGTGTCTTTTGGTTGGAGCATTTAATCCATTTACACTTAAAGTAATTATTGATATATATGTTCCTATTGCCATTTTCTTAATTGTTTGGGGTTGAGTTTGTAGATCTTTTTCTTCTCTTGTATTTCTTGACTATGTAAGTTCCTTTAACATTTGTTGTAAAGCTGGTTTGGTGGTACTGAATTCTCTTAACTTTTGCTTGTCTGAAAAGCTTTTTATTTCTCCATCAATTTTGAATGACATCCTTGCTGGGTACAGTAATCTTGGTTGTAGATTTTTCCCTTTCAGTACTTTAAATATATCCTGCCATTGCCTTCTGGCCTGCAGAGTTTCTGTTGAAAGATCAGCTGTTAAACATATGGGGTTTCCCTTGAATGTTACTTGTTGCTTTTCCCTTGCTGCTTTTAATATTCTTTCTTTGTGTTTAGTCTTTGTTATTTTGATGTGTCTTGGCACGTTTCTCCTTTGGTTTATCCTGTATGGGACTCTTTGCGCCTGTTGGACTTGATTGACTATTTCCTTTTCCATGTTGGGGAAATTTTCAGCTATAATCTCTTCAAAACTTTTCTCATACCCTTTATTTTTCTCTTCTTCTTCTGGGACCTCCATAATTCAATTATTGGTGCATTTGATATTGTCCCAGAGGTCTCTGAGAACTATCCTCAGTTCTTTTCATTCCTTTACTTTTTTTCATTTCTGCTCTTCAGAAGTTATTTCCACCATTTTATCTTCCAGCTCACTGATTTGTTCTTCTGCTTCAGATATTCTGCTATTGATTCCTTCTAGAGTATTTTTAATTTCAGTAATTGTGTTGTTTGTCTCTGTATGTTTATTCTTTAATTCTTCTAAATCTTTGTTAATTGATTCTTGCATTTTCTCCATTTTGTTTTCAAGGTTTTTGATCATCTTGACTGTCATTATTCTGAATTCTTTTTCAGATAGTTTGCCTGTTTCCTTTCATTTATTTGGACTTCTGTGTTTCTAGTTTGTTCCTTCATTTATGTAGTATTTCTCTGCCTTTTCATTTTTTTTTTTTAAACTTACTGTTTGAGGTCTCCTTTTCCCAGGCTTAAAGGTTGAATTCTTTCTTCTTTTTGGTTTCTTCCCTCCTGAAGTTGGTCCAGAGGTTTGTGTAAGCTTCGTATAGGGTGAGATTTGTGCTGAGTTTTTTTTTTTCCTCTCTGATAGGCAAGGCTGTGTGAGGTGGTAATCCTGTCTGCTGATGATTAGGTTTGTATTTTTCTTTTGTTGTTTAGATGAAGCGTCCTGCACAGGGTGCTACTGGTGGTTGGGTGATGCTGGGTCTTGTATTCAAGTGGTCTCCTTTGTGTGAGTTCTCACTGTTTGATGCCTCCTAGGGAGAAGGTGATGGGACCCCACTCCAGTACTCTTACCTGGAAAATCCCATGGATGGAGGAGTCTGGTAGGCTGCAGTCCATGGGGTCACTAAGGTCGCTAAGAGTCAAGACACGACTGAGCGACTTCACTTTCACTTTTCACTTTCATGCGTTGGAGAAGGAAATGGCAACCCACTCCAGTGTTCTTGCCTGGAGAATCCCAGGGACAGGGGAGTCTGGTGGGCTGCCGTCTATGGGGTCACACGGAGTTGGACACAACTGAAGCGACTTAGCAGCAGTAGCAGCAGGGTTAGTTCTCTGGTAGTCTAGGGTCTTGGATTCAGTGCTCCCACTCCAAAGGCTCAGAGCTTGATCTCTGGTCAGGAACGAAGATTCTACAAATGGTTATGACATTAAGTGAGATTAAAACAGATATCCAGTAATCAGAAACCAAACAAATGGCAATTACAAAATCAGGCAAATAATAATTAAAATAATGGAATATACACGTATACATATATACTGCTGAGCAAAGTCAAAACAGTTCAACAGAAATAAAGTACAGTTGATTGACTTGGCGAACAAAGGAAATAAGAAATTATATTTACCAGTTAAGAACAAATTTAACTAAAGCACAAACTGGAAAACAAAACTAAAGCAAGGTGCCAAGTGGGGAATAAAGCAATGAAAACAAAACTAACAAATATGTTGAGAGGAAAGGAAAGAAAGAAAGAATAGATATGCAAAGTCAAAAAGAGGTAGATAAAGAAGATTTATATACATTAAAGATTAACTGCAAGGGCAAAAGAACAGTAGGAAAAGCAAACAAAGGAATAAACTTAGAAAAAATAATAATAGGTTTAAAAAATTAAAATTAAAAAAAGAAAAGAAAAAAAGGAAGACTCCACAGAACTGACTTCCCTGGTGGTTCAGACGGTAAACCGTCTGTCTACAGTGCGGGACACCTGGGTTCGATCCCTGGGTCGGGAAGTTCCCTGGAGAAGGAAAAGGCAACTCACTCCAGTACTCTTGCCTAGAAAATCCCATGGACGGAGGAGCCTGGTGTCCATGGGTTGCAAAGAGTCGGACATGACTGAGCGACTTCACTTTCACTTTCAATGTAGAGGCAGAGGTTTATAACAACAATAAAGAATGTGACAGAGAAAAATCTCAAAAGCTTAATTAGATTTCATAGTGCCAAAGGAGAAAAGGAAAGATATAAGCATCTAAATGCAGAGTTCCAAATAGCAAGGAGAGATAAGAAAGCCTTCCTCAGCGATCAATGCAAAGAAATAGAGGAAAACAACAGAACGGAAAAGACTAGAGATCTCTTCAAGAGAATTAGAGATACCAAGGGAACATTTCATGCAAAGATGGGCTCGATAAAGGACAGAAATGGTATGGACCTAACAGAAGCAGAAGAGCTGGCAAGAATACACAAAACTGTACAAAAATGATCTTCACGACCCAGATAATCATGATGGTGTGATCACTCATCTAGAGCCAGACATCCTGGAATGTGAAGTCCGGTGGGCCTTAGAAAGCATCACTACGAACAAAGCTAGTGGAGGTGATGGAATTCCAGTTGAGCTATTCAGATCCTGAAAGATGATGCTGTGAAAGTGCTGCACTCAACATGCCAGCACATTTGGAAAACTCAGCAGTGGCCACAGGACTGGAAAAGGTCAGTTTTCATTCCAATCCCAAAGAAAGGCAATGCCAAAGAATGCTCAAACTACCGCACCATTGCACTCATCTTACATGCTAGTAAAGTAATGCTCAAAATTCTCCAAGCCAGGCTTCAGCAATATGTGAACCGTGAACTCCCTGACGTTCAAGCTGGTTTTAGAAATGGCAGAGGAACCAGAGATCAAATTGCCAACATCCGCTGGGTCATGGAAAAAGCAAGAGAGTTCCAGAAAAACATCTATTTCTGCTTTATTGACTATGCCAAAGCCTTTGACTGTGTGGATCACAATAAACTGTGGAAAATTCTGAAAGAGATGGGAATACCAGACCACCTGACCTGCCTCTTGAAACCTATATGCAGGTCAGGAAGCAACAGTTAGAACTGGACATGAAACAACAGACTGGTTCCAAATAGGAAAAGGAGTATGTCAAGGCTATATATTCTCACCCTGCTTATTTAACTTATATACAGAGTACATCATGAGAAACGCTGGGCTGGAAGAAGCACAAGCTGGAATCAAGATTGCCGGGAGAAATATCAGTAACTTCAGAAATGCAGATGACACCACCCTTATGGCAGAAAGTGAGGAGGAGCTAAAGAGCCTCTTGATGAAAGTGAAAGAGGAGAGTGAAAAAGTTGGCTTAAAGCTCAACATTCAGAAAACTAAGATCATGGCATCTGGTCCCATCACTTCATGGGAACTAGATGGGGAAACAGTGGAAACAGCGTCAGATTTAATTTTTTTGGCTCCAAAATTACTGCAGGTGGTGATTGTAGCCATGAAATTAAAAGATGCTTACTCCTTGGAAGGAAAGTTATGACCAACCTAGATAGCATATTCAAAAGCAGAGACATTACTTTGCCAACAAAGTTCTGTCTAGTCAAGGCTATGGTTTTTCCAGTGGTCATGTATGGATGTGAGAGTTGGACTGTGAAGAAAGCTGAGCGCCGAAGAATTGATGCTTTTGAACTGTGGTGTTGGAGAAGACTCTTGAGAGTCCCTTGGTCTGCAAGGAGATCCAACCAGTCTGTTCTAAAGGAGATCAGTCCTGGGTGTTCATTGGAAGGACTGATGCTAAAGCTGAAACTCCAGTACTTTGGCCACCTCATGTGAAGAGTTGACTCATTGGAAAAGACTCTGATGCTGGGAGGGATTGGGGGCAGGAGGAGAAGGGGACGACAGAGGATGAGATGGCTGGATGGCATCACCGACTCGATGGATATGAGTTTGAGTAAACTCCAGGAGTTGGTGATAGACTGGGAGGCCTGACGTGCTGCACTTCATGGGGTCACAAAGAGTCGAACACAACTGAGCGACTGAACTAACTGACTGAACTGACCACAGAGGGAGGAAAAAAGAAAAAAAAAATTTAAAAATCCAAAGAATCTACAGAACAAGTCAAAGCATAAGAATAATAGTTTTTCTTGAGTCACTGTTGTCAGAGTCCTTTCCCTCGCTGGGAGTCACAGTCCACCTCACCTCCCTAGGATGCCCTCCAGCACTATGCTGATCTCTGGACCTGCTGTGGGGCAGCTCAGATTCTAATCTGGTCCTACTCCTGTGTGTTCTTGCCTCCAATGTCCACAGCTATCAGAACTAGTACGTTTTCTTTTGTGGGAGCTCTCAGTGACCTTTTATATATTCCATAGACACAGAGTCTGCCTAGTTGATCGTGTGGATTTAATCTGCAGCTTGTACAGCTGATTGGAGGGTTTTGGGTGTTCTTCCTTATCCATACTGCTCCTGGGTTTCAATTGTGGTTTTATTTCCACCTCTGCATGTGGGTCGTCCACTGGGATTTGCTCCTGAGGCTGCCCTGGAGGATTTGGGTTTGTCCCTCTAAGGGCAAGGTGTGGAGGTTGGTGCAGCTTTTTGGGTCGCAGGGGTTCTGGCAGCACCAGGTACTCAGGGGAGTTGGCGGCTAGGGCAGCAGGAAATACAGTGCTCTAGAAGGGTATGGCAACCAGTATTGGCCAATACGCTCCAGTATTCTTGCCTCGAGAACCCCCTCCCTGACAGAGAAGCCTGGCAGGCCACAGTTTATAGGGTCTGAAAGAGTCAGACATAACTGAAGCAACCCTGTGTGCATAGATGCAAGACTTTTTTTGCCTGTAGCAGCTCTGCCCCAGTGAGAGTTGAGCGTGAAGGTGGTGCAGCTGCTTGGCTTGCGGGGACCCTGGCGGCGCCAAGTGTGCAGGGACATGGGCTGCCTCAGCTGCAGGAGTTATCACCTTATCAGAATTTTTTTGTGAGCCTCTTGTAGCTGGCAATCAGAAGGCCTCTTTGGCCAGTCTTTCTCTGTAGCTCTGTCCGTTCAGGTGCTTAGAGGGCTCCCTTGCCTGGGGTCCTTCTCTGTTATTCCACGCATCAGGCACTTAAAGGGGCACCCTCGAGGGGGTCCTCCTCTGTAGTTCAGGTGCATCAGTCACTTAAAGGGGCACCCTGGGTGGGGCCCTGCCCTGTAGTGCATCGGGTGTTTGGTGGGCCAGCCTCTATTGTTCAGCTGCCGATGCTGGCCTGTGGAGAGAGGCTATGGTGGTGGCTCCACCCCGTAGGCATGAATGACTCAGCAGTATCCCATGCATCCATGGCTGCCCAGCTCTCCTCTACAGGCATTTCCCACCACAGTCTCCTCCCTCACATCCTCTCAATCCATCTCTCCGCAGTCAACAGCAGCCCTTGCCCTGGGGTTGCTCCACAATCCCTAAACTCCAGCTCCCCGCCACTGCACCTTCCAGGGGACCTGCATCCCTGTCTGGAGTATGTATGGCTGCGGCAGGACGATCTGATTCTCATTCCATTTAGGCTGCCACAGATCAGCTGTTTCACTTTCAACCTTAAATGCTTCTCCTCTGGCTCAGACAAGTGACCCGATGTGGGGCTTGGACCCCTGCTTCAGTTTCCCCACCTGCCAAGGGCAGGTCCAGTCCTCCTGACACTCCTGTTCTTCCCCCTAGTTCCTTCTCCTACCAAGTTTCACATGGTTCTATATATTATTTTCCTCTGGTCAGGTACTCCTGTCCACTCTCAGCTGGTGTTCTGTATGCATTTCTGTGTCTGAAGGTGTATTCCTGATGTATCTATGGAGAGAGATGTACTCCACGTCCACTACTCTTCCACCATCTTGTTCTTCCATGAAATTCTTAATTGCTTTCTCTCAAATTATTATGCCCCTGTTGTCTTTCAGTTTAGCAAGTGGTGTCTCTCCCTACTGAGTAGCTCATGACCAGTTTGTCTTTAAAATATGTTTCAAATCTATCCTCTCTTCTTTTTCTGCTACTATATTTATTCAAGCCACCTTTCTTTCCTGCATCATTAATTCAGGTCTCTAATCATCTTTCCATAAAGCAACTGAAATGAACTTTTAAGGATATAAACCATGGATTCCACAAAATATATAAAGCATCTGTTTTTAGACATTGGAAGATAACTCAGTGCAGTAGTGTGATCCCTGAGAAAAGGGGAACACACAGGATGAGCCCCACGCTTTGGCTTTCTGCCTGGAGGTACTTTTCAGACTAGGCAGAAAGGTAGAAGCCAAGTAGATTATGGTACTCTTGCTGAATGGATGAGGCATAGGTCAGAGTTTCTGGCCACTGAGGCTGCTGGAGGATCAAGCCTCAGAAGGTCAAGCCTCAGAAGGATCAGGCTGATTCACCAGTGAATGAATAGTTACCTGCCAGAACAAAACTCAGCAGTCTTTGGTAAAAGGTGAGAGATTTATGTGATATGAAGAGAAACCAGAGTATAGTAGTTTGTAAGGAAATACAACAAAACCCAGACTGAATAAAGTATCATCTACAATGTGCAGGAATAAGGAATTACTAAACATTAAAAAATAATAATAATAATCAGTCAATAGAAACAGACCCAGATGTGACAGGAATGTTGGAATTAACAGTCAAAATATTTTTTAAACAGGGAAATAAATATGTTAAAGAATTTAAACAAAAGATGGGCACAATGAATGAACAGATGGGCAATTGCGTTAGAGAAACTGAAACTATTAAGAAGAATCAAATGAACTCCTGTGATTGAAAAATATAATATTTGAAATGAAAAATTCACTGGATAGGCTTAACAACAAATATAACACTTCAAAAGGAAATAAACAGTGAATCTGAAAGATCAGTGAACTTAGAGGATTGTAGATTTTCTCTTAAACTGAAGCACTGAGACAAAAAAAGCAGAAAAATTCCCCAACCCTCAGAGTCTCAACCTGTAGGGTTCAGTGTCCCTTAATCTAACACAGCATGTATTGGAGCCCAGAAAGAAAATAGATTGGGACAGAAAAAAAATTTTGAAGAAATAATAGTATAAATTTTCCAAATGATGGAGCCAGGACTGGAGCCTCAGTTTTCTGCCTGCAGAGCTCAGGCTTCATTAACTTCCTGTATCTCCCTGAGTTGAAATAACATATCTAACAAAAAGTAGAAGGCAGGAGAAGAGAGGTGGGGAGAAGTAGGAGAATTCCCCTTTTATAGTTGTGAGTCAATACTGTCTGAAATTTGGTTAAAACAAAATAAAAGTGGAATCCTCTGGCAGTCCAGTGGTTAGGACTCTGTGCTTCTGCTGCAGGGGCCACCATGAAACACCCCCCGGCCCCAGCCCCTTGCCCCCCGCCAAAAACCCGGTAACTTTAACGTTTAAATGTTTTTAACAATTTATAACTCCAGGGCCTCATTTAGGAAATATCTCTGTTGAAGAAATACTCATTTGAAGTTAGCAGTTTGTCTTAATAAATGCAAGTAAAATCAAAGTTAAATTTTTATTTACAAGTAGCATGTGTAATCTGGTTTTCCAAAGTGCAGTTGACCCTCAAACAACACAGGTTTGAATGATGCAGGTTCATTTCCATGTGGATTTTTTCAACAATAAATACAATAGTAATGCTCCGTGATTTCCATCCCTTGTTGGTTCAGTCTGTGGGTGCACAGGAGCACATTTAGGGAAGGTTGACCCTTAAACTAGTCTTGGATTTTCGGATTTTTGGCTGCATGGAGAGTGGGTATCCCTCACAGCTTTCAAGAGTCAACTGTACTTCTAGCTATCCATTCAGCCAGCCAACATTTAATTCAAACACACACTACAAAGATGACTGGAATGGTATTCTCCTAATGATGTTTTTTTTCTAGGTGGTGTATTTGGGATGACTTCTTTAAAAACTAATGTTGAGATGTTTCTCTTTTTTTTAGGAATGAGGGATTTTGAGAATGGGATTTGAAATGTTCTGTTAAAACAAACAAAAAAAAACTAAAGAAAAAAGCAGTCCCTGTCACCACCTCTGCTTAAAATGATCCATTAGCAGTTTTCCATTGCTCTGAGGTTAAAGTACAGGGTCCTTAAGAAGACCCATCAGACCCTGCATGAGCTGGCCCCTGCCTGCCTCACCGCCCTTCCTTAGTGATTTCTGAGTTCTAGCACATGGGCTCCTTTTCTCTCTGTATTCTGTACCTGCTGCTGGGAACAGTTTTCTTTGCCTGTTTTTTTCCCCACCCCATATTTTTCTTTTCATTCTTTTTTCCATTATGTCACAGCTCAAATGTTACTTCTTTGGAGAAACTTTCCTTTACCTCACCTCTTAGTTCAGAGCCTCGATCATTCTCATAGCATCCTGTACTCTTTCTCCATATGCTTGTCACACTTAGAATCATACATTTACTTGTGTGGTGTTTACTGTCTGTTTTATTAGACCACAAAATTCACAAGGGCAGGGTCATTATCTTTTTATTCCTTAGAACCTAGCATAGTAATTGGCAATTAATATATGTTCAGTATATATTTAAATTAACAAACATTTGGCGAAGTGCTTATAAGATGCCGTGATCCTGCTGTTATCCCCAGAGGTAAATATCGTTTACCAATAAGGACGAAGCTAAGGCTGAGAATCTAGTCATTTCACCCTTTTTACCTGTTTGGGCATCCTTATAAGATACCATTTGAGCAGAAGATTCCATGGCTGAAAAAGCTGTAAGGTCTGTGTACTATAACAGGCCATCTTCTTTTCATGCTGCCTTAGCTCAAAGTTTATGAACTTTATTTGGGAATTGCTTCCTGACTTTGACCTGAGACATTCAGGTTCTGTCCTGGCTTGGATTGACTTTTTTTCTTTCTTCCCAGGTGGACTATCCCAGGATCTGAAAGCTGCTTCCAGCTGCTTTCTGATGGCGTGTGAGAAGCCGGGAAAGAAGTCCACCGAAGCATGCCACAATGTTGGTCTCCTGGCACATGATGGACAGGTCAATGAGGATGGGCAGCCCAATCTGGAGAGGGCCAGAGACTACTACACGAGGGCCTGTGATGGCAACTATGCTGCTAGCTGTTTCAACCTCAGTGCCATGTTCCTGCAGGCTGCCCCCAGCTTTCCCAAGGACATGGGCCTGGCATGCAAATACGCAATGAAAGCCTGTGACTTGGGCCATGTCTGGGCCTGTGCTAATGCCAGCCGTATGTACAAGCTTGGGGATGGTGTCGATAAGGACGAAGCAAAGGCTGAGGAACTAAAAAATCGGGCCCGGCAGCTGCACAAAGAACAGCAGAAAAGTGTCCAGCCTTTAACGTTTGGCTAGGGTGGCCCACCCTCCCATGCTGCAGACAGCTCGATGCTGGCACCTCCTATTTCTGATGGAGCCCTTGAAGGTCGACTTGCTGGAGAAGAAAGACTTGGTGTTTAATATCAGTAACTCTGATTACATAGACCCATTACTCCCCAGTGTCACCTGCTCAGATGTAGTCTGAAATGTTTATTTTGGTCAATATTTGTTTATCTGGTGTGATCCACATTTATAAGATCTTGGTTCTCAAACTCTTTTCCTGTTCTGTGAAAAACAGCAAATTAGTGAGCCATAAAGATTGTGGGGGTGGGAAGGAGAGAGCAGGAATCTGGAAAAATTAGTAGCCACAGGCCTGAAGGAATCACCATCATCACCATTATTTTAGTTGGGAGAGCTTAAAAAATCAAAGTATCTTGATTTACATAATAGCGGGTTTAAGGAGCTAAGAACAGTTAAATAGTCAGGACTTCCACCTGCTGACTTATGCAGTCATTGGTGTGGGCTGCTTTTTTGTTTTTAGAGTCAGATTTTTCAGTAAATTCAGAGATTGGGAGTTACGTGTGATGTAAAGATAAAGGTCATTATGCTTTTGAGTTGCTCAAGAGGGTATAACAGAAAACTTCCATTAGTGGAGACATTCACATGTTAAAAATAACATCCTCAGGCCACTCATTTGGTACTGTTAATAAAGTAACTTACTTACCCTAGAAATTTGTAAGCAAGGGATTTATGATACATTTTGTCTCTCAGAACTGAACCTTTTTCACTATTCCTGTGAATAAACTATCTTGATTGGTTAGTGTGTGCCTGCTAAGTCGCTTCAGTCGTGTCCGACTCTTTATCACCCTAGGGGCTGTAGCCCCCTAGGCTTCTCTGTCCATGGTGATTCTCTGGGCAAGAATACTGGAGTGGGTTGCCATGCCCTACTCCAGGCATAAGAGACGTGGGTTCTATCCTGGGGCATCTTCCTGACCCAAGGATTGAACCTGAGTCTCTTATGTCTCCTGCACTGGCAGCTGGACTCTTTACCACTAGCTCCACGTGGTAAGCCCTGATTGATTAGTAGTTTGTCCTATTCTCTCCAGATTCTTGGTAGGGTAGAAATGATTTTCTTTGTGCTGGTTGTGCCTTTTAAGAATATTTGCTTTTTCTGTTATCTTCCTTACTTGACACTAGGGGGCGAGCTTGTCATTTTTCTGCAGATGACATGATCCTTACTTCTGTCATCACTTAAGGTTTTAGGCGGAGAAGGCAATGGCAACACACTCCATCCAGTACTCTTGCCTGGAGAATCCCATGGACGGAGGAGCCTGGTAGGCTACAGTCCATGGGGTCGCTAAGGGTTGGACACGACTGAGCGACTTCACTTTCACTTTTCACCTTCATGCATTGGAGAAGGAAATGGCAACCCACTCCAGTATTCTTGCCTGGAGAATCCCAGGGACAGAGGAGCCTGGTGGGCTGCCATCTATGGGGTTGCACAGAGTCAGACATGCTGCAACTTAGCAGCAGCAGCAGCAGCAGCAGCAAGGTTTTAGGGCTTTCTGTTTTGCAGCTGTTTTAGAAGGAAGGCAGGCTGTATGAAGGTACTTGTAAGCACAGCCTGCTTGCTTCTCAAGTTGATATAAGAGAGAGACTTTCCCAAGAGCAGAGAAGCTTTAAAGAGTGACTTTAGTTTTCAAATATAAAGTAATTTTTGTTGTGGTTAAGATAAATGGTGTAGACAACAAGCATATAAAGAGTTCTTAACATCAACAGTCATTCAGTTCAGTCAGTTCAGTCACTCAGTCGTGTCCGACTCTTTCCACCCCCATGAACTGCAGCACGCCAGGCCTCCCTGTCCATCACCAACTCCCAGAGTTCACTCAAACTCGTGTCCATCAAATCGGTGATGCCATCCAGCCATCTCAAACTCTGGCGTCCCCTTCTCCTCCGGCCCCCCAATCCCTCCCAGCATCAGAGTCTTTTCCAATGAGTCAACTCTTCGCCATCAGGTGGCCAAAGTACTGGAGTTTCAGTTTTAGCATCAGTCCTTCCAAAGAACACCCAGGACTGATCTCTTTTAGAATGGGCTGCTTGGATCTCCTTGCAGACCAAGGGACTCTCAAGAGTCTTCTCCAACACCACAGTTCAAAAGCATCAATTCTTCGGCACTCAGCTTTCTTCACAGTCCAACTCTCACATCCATACATGACCACAGGAAAAACCATAGCCTTGACTAGACAGAACTTTGTTGACAAAGTAATGTCTCTGCTTTTGAATATGCTATCTAGGCTGGTCATAACTTTCCTTCCAAGGAGTAAGCGTCTTTTAATTTCATGGCTGCAGTCACCATCTGCAGTGATTTTGGAGCCCCAAAAAATAAAGTCTGACACTGTTTCCACCGTTTCCCCATCTATTTCCCATGAAGTAATGGGACCGGATGCCATGATCTTCATTTTCTGAATGTTGAGCTTTAAGCCAAACTTTTTCACTCTCCTCTTTCACTTTCATCAAGAGACTCTTTAGCTCCTCTTCACTTTCTGTCATAAGGGTGCTTTCTGCATATCTGGGGTTATTGATATTTCTCCTGGCAGTCTTGATTCCAGCTTGTGCTTCTTCCAGCCCAGCGTTTCTCATGATGTACTCTGCATATAAGTTAAATAAGCAAGGTGACGATATACAGCCTTGACGTACTCCTTTTCCTATTTGGAACCAGTCTGTTGTTCCATGTCCAGTTCTAACTGTTGCTTCCTGACCTGCATATAGGTTTCTCAAGAGGCAGGTCAGGTGGTCTGGTATTCCCATCTCTTGAAGAATTTTCCAGTTTATTGTGATCCACACAGTCAAAGGCTTTGGCATAGTCAATAAAGCAGAAATAGATGTTTTTCTGGAACTCTCGCTTTTTCGATGATCCAACAGATGTTGGCAATTTGTTCTCTGGTTCCTCTGCCTTTTCTAAAACCAGCTTGAACATCTGGAAGTTCACGGTTCACATATTGCTGAAGCCTGGCTTGGAGAATTTTGAGCATTACTTTACTAGCATGTGAGATGAGTGCAATTGTGCGGTAGTTCGAGCATTTTTTGGCATTGCCTTTCTTTGGGATTGGAATGAAAACACCTTTTCCAGTCCTGTGGCCACTGCTGAGTTTTCCAAATGTGCTGGCATATTGAGTGCAGCATTTTCACAGCATCATCTTTCGGGATTTGAATAGCTCAACTGGAATTCCATCACCTCCACTAGCTTTGTTCATAGTGATGCTTTCTAAGGCCCACTTGACTTCACATTCCAGGATGTCTGGCTCTAGGTGAGTAATCATACCATCTTGATTATCTTGGTCGTGAAGATCTTTTTTGTATAGTTCTTCTGTGTATTCTTGCCACCTCTTCTGAATATCTTCTGCTTCTGTTAGGTCCATACCATTTCTGTCCTTTATCGAGCCCATCTTTGCATGAAATGTTCCCTTGGTATCGCTAATTTTCTTGAAGTGTGGGAAATGCAAATCAAAACCACAATGAGATAATTACCTCATACCTGTCAGGATGGCTCTTACCAAAAAAAAGAAAAAACGTGTGTTGGAGAGTATGTGGAGAAATGGAAAGCCTCATACTTTGTTAGTGGGAATATAAAATAGTGCAACCACTACTGCATATTGAAAATAATATGGCAGTTTCTCCAAAAATTAAATATAAAATTACCATATGGTCCAGTAATTCCACTTCTGCATATATATCTGGAAGTATTGATAGCCGGGTCTCCAAGAAATACTTGTACACCCATGTTTATAGCAGCATTCACAAAAGCCAGAAGGCAGAAGCAACCCAACGTTTATAAATGGGTGAATAGGCAAAATGAAGATACATGCAATGGAATGTTATTCAGCCTTGAAGGGAATTCTGACATGCTATAAGACTGGTGAACTTTGATATTATGCTAAGTAAAATAAGCCCGTCACAAAAAGAAGTATTGTATGATTCCACTTAGATGAGGTATTTTAATCTTATAAATACCTTAACTCATAAACTGAAAGTAGAAGGGTGGTTCCCACCTGTTAGGAGGTGGGGGAAGAAGGGAGTTGTTTAATGAGTAATACTGTTTAGATTTTGAAGATGAAATGTTCTGGATATAAACCTGAGCAAAAATGTGAATATACTTAACACTACGGAACTGTATATTTTAACGTGGCTAAATTATGTTAGTGTGTATTTTACCACAATTTTGGGCTTCCTTGGTGGCTCAGTGGTAAAGAATCTGCCTGCAATGCAGGAGACACAGGTTCCATCCCTGGGTTGGGAAGATCCCCTGAAGGAGGAAATGGCAACCCACTCCAGTATTCTTGCCTGGGAAACCCCAAGAACAGAGGAGCCTGGCGGGCTATGATCCATGGGGTTGCAAAAGAGTCGGACACGACTTAGAGACTAAACAACCACAATTTTTTAAAAACTGTAAACATTTAATTTTTTTTTTTTTTTAATGCGGGATTTGAAGTTTTTTGTGTTTTGTTTTTTGTTTTTAATTTTATTTTATTTTTAAACTTTACATAATTGTATTAGTTTTGCCAAATATCAAAATGAATCCGCCACAGGTATACATGTGTTCCCCATCCTGAACCCTCCTCCCTCCTCCCTCCCCAGGGATTTGAAGTTTTATGTTCTCATGAAATGCAGTTTGGAGCAGAGTAGAAGAAACAATTATCCCTCATTATCCTTTATCACCTACCAGCATACTTCATTCAGCCCAATAGCATTGTTGTTTAACTATTTTTTAAGAATCACATCTTTTCAATTGAATAGTGTTTTTTAATCTTGAAAAATTGGGTTAGCTTGATTTTTGGTGTCAGATATGCTGGGTTATATTTTTTATGGACCAGTTCCTGCATGGGACCCATGATGCCAGTCTTCTTTGGATCAGATACTGAGATGGGGCCGGGAACAATGGAGTAGAATTAACAGTATCCAAATGCTATGTTTCACAATGGTTATTAAATGCAAATCATAATATATTGTCCAGCAGGGTCCAAGGGCATTGCGTACCCGTGTTGCTATGGTAAGCGATAGGTTGATAAAAGCATTGTTGGGTTTCTCACATTTGTGCAACCTCTGAGGCAAGGTTTGAAAAGGGGTTTTCATGCTCTGGTCTGAGCAAGCAAGATCATTACTCCGTCTTCTGGCCAGCAGGCTACTATTTCCAACATTTTCCTTCCATCCCAGTTTTGGGCTAGGTGGTCTAACGGGGAAGAAGTTTCATAATTGGTGATTTGTGTTTTCATTTAGTGCTCTCACTTAAATCTCACAGTGTAGTGCTCATTGCTGTGAGAAAGAAAGGGAAGTAGGAGTCCCAGAGAGGGAGAGGGAGGGGGAGGCTAGGGGGCGGGGGGTGGTCCTCAAGATTGAGATTTTATCTTGTGGGTCATGCAGAGTCACCGATGAGTTTTGAGCGGGAGAATGAAAGCACATTTGGAAACCAGATCACTATGGTGTGGAAAATGGATTAAAGAGCCTCGTGGGAGTAGGAGGAGAATGGAGTTAAGCATGGGGTTAAAAAAAAAAATTTCCAGCCTGGGTACATGGATGGACCCAAGAGCCATTCATATTGATTTGGAACTCATGAGATCGAAATGGTGACAAAAAACAGTTTTGAGCTGTTTGCTGGTTTGTTTGTTTGTTTTTATTTAAAAATGCTTTACATTTTAGTATGTCAAAGTTTTATGAAACTGCTTGAAAAATTTTGCGAAAGGCAGCTTGGCAGAGGGACAATTTCTAGACTTTAGCCCCTACGGATGTGAGAAACTCTAACTTAGTTAAAGAATTACTAAGTGTGTGTGTTAAAGAATGAGAAAATACAAATTAAAAAATAATTTATGTTTTTAGAAAACATCAAGGAATTGCTTTGGGGAAAAAAAGGTCAAAACTGCTTTGACTTCCTGACATTTATTTTGCAATTTAGATCTCTTATTTTGAATTCTGCATTAAGGTTGGGGGTACCAGACTCTTTCCAGTTCTTAGGTCTAAAGGTCTTAACCTGGGTTTCAGTATGGGTTTTGCCTTTTATTGTCTGTGTGACCTTGGGCAAGTTACCTGACCTTCTGGGTCTCAATTTTGTCACCTCTCACATGGGGATAACAATACCTTCTACAAAGGTGGTTAGGAAGGTTAGCTCTTATAGAATGATAACTTTTTCTTTAAAAAGATGTTTATGGGACCTGATTTTACAGTTGGAGAATTGTTTTCTCTCCACGTGGCAACATGGGCTTGTGAGGTAGTCTAGCTTTTAAAACAGGCTGCCTCTGCTGCCATTCTTTTCCCATCCAGGGAGCTGATGGGCCTCAGCTCTCTAGGGGTGTACAGGGCATAAAACAGCTGCAGGAGGCAGGCCTGGTGTGGGGGTGGGGGTGGGCCTGCCTCCTTCCTCCTCCCTCCTTTCTGCCCCAGTGGAGACAGAGTCACTGAGAAGACTTGCACCTGCTGGGGGCCCAGAGTGGAAACTATTCCCAGCTGGTGCCCCTCCCCAGGCTTGAGGAATGGTGATTGTGTTACAGTTTATAAATCAGGCCTCCCCACTGTCTAAAGGGGAAAGGCCAAAATTCCTTCCCCAACATATAAGTCTCCCTACCCCCACAACCCTCCTCAGTATTTAGCCCCATCTTGCTCCTAACAGGCTTCTACAAAAGGGAACTGCCTATAGTTTCTGTACTCCCCACCCCTGCTCCACCCATCCCCCCTCAAAAAAGAAATAACAAAAAACACCCAGGCTGGTTTTTGTTTCTTTTTTTTTTCAGCCGAGCTCTTTGTTTTGCTGGTTCTTCTGTAATGCCCTTCTACCTTTCAAGTAGAATATCCTTCATCTTTTAAGGTTGTGGTAGCATTTCCTTCATCCCCCAGGTCAGGATAGAGGCCTTCTCTGCCCAATAGTGGCCCAAGTATCCACTTACCAGTGCTGATCACACTGTGTTATTTGTGTATTTATCTTCTCCACATCCCATAAGACTCTGAGTTCCTCATGCACGAGGACTTGAGCCTGGGCACATATTAGGCCATCAGTGGCTTCTTATTGGATGAACAGCACAGAGTAGCATCTTAGCCTCCCAACCACCCCAAGACAAATCAGGCCCAGGCTCCTCCGCACAGCCAAGAATCTGTGTTAGCTGTAGGGCTGTACTGGTTTTGAAACTAACTGCTCATCAAGAAAAGCTCCTGGGGCTCCTCTGGTGGCTAAAACAGGAGATGCAGGTTCAATCCCTGGTCCAGGAAGATCCCACATGCTGAGCAGCAACTAAGCCTGTGCACCACAGCTACTGAGAGTGTGCTCCAGAGCCCAGAAGCCACAACTACTGAGCCCATGAACTGCAGCTACTGAAGCCCTCATGCTCTAGAGCCTGCGCTGCAGAACAAAAGAAGCCACTGCAATGAGAAGCCAGTCCATGGCACCTAGAGAAAAGCCCATGCAGCAGTGAAGACCCAGCACAGCCAACAATAAATAAATGGGAACTAGAAACGCTCCTGTCTAAGCTGGAGTCAGCACATGAATGGATCAGTACTCCTTCTTCAATTCTATTCAGAAAGGTGACTTTTACAAAAACAATGTTTTTGAAACAAAGAAAATGCCCCAATACAGGCCACCCTGATACCTTAAAGAACACGCTCAATAACTTAAGGCCAACAAACCAATATTAACATCCTCATGGCTAAAGAATCACAAGTACAAATATGCCACACCTTTTTCTTAGAATACTAAGAATATCTTTCTGGAACTTCTAAGAATTAATGGTCATTGCCCTTCATTATAATTACTTTTTTTCTTAAGACAGGGATCAAGAATTCTATCCTCTGTGAAATCCTTCAAAGACCTCTTTTCCCTTATAGCGGTGTTGACTTCTATTCCTCAGTCTCTTGGGGCATCTACTTAAAATAGAGATTCTTGGGTCTACCCAGATGTACTAAGAGAAAATTGGGATTTTTTTTCTTTTTTTGGCCATGCCCGTGGCTTGCGGGATCTCAGTTCCCTGATCAAGGCTCGGACCCACTTCCTACAGTGGAAGCATAGAGTCCTAACAACCTGGCTATCAGGGAATTCAGCTAAATCAGGATTTTTAAATAAGCAAATCACAGGAGATTCTTATGCACCCACTCAAATGGTATATAGTCTGAGTTCCTTGGCATCAAGACCCCCATGCAGTCTGAGTTCTACTGCTTCAGCTCTTTGCATAATAGTTCCATCAAAACATCTTGTCCTGGTTGGCACAAGCCCAGCCAACTCCTAACAGCCCTTCAAATCTCAGCTCAGGTGTCTAGGAAGCCCTCCTGGACCCCCAGGTCTGTGGTGCTATGACAGTCCTTGTGCTTCTCACTCTACTTCTTTTCACATGGTTTAGACAGGCTGTAAGTGTGTTAAGCACATGGATTATGTCTGACTCATCTATCCGCAGGGCCTAGCTCAGAACCTCACAAATAAAGTACTAAATAAATCTTTATTGAAGGAAAAGGAAGGGAAAGAGCTCTGGGAATAAATCTTATCTTCCAGTGGTCCATAGGATGTTGAAAATGTAGTGTTTTGGAGAAGAATCTGGATTTAAATCATTTCTCTGCCACATTCTAATGTGCTACATTACCTCTCTGAGCCTCATTTTCCTCATCTCTGATCTAGGAATAGTATTTACTTTTCAGGGTTAACATATGGGCTAAAGGGTAAAATGAGATAAAGTAAGTGAGGTGCTTAGCTTAATGCCTGACACATTCCAAATTGTGTAATAAGTCACTGAGGGACTCTCTTCTGGAACTGGAGCTAGGCTTACTCTGTACAGCTCTGGAGAGTGAAATCAGGCCCAGTGGATGGAGTCTGCAAGGAGGAAGACTTCAATTCATAGAGGTCTGAGTAGAAGGAAGAACGTTTTACTCAACAGAATGGAAAGACATGGGAGTAGCGAGCGTTCTATCATGGGAGCATGCAAGCCGAGGGTGGATGCTCACCTGTCAGGGCTGATGAAGAGGTGACTGAACCTACATGGGGTTTGGAGTGGGGTGTGAGTGTGGTGAAAGATGGGAGCTCCATGAGGGATTTCTTTTCAGTGCCTCCGTAACTCATTATTCATTCAACCAACACTGAGATTGTCTCCTTGGCTGGGCCCTAGGCTGGGCACTGGAGACATAGCTGAATCTGACAAGTTTGCTATCATTTAGGCGCTCATGGTCTAAATAACGATCATTTACTGAGCATCTACTATGTACCAGATATTTTCATCTTCTCAAAAGTCCTCTAAGGAAGCTTTATTCTCACCATTTTTCAGCCAAATTAAAGCCCAGGTAGACAAAATAACTTGCAAAAAGACTCACAGATTCTGCAAGTATGCATCTGGGGTTAAAATTTAGTCCCTCTTTCTCTAAGGCTGTCATTCAGATGTTAAAAATTCCTTGAAATCTCTGGGAGATTTCCCAAATAGCACCCTTCTGGGCACCAAGCTGATGCTAATGAACATAGTTAAAAGGCTGAGGTCAGCTTCAGGAGGACGTGGTCTCCCTGCAACACGCTCTGTGCCTCAGGGTTCTTTCCAGCTTGGGCTATGTGGAGGGCCCGGGAGAATATGCTGAGGTCAGAGCTCACTGCTCACATGACCAGCCAAGCTGCCTGGGTCAGGGCTCCCTGAGGGAACTTGAAACCTGGCTGGGTTCCATCAGCTCCAGGAATAGCAGCTGACCCTGCTCTCCCCAAGCTGGTGGCCTCCGATCAGGTTCCAGGAGGCCCCAGCAGACTCTGGCCCTCAGCGGCCGCAATCTTTGACCTTGACGCTGCTCTGGGGTGGAGTAATAAGGTTTATTAAGGGTCCCCTGTGTGCAGGGCACCTTCTGGAGGAGGGGACGCCCTTGGAGGGAGGTCTAGGAAGTATAGGAACCATTTTACAGGTGAAGAAATTGGGGTTCAGAAATACTAAGAACTTGTCCGAGGTCACAGTGAGTATGTAGCAGAGCAGGATCTGAGCCTGGAGTGCCTTTGCTAGTCACCCTGCTTCTGTGAGAAGAGAAGAGTCCTCTTGAGACCCCAGAATCATCCTGGGCAGAGGAGACAAATGACATCAACTTTCAAAGTGATGTTATTCCTGCAAAGTGCAGACCATATGCTAAGAAACACAGGATTTAAGAGCCAGCAGAGATCCCCATTCACTTGAGCCTGTTTCCTCACCTATAAAATGTGAATCACACCCACATGGCAGGTGAATAAGCATAAGCATAGATTTTGGAGCTAGGCAGGATTAAAATCCTGACCCTGGCATTTCCTAATGATAAGACCTTGGACAAATCACATCGCAGCCTCTCTCAGCCTGTTTCCTCATTTATTTGTTCCACAAATAGCTTTTGAGCACCTACTGTGTGCCAGGCATTGTTCTAGCAGTGAAAAAAATCAGACAAAAATCACTACCCCTGTCAAGTCTTTATTTTGGAGTTCTGGAAAATAACTCATAGGATTGTTACAGGGATTAAATGGGGGAACATACAGTGGTGTGATATGTCTGGTAACGTAATGATGTCTGGCAAATAATAAGTAGTTAGTTTAATGATATGATTACTATGATGTGAACCTGCCTGGTCAGTGCTCAGTGAAAAAACATTTCGTTTGATACTGAATTTAACCATTTAAGAGGTAAAGGAACTGACACCAGAGAGGGCATGCAATACCTCCAGTTGTCTAGCAAGGCAATGCTAAGTTCCCAACTCCTAGTCTGGTGTTTGCACCAACATCCACTAAACCCAGAGGGCTGTTTCTGACCAAGGGAGCCAAGGAGATAGGGAGGAGGGCTGAATCTTACAGCTACTGAGGTTTCAGGTAGGCTTGTAGCTAACTGATAGACTCTAGAGCCCAAGTGGGCTTTAATGCTCTTGATGTCAAATGCTTCCTGTTTCTCAGATGTGGCAGGAGTGTCCCAGGTCCTGCCTCCATGTGGGCACACGGTAGGATGGGCTGAGGATGGGGTGAGGTGATGAACAGCCGAAGACGCAGGTGCTGTGCAGTGCCAGTTTCATGGATATCCCAGCTGAGTGATTGCACAGGGACCCACGCTCAGTTTAATGCTCTGCCATCACCACCTTGAGATTCTTAATGATTTTTGAACAAGGGGTCCTGTCTTTTCATTTTCATTCCACTGGACGCTACACACTTTGTAGTTTGTGTAGATGCTGTGCTCTGGGGTGGGAGGCAGCCAGGCCTGACCTGTGGTGGTTCTGGGACTTGTCAGAGGCTTGTCAATCCTATGGGCCAATGATTGAGTCACCAACAGACAGGAAAGAAGCCAGGTCAAGTCCTACCATAACAGGTCTGACCTGAGACTGCAAATCTCTAAGAGGAGGTAACCCAGCAAGGGAAAGACAGCCTCTAAGGAGGTTCTGGAGGTACAACAGGAACCCACAGAGAAGGAGCTTGATCTGAGGGGGATTTCAGCTCAGTGTGAGAAAGGCTTTTCTAATAGTCAAAATGTAACCCTGATATGTAAAGCATAGCTCAATGAAACTGTTAAAAATATAATCATAATACTGGCAGGTAACCTCAACAGAGTGCTTACAATGAGCAAGGAGTTGTGCTAAGCACTTCACTGAAAAAACAGAGGATAGTAGAGTGGTTGAGAACACAGGCTCTGCAGCCATGCTGCCTGCTTTCAATCCCGGCTCCACCACGTATTAGCTGTGTGACTGGGAGCAACTTAATTGACTTCTCTCTGTCTCCATTTCGTCATCTGGAAAATGGTGATAAGAAGGGTATCTACCTCCTGGAGTTATTGTTATTAAATGAGTTTACATATGGAAAGGGCTTCCCACTCAGCTCAGTGGTAAAGAATCTGCCTTCCATGCAGGAGACACAGGAGACCTGGGTTTGATTCCTGAGTCAGGAAGATCCCCTGGAGGAGGAAATGGCAACCAACTCCAGTCTTCTTGCCTGGAAAATCCCATGGATGAAAGAGCCTGGTGGGCTGCAGTCTAGGGCATCACAAAGAGTCTAAGACAACTAAGCGAACTGAACACACATTTGTATCTAAATGTTTGTCAGTTATTGTTTTTTTTTTTTTAATCCTCAGGATAATCCTATAGTGTAGGTATTATTTAGCATTATTTCCATTTAGTTCAGTTCAGTTCAGTCGCTCAGTCGTATCCGACTCTTTGTGACCCCATGGACTGCAGCATGCCAGGCCTCCCTGTCCGTCACCAACTCTCAGAGTTTACCCAAACTCATGTCCATTGAGTCGGTGATGCCATCCAACCATCTCATCCTCTGTCATCCTCTTCTCCTCCTGCCCTCAATCTTTCTCAGCATCAGGGTCTTTTCAAATGAGTCAGCTCTTCGCATCAGGTGGCCAAAGTATTGGAGTTTCACCTTCCACATCAGTCCTTCCAATGAACACCCAGGACTGATCTCCTTTAGGATAGACTGGTTGGATCTCCTTGCAGTCCAAAGGACTCTCAAGAGTCTTCTCCAACACCACAGTTCAAAAGCGTCAATTCTTCAGCACTCAGCTTTCTTTACAGTCCAACTCTCACATCCATACATGACCACTGGAAAAACCATAGCTTTGACTAGACGGACCTTTGTTGGAAAAGTAATGTCTCTGCTTTTTAATATGCTGTCTAGGTTGGTCATAACTTTCCTTCCAAGGAGTAAGCGTCTTTTAATTTCATTGGCTGCAGTCACCATCTGCACTGATTTTGGAGCCCAGAAAAATAAAGTCAGCCACTGTTTCCACTGTTTCCCCACCTATTTGCCACAAAGTGATGGGATCGGATGCCATAATCTTAGTTTTCTGAATGTCGTGCTTTAAGCCAACTTTTCCACTCTCCTCTTTCACTTTCTTCAAGAAGCTCTTTAGTTCTTCTTTGCTTTCTGCCATGAGGGTGGTGTCATCTGCATATCTGAGGTTATTGATATTTCTCCCAGCAATCTTGATTCCAGCTTGTGCTTCATCCAGCCCAGCGTTTCTCATGATGTACTCTGCATAGAAGTTAAATAAGCAGGGTGACAATATACAGCCTAGATGTACTCCTTTTCCTATTTGGAACCAGTCTGTTGATCCATGTCCAGTTCTTTTTTTTTTTTTTTGAAAACCACTGAACCAAAGGTATTGTTCACCATGCGAAGAGCTATTCAAGACACAGTAATTTACATCAGAGTTAAGGGAGAGGAAAACCTAAGACACTAGAAAATCATATCAGAATCTTTAACTCAAACTATAGGAAAAAAATTGAGAAAAACAATGTCATATTACAGCTGTGTTGCCACGTGTGTGCTCAGTCGTGTGATCCCATGGACTGTAATCTGCCAGGCTCCTCTGGCCATGGGATTCTCCAGACAAGAATACTGGAGCGGGTTGCCATTTCCTTATCCAGAGAATCTTCCCAGGGATTGAACATTTGTCTCCTTCGTTGCAGGCAGATTCTTTACCACTAGCACCACCGGGGAAGCCCTTATATTACATATATAATGTATCTGTCTATATATGAGTTCATTTTTATACATGCAAACTGCCATCTAAGGGGAGATGAAGAAAATGAGAGTTCATATCTTTGCATGCTGCTGCTGCTGCTGCTAAGTCGCTTCAGTCATGTCCGACTCTGTGCGACCCCATAGACGGCAGCAGCCCACCAGGCTCCCCCATCCCTGGGATTCTCCAGGCAAGAAACTGGAGTGGGTTGCCGTTTCCTTCTCCAACCATGTCCAGTTCTAACTGTTGCTTCCTGACCTGCATATAGGTTTCTCAAGAGGCAGGTCAGGTGGTCTGGTATTCCCATCTCTTTCAGAATTTTCCACAGTTTATTGTGATCCACACGGTCAAAGGCTTTGGCATAGTCAATAAGGCAGAAATAGATGTTTTTCTGGAACTCTCTTGCTTTTTTGTTGATTCAGTGGATGTTGGTAATTTGATCTCTGTTTCTTCTACCTTTTCTAAAACCAGCTTGAATATCTGGAAGTTCACGGTTCACATATTGCTGAAGCCTGGCTTGGAGAATTTTGAACATTACTTTGCTAGCACATGAGATGAGTGCAATTATGTGGTAGTTTGAGCATCCTTTGGCATTGCCTTTCTTTGGGATTGGAATGAAAACTGACCTTTTCCAGTCCTGTGGCCACTGCTGAGTTTTCCAAATTTGCTGGCATATTGAGTGCAGCACTTTCATAGCATCATCTTTCAGGATTTGAAAGCTCAACTGGAATTCCATCACCTCCACTAGCTTTGTTCGTAGTGATGCTTTCTAAGGCCCACTTGGAACACATTCCAGGATGTCTGGCTCTAGATGAGTGATCACACCATCATGATTATCTGGGTCGTGAAGATCTTTTTTTGTACAGTTCTTCTGTGTATTCTTCCCACCTCTTCTTAATATCTTATCCTTCTATTAGGTCCATACCATTTCTGTCCTTTATTGAGCCCATTTTTGCATGAAATGTTCCCTTGGTATCTCTAATTTTCTTAAAGAGATCTCTAGTCTTTCCTATTCTATTATTTTCTTCTATTTCCATTTAATAGGTATGTAAATTGAGACAGAGGAGCCTGGCAGGCTATAGTCCAAGGTCGCAAAAGAGTTGGACACAACTTAGTGACTAAACAACAATTAAAATTGAGCCTTGGTTTCCCAGGTGGCTAGTGGTAAAGAATCTGCCTGCAATGCAGGAGACTTGGGTTTGATCCCTGTGCCTGGAGAAGGAAATGGCAACCTACTCCAGTATTTCTGCCTGGGAAATCTCACGGACAAAGGAGCCTGGTGGGCAACACTCCATGGGGTCCCGACAGAGTCAAACATGACTAAGGGACTAAACAACAACAAACTGAGCCTTAGAAAAGGTCAGTGACTTGTCAATCACAGAGTTGGTAAGTGGTAGAGCTAAGATTGGAGAAGGAAATGGCAACCCACTCCAGTGTTCTTGCCTGGAGAATCCCAGGGACGGGGGAGCCCGGTGGGCTGCCATCTATGGGGTCGCACAGAGTCGGACACGACTGAAGCGACTTAGCAGCAACAGCAGAGCTAAGATTTGACCAGCAGTCAAGGAACTTTCACCTTCCACCTTCAGAGTTAGGTCCGAGCTCACGAACATTAGCCCGCTGCTTAGACCAGAGTAGGCATCTACTCTTTGTTAAATTGACTTCCCTGGTGGCTCAGACGATAAAGCGTCTGTCTACAATGTGGGAGACCTGGGTTCGATCCCTGGATCGGGAAGTTCCCTGGAGAAGGAAATGGCAACCTACTCCTGTACTCTTGCCTAGAAAATCCCATGGACGGAGGAGCCTGGTGTCCATGGGGTTGCAAAGAGTTGGACACAACTGAGCAACTTCACTTTCTTTCTTTCTTTCTTAAATTAATCAATTAATCATTATTTCTTTCATCTCTGAGATAGTAATCCTCTGGGAAATGTGTGCTTTGCTGGAGGAGGAATCAGGAACCCAGCTGTTTTGGGGTTTCTTACCAATTGTTGACCTCCACATAATTATCAAATATGACGTGCTCTGTGTCTTCTTAATTAATTGCCTAAGTGCTCCCTCCTTTCCTCTATGGGCACTGGCCAGGCTCCAGTCTCATTATCCCTCTGTACTCTAAACTTAGCACCACTGTATACTAATCTTGGTCTCTCACATCTGCATAGCATTTCATATTGTGCAGACCTCTGGACAGATCCCAGACAGCCAGGGGTGTGCAGTCTGGACCCATTGGGGAGCTTGGAGGGTTGCTGCTTTCTGGGTGGTATTTGGGTATCTTCTGAGGCAAGGCGTGGGCTGAAAGGGTCATGGCCCTCACCAAAGAGGGTTCACTGCCACTCAAGCTTAAGACCTTGGATTCAGAACCAGGGCTCAAGGAGGATTGTCTGAAGGCAGGCAGTCCTCAGCTCCTCTAGAATCTTAGAGAGTATCCCTCTATGAACTTCCAACTTAGGGCTGGGGCTCTGAAACTCATCCCTGTCGTTGAATTTCTTTTTCCCAAATTGCCATCAACTTATATTAGGATTGCTGTGGGACATAGAGTTGAGTGCCACCGTATCTATGTTAATAACAACAGCAAGCACTCACTCTGTGTCAGGTACTGTTTTAAGTGCTTTGTAAATATTAACTCTCAACTCTCACACAAACCATGTGAGGTGGGTACTGTTTTCCTTTAACTTACAGAAATTCAGCCTTACTTGCTGTGAATAAAAAGAGAGATGGAAAGAAAAACCCCAATTAACATACTGAATATTTCACTCACTCAGCATATGCCTCAAGATGAGTGTGTCAGGGGAGAGGCAAATGCTATTCCTTCTGTTCATATCAGTCTCTATATGCCTCTTGTAATCCATGGTGTGTGTGCATTTTGCCACAGTGAGTGTTATTCTAGTACTTTTGGCCCCAAGCAAGCCAATCTCTTCATCAAATACCTCACTAAAGAAACAGAAATCTGTTCCAGGGCTAGAGGACAAATTGGCTGGGCTGCTGAGAAACAGTTCTGTACTGTATGTAATGGGGGATCGAAAGGTTCCCAAGGTTAATTTTTACACAGCTTTGTAGAACCTTAGCCCAGGTAAGTTTTGACTGGACTGTAGTTCACAAATAGAGTGACCAACCATCTCAGTTTGCCTGGGACTAAAGCATTTCTGGGGCTTAAGACTTTCGGTGGTAAAACTGAGCAACTGGACCAAGTTGGTCTCTATCACATAACACATCTCTGGGGCTGCGTGAGAGCCCTGTTGAGGTCATGGTCCACTCTGTCATTCTTTAGGAGGCTCTCAGGAGAAATTCTTGTCTGACCTTCATACCAAGAATAGTTGTATGTCTCCTAAGGAATAAGTGGTTTGTTTTCATCTCATGAACACAGTGAACTGTGTAAGTGCACAGGCTTCCCTTTTTGCCTTGGCTCCTGAAAGTCTTAGAGCTAAAAATGTGGGACATGAATTTAGCTGAATTTGTCACTAAGTTCTGTACTTTTTGCACCATCCCAGGCTCCACTTGGTCTCTGTTTTGTTTTTCTCAATCTTGTCTTAATGATCATGTTTTACTTAAATGTTTTTCTAGATTTTAAGATGGGATAAAATTAAACAATTCTTAGAGTCAATGTACCTTGCCAATAGTCATTAAAAATCTGCAATGATCTGCAAAATTTATGTGTACATACTTTTTTTTTTCCTCCTGGGGAGAAGGAGCCATGGGTTTTAATTTTCTAAAGGAGTAATTGGTGTAAATGAACCAAGAAACAAATGCTTTTACTTGAAGGAAGTTGGAAGATTGAAAGTTTCAAGTGTAATACATAATGGTATTTTAAAATGTTGGAGTGGTGGTACGGAGGAATGTTGGTGGGGCAGAACATTAGAATAGTAGAAAGAGGAATGCTGGTGGGGTGGAGTGCCCCCCGTAATGGAATGGCAGGGTAAAAGAATGTGGTATGCTGGGATATTGGTGTGTTAGAATTTTAGTATTTTTGGAATGTTGATGTGTTTGGGTTCCTAGAACATCTCCTTCTAGATGTCCTGGTATCCTCCTTGCTTAGTAGTACCTTAGGGTCAGGCTTCTCTCTGATTCAGCCTCTAAATCTTCTACATCCCCTACTCAGTGCCCTACAAGAGGTCAGTGAGGGTTGGTTGCTAGGGCCTTGAGCTAATAGGCACCAGGCTGGCTCATGGGCTTCTGTCAGTTTTGCACGTAGATGCCTATTCCTTCCTGACTTTGCCTTTTCTTCTTTGAGATATAGCTCAAATACCTTGCAGACTCAGGACCCCAGTAGACCACCTTGTCCATTTCTGTGTTTTCAGTGTTTATCTCACAGCATGCCCAGAGGTCATGCCAAGCTTATGGCTACTCTAGGGTAGCCTGGCTAAGCTGCTGCCCAGTGGGCCATCTGTAGATGGGACTCCTAGGGCTGGAGTTCAGCTTCTGGGGATGTTAGTCTAAAGGCAACTCAGGATCCTTGGAGTTGACCATGAGCAGGGGAAACCAGGGGAAGCTGTGGAACAGTTGAGGTTTCATTACCAGAGGAACCTGATCTAAAGGCCAAATCCAGGAGTTGAGCTAGGGCAGAGACTGCCGCCCTTGGCCTGGTGTTTAGAATGGAAATGGAGCAGGAGTTGGGGTAAGGGTGGGTTCTTGGATATTCTCTCCTACTTTTTCTCGATTCATTTATTCAATTAGCTAACTTTGCTGAGGCCTCTCTATGAAGACTTGCCTTATCATATCCTGGAGTTGACAGTCTATAATGGAGGAGAGTGGCACATAGACAGTGACAACCCAACGTGGTCTGGGCTGTGACACGGGGAAGTTGTAAGGGCTGTGGGAGTCCAAAAGATCTTCCTATAAGAATGCTGTTTGAGCTGACTTTGGAGTCAGGATGCAGTTGGGGGGTATCTGCATGGTGGGAAGGCTGTCTCAAGGGCCAAGGCACATGGAAGTTCCCTAGCATCTAGGTGTGGGCTCAGATCAAGGTGCTAATGATTGCAGACTGTCCAGTTCTTTGGGCCAACAAGTTTGATCTGTCCAGGTCTAAACTAATTGTCTTCAGACCTCTTGCCCCAGCTATTCTAACAACTGACAAATTTAAGTCTCTTGGAATCATTTCCAATCGGAGGAGGTAATTGGCTGTCAATGTCTGGAGACATTTCCTGATTGTGAGAGAATAGGATGGAGGTGCAAAGCCTCTTACCTCCAGCCATCCTGCTGCCGTGCCCTTTCTTCGGGGCCCATATCTTAGCCAGGCCCTCATCCCAGTAGCTGGGTGGACCATGTATTTGCTTGCTGTCCATCTCAGTTACATCAACTTTAAAATGAGCTCCATGGTGGGGTGGGGAATATTCACTAAACTGGAAGGCAAGGGAACTGCATTCAAACCCTGGCTCTTGAATGAGGCTTCACAGGTGGCACTGTGTGAAGTTCGAAAGGGCACTTCTTCCCTCCAGGCCTCAGCTTTGCCATCAGTGAAGGGAGGGAAAGGATGTGGAGATCACTAAGACCTCTTCCTGGCCTGACATTCTGTGCCTCTGTTGAATCAGTGTTCTGCTTTCAGCTTGTTCCTTTGAAATAGAGGCCACATGACAGAGAAGACTCTCACTAAGCCTCTCTGAACCTCAGTTTTCTCATTTGGCAAACTGGGGTAATACCTACCTCCCCAGGTTTTGTGAGGCTTCTATGAGCTAAAAGCTCTATGATGACGATGGCAGTGGTAATGGTGATGATGAAGATGGTGATGATGACCTGTCTGCATAGCAGCCAATCTCTTGGAATCCTGCCTGAGGTCACACAGCAAGGCCGTGGTGTGGTATGGGACTGACCAGGAACACCTTAGTAGTACAGTGTATTTATATATCACTTTCCATCACACATTCTTGTTGAACAGTTTATTGTTGATACACTGGTTCAAAAGCCTTAGAATACCCCCATGAGGCCCACAGGACCAGAATCCTCTCTTTAGATAGAGAGGAAGGTAATACCTCAAGGTAAACCTATAAACAGTAGTGGCCTGTACCCCAGGACTGGTGTTCTGGTGGTGTCCACACGCATGAGGTCACATGGACATATGCTGCTGCACCCTGTGAGCAGCCCCATGTGAATATGTGGGTACCTGGTACATTAGCCACCTGGGGTGAGTCAGTAGCTGCCTGTGAAGCCAGCAGAGAGGAAACATATACCCAAACCTACAGAAAGGAGTACTCCTTAAGCCACTATACTGATCTGGGGTGTGAGGGAATTAGGGTGTTTAGGGTATAGGGTGAGGAGTTGGGAGGTGGACTCACCCTAAATTGGGGCCTCCTCTGCTGGGCCTAATAATCAAGGGAGGCTTTGATTCCTGCAGTGTTGTTGAAATGGTTTAATTGAAGCTAATGGGAGAATATTTGTGACGAATATGGACAATACAGGCAATGAGCCTCAACAAAAGCTGGCTGGGGGAAGGCTGATGAACTGAAGACAGGTCTGATGGGAACTAGGCTAAGGCTTCAGGGGTGAGCCCAGAAGGCTGACCTGGGTCTCTGTCCAGCCCTGGTCTAATACCTAAACTTCATGCTTGTATGGAATCAGAGAAAGTGAAACTCACAGAGTTCTGGGATTCGAATCAGGATCAGGATTCCAGAATTATAGACTTCAGCATCACATATGGTAGTTATAGAAAATTTTGGAAACTAATCATTTGACAATTGGAGACCCTTGAGAAAAATTTACACTATCCTTCTCCAACTTTCTTTTAATAACAATAAATAACATCTGTTGCACATGTCATACCTTCCAAAGTCCTTTTACATCACTCCATCACACTGGAGTGGGTGGTATTCTACCTTTAGGTTAAGTAATGTGTAGTTCAAAATGAGCCAGTTGGGACTGGAACTCAGCTTTGCAGAATAAATTCTATTTTTCATATGCCAAAGTTTTGATACCCTTGTCTTCAAGAGTTGTAAAAACACTTTTAACTATTTGGTATAATGTGTCCAAATTTTTGGAAGTTTGTTGAGTAAATTTTGCACGTTCATGTACCGTTTTCTTAATGCCTTCTGGCAAACTGCAGTGCTCTAAAATGTGATTATCGTTGTTGCATCAGCATAATCAGGGCTGGTACATTCTGCGATAGCTTTTTGGCAGGTTTTATCATCCAGCACTATTTTCAGTGAACAAAGGACTTAAACAACATATCCGAGAATAGATTTAAAGTCACGAATGTAAAGACTGAACTTCAAGTCGCTCTAGGTTTAGTCAGAACATGTTCCAATCTTCTTAGAACAAAAAGTTAAACTACCAACAATGAAGAAAGAAGAAAAAAGAAAATAAACCTCCCTGAATAGAATCGCATAAGGCCACACGGAGGTATGGTTGTGGTGAGGAAGGGGTGTCTCTCGTGGAGGAAAGCTTTGTTTATGATGCTGCTGGTAACGTGGGACAAATCCCTGCGCTTCTCTGGGTCTCAGTTTTCCCCAGTTACAAATGGGATAATAATTCCTGTCTTGGGAAAGTTGGGGAATTTATCAGCCCTGGGGGAGATCTGCAGCCACAGATGAAACGGCTTAAAGACGAGGTGAATGGGGGAGGGGTGCGGAACAGCAGGGAGCTGCGAGGGGCTTACGATCTCCATGGTAACGCGCGGCAGCCTGGAGAGGAGGCGGGGCTTGGGAACCGGCTGCCGCAGGGTTTGAAATTGAAGGTTTCACAAAGAAAGCTCCCTTCTCCCAGGAGAAAGGCCTTCTTGGAGACGGAGCTCTGCACTCGGACAGGCCTCTGCGCCGAGTGCACTCTGCTTTTTGCCTCATGTTATAGACACGGAGAACAGGTCCACAGAGAGGTCGAGAGTCTTCAGCAAATCACTGGCAGGGTAGGCATTCCTGACCTCTGATCCGTGCTCTGGTCTGTACCAAAATGCTGTTTCTCTGAACGTTGGTCTCCCCGAATGTACAATGAGACAACTGAAAGAGTAGGTTTCCAAGGACACTTTGCGCCCTGAGAGTGTTTAATCAAACTATTAGCAAACACAATGGAGATGGTGAATACTAAGATGAGGATCATGCAATCTGTGAGGCACGGGCTGGTTTTTCTCTGGGTCCCCCACCCCAACACGTGGTGAGGCACAGAGGGGACATCTGGTATTTGTGGAATGAATGTTTGTGTCAATAGACACAGTCATTCTTTTGTTCCAACAGGTTTAAAGAGCACCTACTAAGTGCCAGGTTAGTTCAGAGAAGGGCTCACTCACTGAGGGCTGAAGCCTTGCTGGCCGAGGAAGCCCTGAGTGCAAGAGATGGCTGCCCAAGCAGGTGCAGGTGAAGGAGAGGATGTCTGCCCTCTGCCCTACAAAATGCCCTGCATTCATGTCCTGGGGATTCCTGGCCAACCGTGATTTCTCCCAATCCCCAGGCTCCGGAAGGGCAGATTTCGTCCTCAAGGATCCTGCTAGACAATGAGGAAGGCAGCCAGGCCAAGACCTTTTCTTGGAAAACCTCGAAAATTTCTGTGGAAGAAAAGGCTGGGGCAGATGGCCCCTGCTGGCTTCTCCTAGGAGTGCACACTTTGTTTTTTGTGTTCTTTCCCAACTGGCTTATAGGACGGAAGGAGGGCATGCCTCTTCCTCACCTGTAGGGCAAAAACAGCACTGCACTGGGAGTCCGAGATTGGATTCAAATTCTGACTCTACCTCCAGCTCAATGTGTGGGCTTGGGCAGGTTGTTTTTCTTCCTGGTCTCACTTTGCTTAAAAAACCCCAAAATATATGGGGATAGTGATCTTCATAGTGGTGTAGTAAGAGTCAAATGAGAAAATGGTTATGAAATCCCTCTTACCTCCCCACCAAAGTTATATTTATCATTTACTGTGATCCAAAGATTTTACAAACTTTATCTATAATCCAAGCAATAATCCTGCAGTGTTGGTGTTTGTTATTTAGCATATGAGGCTCAGAGGAGTGAAGACGTTTGCCCGAGCTCACATAGTTAGGAAGCCACAGAGCCAAGATGCAGACCTAGGTCTTTTTGACGAAAGTATAACTATATCAGCAGATCCCTTGGAATCTCATTCCTTCACCAAATGACATTTATTGAGCATATACCATGAGCTAGGTGGCAGCTGGGGTAGATTAATAATATACTATCAATCGGGATGTTGGGAGGAAACAGATGGCATTTCTCAAATTGGATACTTTGAGAGGGGTTTTAATAAAGGGATTATGTAATGCAGGGAAGAGGAATAGGGCGATACTGCAGGGCAAGTAATACTGAGGCACTAGTTACTACCCTTAGGCTTAAAGGAGCAAGGAGGGAGCAAGAATCTGGAGTCAAAGAGAGCTGTGATAAGGGCAGTCTGACAGGAGCTATGTTCTTGGTATAGAGATGCAGCCAATCCATGATGTTACTTCAGGCAGGAAGCTAGGGGAATTTATACTCTGCTGGGACTTTGGTTGGCCAAATCCTACTAGAATCCAAGGGGACAGTAATGCCTTAAGGTAAACCATACAAATCTTCCTGTTAAGATATGGATCAAGGTCAAGAAAGGAAGAAAGTAGGTCTAGAGTAGCAAACAGAAGATAACACAAAGACCTTTTTTTAACTCTAAGGAGCAGCTCACCAAATAATGGAGAAGACAGGTATATTCACAATTGTAATGAAATATGTGAAAAGAACTATATCAGTAATCTACCCTTGTGTAACAAACTATACCAAGACATGTGGCTTAAAATAATAACCATTTATTAATATTTGCTAATGAGTCTATGAATTGGCTTTGGGCTGGGCTTAGCTGGTGGTTCTTCTGCTGATCTCACCTGGGATCATTCAGTAGCTGCTGGTTGGCCTGGGGACCTCAGTGGAGAGTTCACATATGTTCTACATGGTCTCTTCTACCAGCAGGCCAGCCCAGGCTTCCTTACATGGTAACACTGCATTCCAAGAGGGTGAGAGAGGAAGCTGCAAGGTCTTCTGAGGCCTAGACTCAAAATAGCACAGTGTAACTTCTGCCACTTGCTGTTTGTCAAAGCAAGTTGCAAAGTCAGCACAGAAACAAAGGATGGGAAAATGCATTCCACTACTTGATGGGAGGGGTGGCATTACATTGCACTAATGTAATACCATGTAAATTTGTATAACCTATCTTAATGGTAAGCCATCTTTCAACCATTGGAGAAATAACAAAATCATAGCACTTTCCAAACTATTCTAATTGTGTATTAACCTATCAGTCTTCCCCCAATAGCCTAAGAGCTCCCCAAGGATGTGAATTATGACTGATTGATTTCTTTGTTCCTAGAGCTCAGGGCAAGGCGCCCCAAACATATTAAATGTAGTTTGTTAAATGACTATGGCTGGGGGTGGGGCTGGTGAATGGTCTACTTGTCCAAAGCATTGGAGCCACAAATGGGACTCTTTTTAAATATAAAGTTGACACTATAGAACACTTCCCCTACCTCACTGAGACCCTTTGACTATTGCCATGGTCCACCAGGGTCAGATTCAATCCTCATATCCTCCATAAAGGTGTTCAGACTACTTCTTTCCTCCTGTTTCAGAATCTCTGCAACTCTCATGGCCTATACCCCACAGCTTGACATTTGCTTTCAAAATCTTATTGCTCTCTAGGGGTCTCATGGGTCAAACCTACTTTTCATCTCTAGTGAGTAAATCCCTAAGGGCAGGACTGCATCATGTATCCTTAAGAACTTGTCAACATGGTGGACCCACAGTACATCCTCAGTCAACACTCCCTACGTGGATCATGCACTCTGGGCAGCCTAGACCTTATGAGGTATGTAGAAGGCATGTAGGGAGTCATTCACACCCTTGCAAGGGTTCCCAGATCTCTAGGATAGAGCAAGGCATGTTTCCCTTGGGCTCTGACCTGCGGCCTGGGCCTTGTTTGTCCGCACTCTGGCCCCTGGGCTAACTGGACCCAGACCAAGAGGAACAGTGTCCCAGTTGGCGGTGGAATGACCTCCTCCTGACAAGAGGAGAGATGTCCAAGGTTTGAGCCATTTCTTACGGGCAAGAGAACCATCACTGTCAGACTTCTGACATTTCAGGAACAAAGGGGCAGTTATTGACTAGGTCCCCAAAGCAGAGCTCCTGGGTGGCAAATTTCACTTCAGTGTCACAAAGAACATAAAAAGCTGTCACATAAGGTACCAAGCTCCTTCCAATGCTATAAATTCTTTCCCAAGGCTCCCCCTTGCCCACAGGATGAAACCCAAGCCCCTTGATGTGGCCAGGCTTCAGGACTTGGCCCATATACCCCTTTAGCTTCATCCCTTACCATTTCCCACATTGTAGCCTCCACCAAACTCAACTACTGATTGTTTCCTTGAGATCACCATTTGCTCTCTTAGCCCTCGGTCATTGTGTTTCAGTTCCCTCTGCCTTGAATGCTGTTCTCCATCTTGTACCACAAACTCCTTTTCCTTCAAGACTTAATTTACAGATCACTTCCTCCAGGAAGCCTTCCCTGAAGCCGTTGGCTGGGTTAGGGATCTCCTGTAGATACCGTAGCTATGAACTCCTTGAGGATGGAAACTGGGACTTCCTTTAGCCCAGATTCTGGCAGAGAATCATTGTCAGTGATGTTGAAGGAACAAACAAATGTACATGATTAGGGGAGGCTGGAAAACCACCTGACGGGTGCTATAAAACCGAGTGGAAGGTTCTAATATTTCCACGTTGTACGATTCAGTACCTCCTAATTCTTGGTCAAAGATTCAGACTTGGGCTCCACTCCATCTGGGGCCCCCTCCCCAGCAAGCCACCTCCACCCCGTGCCCTCTGAGTGTTCGTTCCCAGGCAGGCACACACACGTATTCTGAACGTAACCAGGAAAGCAATTTACAAGAAATAATTGCCCGCCGGTCGATGTGTGCTTGAGAGCAGCGGTGACCTCAGACTATTTCTGTCCGTGCGTCAGCCCACTCCGCTTCCTTCCTCTTCGGCTGCCCTGAGGGAGGGGGTTCCTGCTGCACAGGTTGGGCAGCGTGTTTCCAACCCAGGACTGAGGCAGGCCAACAGCCGTGTGAGCCAGCTCTGGGGGCTGATTGAATTCAAATGGGAAGTGCTGAACAAGGGCAAGGGGGAGGAGCTTTACGGGGGCCTGGGATGTGTAGTTCACAAAGGCAGCACACAAATCTGTTTTTCCACCTATCCCCACCCCATCCACAGGCTCTGCAGGGGAGATTCTGCTAGGCCTTGGGGCCCTGCTCAGTGTGAGGTCTCCTTCTAGCCTCCCCAGCTCTGAATTCTCTTTGTTCTTCCTGGCCAGTCGTTCTCAAAGGGTGGTCCCAGACCAGCCCTGCCTGGAACTCATTAGGAATGCAAATTCTGAGGACTTACTCCAGACCTACCCAATCAGACACTCTGACGGCAGAGGGGGCGGGGAAAGGGGGGCAAGGGTCTGTGTTTTAAACTAGCCCTCCCTCTGATTCTGACCTTGGCTGAAGTTTGAGGACCACTTCTTAGGCCACTGATGACCATTTGAATTTTTAGAATTTACAGATCTTCTCTCCCTAACAGACCAAGAGCAGTCTAAAAGTAAGGTCCTTATAGGATTCTTCCTTTAACCTACCAGAAGGTGCTCTGAGGAAAAATCTCTGAGGATTTTCCTGATGTGGATACCAAGGAGACAGACAGGATCCGTCCTGTGAAAGGTCACAGAGTCCATCAGTGACTACACCCCCTGCCTGTCACACGTTCCCGCCACACATGAGTGCACACACACACACCCTAAGCCCTCTCTACAACAAATGACTTGCAGTGCTTAGGCTGTGCTAGGCTTTTTCTCACTGTTTTTGAACAAATTGTACTCTGGCCATAATTTCTAATGATTTGGTCTTACCTGGAAACTGACTCATCTCTGATGATTCAGCTCAGGCATCGCTTATTCCTCCCTCAAGCTGCATGAAGGGTCACTGTGGGTCCATTGCTCTTTTGTGTGCCCCCCTCACCCATCACATGGACTCCCTGCAGGGAGAAGCTGTGGATAATTCCCTGTTGTTTCTGGTAACCTGAACAGGATAAACACCACGGAAAGTACAATAAGGGGGAAAGGTGCTGGGTTTAGAGTGCTGAGAATTACACATACACATGCCACACAAGACCACAAATAAAGCAAGGCCAGAACTGAGATCTCCTGATGTGCAGCCTAGGGCACTTCTGAGGGTGACTCACCCGGCCTTTCCACCTGTCGTGTGTCCTTGGCTGGTTCAGGCCCCACGCACAGATGTCTAAGAGTGACCATTTCACGGTTGCCAAATCCAGCGGCAGATCATGTCAATGTCAAAAATGTCAAGAACCGCTTTCCGTGGCTACTGAGTCTCCCCATCCTTGCCTTATACCCTCAAGGAAAAGCCTAAAGCCACTGACAAAATGAAGATGAGGAGCGTAGCTGGGAGAGAACGGGCGGCAGTAGCATCCTACCCTAAGATTCCTTTGCTGTCAGACTAATAATATTTTAAAACCTAATAAAAAGAGCTAATGCAATGCTTTCCATTTGCCAACCTTGTTCTAATTACATGGATGAAGTGATTTAGTCCTCCCCCAAATGTTATGAGGTAAATATTACTGTTATCCCTGCTTGTTAGGTGATTAGGTACAAATGTTACTAAGCAAGTAAGGGCAGGGACGGGATTTGAACCAGGCATTTGGCTCAGAAGTCCCTGCTCTTAATCACTATGTTACATTGAAAAATACTCACCTATAATTTTTTAAGTCTTTGTAGCACTTTCAAGTTTAGGAAGAGGGTTCATATACATCATCTCAACAGTCACCATAACCCTGCAAGGGAACTGAGGCTCAGAGAGACTAGGGGACTTTACCAAAGCCATGCTGTGGAGTCTATTAACCATTCATTCCCTCACTCACTTGATTATTCACTCTTTCATTCACCTGAGGAGCTGAACGATAATAAACATGGCTGAGTCCTGTGTATATACTCTGTAGTAATATTAATGCTATGCTTAGTCATGTCCAACTCTTTGTGACCCCATGGGCTGTAGCCCGTCAGGCTCCTCTGTCCATGGAATTTTCCATGCGAGAATACTGGCATGGGTTCCCATATCCTTCTCCAGGGGATCTTCCTGACTCAGGGGTCAAACCCGCATCTCTTGTCTTTCCTGCACAGGCAGGTGGATTTTTTACCCTGGCACTGCCTGGAAAGTCCAGTGAGTATGCTCTATTCCCTCTCATTCTGTTCCTTGGCAAGGGACTCACTCCAGGAGCAATGCTGAGCTGTTGGAGAGGCAGAAGTCACTGCTTCTGGGTCCCAGTCATCCTAAGTACATCTGCTCCATGGCAGGAAGACTAAGTCAGAATTCCCTGACTCCCTGGTTTAGGTGAGGGGCTCCTCTGAATCTCCACAGGCCCCAGACTTCTCCCTGATCACATGGAGTTGTCATGACCATTTTACTGGAGACCCATGTCTAAACTCCCTTCGGCCCACAGTGGGCCAGGTAGAGCGCTGTAGCTGGGTTCACAGGGGAACCTGAGTGGGTTTGTGAGGAAAAGCACTCATTTATCCTGTTAGGTTCCAAAGTCCCTTTGATTATCCCCACTCCCACCTTTTTTTTTTTTAAACACCAAAAATAAGCTCCAGAAGAGGATGGTGGAGAGACATTTATTGGATGTTTATGGGGCTGGGTATAGTAGACTGGGGACAGGAACCTCCTCAGGGCTCCCTGGACGGTCACCGGCGGTCACTGTAGCCATGAAGCAGTGCTGGAGGAGGCGTTTGGGATCCTTAGCCTGCTCCTCATTGCAGTCCAGCCAGGAGTTCAGGAAGGGGTGACTCTGCCTGAGAGGGCTCACTCCTCACACCTCCACCGAGTTACCCATGTTTCCACCTTGGCAATCAGAGGGTACCTCATCAGGGTCTGGAAAACAGAAAGCCAAGGGCATGGGGCTTCCTCCTGTAAGCCCTTCCTTTCCATCGGGATCATATTATACATGTAGCTTCCCTGAGTGCTTACCTTGGACAGGGGTGGGCTCAGAGTCTTAAACATTCATTTAAACAAATCATTCATTTAAAAAAATATTCATTAATAATATTCCACATTGTGAACTATGAGCTATTAATGTTTCTCATGAACTTAAAGTTTAATGGAGGGGACAGACAATAAACAATTGCTAGCAGATATGAAGACTTCATCTTTACCATAAACTCATAGGGTCAGGTCAATTCAGTCACTCAGTCGTGTCTGACTCTTTGCGACCCCATGAATCGCAGCACGCCAGGCCTCCCTGTCCACCACCAACTCCCGGAGTTCACTCAAACTCACGTCCATCAAGTTGGTTATGCCATCCAGCCATCTCATCCTCTGTCCAGTAGCATATTGGGCACCTACTGACCTGGGGAGTTCCTCTTTCAGTATCCTATCATTTTGCCTTTTCATACTGTTCATGGGGTTCTCAAGGCAAGAATACTGAAGTGATTTTCCATTCCCTTCTCCAGTGGACCACATTCTGTCAGACCTCTCCACCATGACTCGCCCGTCTTGGGTGGCTCCACAGGGCACGGCTTAATTTCTTTGAGTTAAAAGGTACTATTAAAAACTCACTTATTAAATGAAGATTCAGGCTGACTACACAGCTAGCCTGCACGGAAGTGCAGTAATTTTAAAAATACATATTGTTCTTTGCTTTAAGAATAGATTTCATGACTCTCTTCACTTACTGCTTGATCCTCTCCTCCTTTTGTACCTGGACTTGATAGGAAGCTCACTTGGCCATATTATTTCCCACTTCCCATTCATGACATTCTGCTGCAACCTACTTGGTTTCTGCCTGTAACACAACTTAAAACTTTTTGTCACTAAATCCTATGGTTACTTATAAATCATTGTCTCCTTTGACTTATTAGGAGCATTTGACAGAATGAAGCACTCTTGCCTTTTTTGAATAAAAAAATGTATCAAGTGTTCAAGCTAGAAATCAAGTGTATCAAGTGTTAGCTCTCACGCCTTCTCTCCCTACCCATTTCCAAGGTCAAGCAATTCACTCCAGGTCCTGTTAATTCCACCATATCACTATCTGCTGTACCCACCCATTCTCTCCATCCTCAAGGCACCACACTAGATCTGCTTTTCATTTTCTACTGCCCAGACCAAAAGACAGCCTTTGGTTGGGCCATCTTCCAGAGAGATCTTTCTAAGGTTAAGTGAGTCCATGTACTACTCTTTCTCAAAAGCACTCAATGTCTTCCCATGACCTGTGATACTCGAGGTGGCATTCAAGGTTCTTTAGGTATGGGCCCCAACCCTTCTCTAGCTTTTCACTACTACTCTTCTTGGAAGAACTCAATGCTTTACTACACCAAAATTTTATTTTTCCCTGAATGGGTCCATTGCTTCATATCTCTGAGTCTCTGCTTTTACTGTTCCTTCTGTCTGGAATGGCATTTTATACCTTGTTTATCTAGAAAACTCCTATGCTTTAAAACCCATTGATGGAAGAGACCAAGGATGAATGGTGCCTCTGAAAACAAGGAAAGAGGGAATTTCAAGAAGGAGGCTGTATGGGACACTGGAGTTGGCTACGCAATATCCATTCCACCCTCTTTCCACCCAGCAATTATGTTTGGTTGGGATTGACCCCATCTCAGCTCCAGCAGAGGGGCCTGATTGATATGAGCCTGTCAAGTAATCCTGTTCCTTTGCTGCAGGGGTGGGCAATTGGGGCACAGCATTTCCCTGGATGCAGTGATTGGGCACATGACCTGAGGTGGTCCAATCAGAGTCAGGCCTCCTTCTTCCCCAGGGCAGGGATGAAGGAAGAGAGTGTTCCTTCTTTCTTCCCCTGGCTAGATGGGAACAAAAAGAACACAGTCCCAAGGACTTCTGGAAGCCAACTTACTACCATGGGAAAAATCAGTCTGAGGAGAAAGCTAACACAAGAGGGCAGAGTTGTGAGAATCTCGGAGGATGGAGCCATAGCCTGAGGACGCTGAACTTCACTTAGACCATTCCTAAAGCTCACCGTACTTTTGGACTTCTCATTTACAGAGCCAATAAATTTTCTTGTTTGTTTTGAACTCTCTATTTTTGATGATTTAAGACTCACAAAAAGTTACAAAATAGTAGAGAGTTTCCATTGTACCTTTCACCTAGTTTTCCTCCATGATAATATCTTATATAATCATGGAGTAATTTCAAAACTAGGAGACTGACATTAACATACTACAACTGACTAAACTACAAATCCTATTCAATTTTACCCATGTTTTTAATATGGGCTTTTTTTGGGTGTTTAGTACTATGAAAGTTTATCACACGTATGCGTGTGTGAATGCATGCTAAGTCGCTTCAGTCACGTCCAACTCTTTGTGACCCTGTGGACTGTAGCCTGCCAGGCTTCTCTGTCCATGGCACTCTCCGGGCAAGATTATTGGAGTGGGTTGGTGGCCATGCCCTCCTCCAGGAGATCTTACTGACTCAACCATTGAACCTGCTTCTTTTATGTCTCCTGCGTTGGCAGGCTGTTCTTCACCACTAGCGCCACCTGGGAAGCCCTATCATATGTACAGTTTTATATAATCACTGCCACAATCAAGACAAAGAACTGTCCCAACACCATGAATAAAAATTTCCTTATGCTACCCCTTTACGTCAGAACTTCCTCCTAAATCTAACGCTGGTAACCACTAACCCCTTCTCCATACATAACGTTGTCATTTAAGAAATGTTACGCAGATGAATTATACACTGTACAACCTTTTGAGATGGGCTTTTTTCACTCTGTTTAATACCCTTGCAATCCATTCAAGCTGTTATGTGTATTGATAGTTCATTTGTTTTTATGGCTGCATATATTCCATTATATGGTTGTACCATTTGCCCACTAAGGAACCTTTGGCTTATTTCTAGCTTTTGTCTATTAAAAACAAAGCTGTTATGAGCAGTTGTGTATAGGTTTTTGTACAGACATACATTTTCATTTCTCTAGGATAATAATAATATTGTTTTGAATGGTATAGTGGACTGAATGGTGACCCCCAAATATATCAGGTCCCAATTTCTGGAACCTGTAACTGTTAACTTCTATGGTTTTTGCAGATGTGATGAAATTAAGGACTTTGAGATGAGATTATCCTCAATTATCTAGATGGGCCCTAAATGCCATCACACGTGCCCTTATAGGAGAAAGGCAGCGGGAGATAGACACTCACAGATAGTGATGTAAAGACAGAGGTAGAGACTAGAGTGAGCTGCAAGCAAAGGAATGCTGGCAGTCACCAGAAACTGGAAGAGTCGAGGAACAGACTCTCCTGTGGAGTCGTTGATTTCTGCCCAGCAAAACTGGTTTTGAATTTCCAGCCCTGAGAACTGAGAGAGAATACATATCTACTATATCAAGCCACCAAGTTTGTGGTAATTTGATACAGTGGTCATAGGAAACTAATACATATAGTAAGGATGATTAACTTTATGAAAACACTGTCTTCCAAAGTGGCTATATATCATTTTAATTCCCACCAAAAATGTGTAAGAGATCCAGTTGCTCTATCCTCCCTTGGAATTATCAGTATTTTTACTTTAATATTCTGATAGGCGAGAAGTGGTATCTCATTGTGGCTTTAATATGTGTTTCCTTAATGGCTAATGAAGATGAAATATATTCTCATGTGCTTATTTGCTCTCTGTATCTCCTCTTCAGTAAAGTATCAGTTCAAGTCTTATGCTCATTTTCTAAAAGCATTGTTTGTTTTCTTATTTTTTTTGTTTTTAATTTTAATTAATTAAAATATTTTTGGCTGTGCTGGATCTTTGCTGACATGTGGGCTTTTCTCTATCTGTGATGAGCAGAGGCTACTTTCTAGTTATGGTACGTGGGCTTCTCACCGCGGTGGTGTTCCTTGTGGAGCACAGGCTCTGGGGCATGCAGGCTTCAGTCGCTGCAGCATGTGGGCTCAGTAGCTGTGTTTCCCAGGCTTTAGAGCACAGGCTCAGTAGTTGTGATGTGCAAACTCGTGTGCACACCTAGTTGCTCTGCAGCATGTGGGATCTTCCTGGATCTGGGATTGAACCCGTCTCCCGAATTGGCAGGCAGATAGATTCTATACCACTGAACCACCAGAGAAGCCCTGTTTGTTTTCTTAATGTTGAGTTCAGGAGACTCTTTATATGTTCTGGGTAAAAGACCTTTGTCTGATATGTGAACATTATTTCCCAGTTAGAGGCTCTTCTTTCCCTCTTCTTAATAGAGTCTTTATCAGCACAAACATTTTGAATTTTGATCTAGATCAATGACTAATGTATTTTTTTGTGCTTTTGATGGCTTGTCTAAGAATTCTTTGCCTAACCCCGGGTCATGAAGATCTTCTCCTGTCTTCTTCTAAAAGTTTTATAGTTGTATAGGCTACATTTTAGTCCATGATTTATTTTGGGTTAATTTTTATATAATGTATGAGGTTATGTAAAAGGTGTTTTTTTAACCTATGGAAGTCTAGTTGTTTCAACATTATATATTGAAAAGACTATTCTTCTCCCATTGCATTGCTTTTATACTTTGTCAAAAATCTTTTGGACATACATAGGATGTGGGTCTATATCTTTGATAGGAACAAAGTAGATGATTAAATAGTTAATCTCACTAGGGGATTGTAAGTAGAAAATATATGAGAGACACCTATAAGTTAATGATCACTCAAGAAAGCAAGTTTGCTTAACCACAAAAATTACATGGTGGATTTAAAAAATATGGGAGACCCCTGTAAGTTAATGATTACTCAAAAAGTGGGTTTGCTTAACCACAAAACCAAGCAGTCTTGCTTAGCAACAAAACCATGCAACAGAAGGCCGAGACATGCCCCCAAACAATAGAACAATGGTGGCACGAGACCCACATCCTGCCCAGTGACCTCAGTGAGTTAATGATCCCTAGGACATGCGCTCTGCACACATAAAAAACAGTAATTTGTAGACCTAAGCCTGACCATGTGCGGACAAAAAACTCCCCTGCCCAAAGGAGGAGAAGATGATGATGGGAGCATGACATCTACTCAAGAAAGACAAAGTTCTTCTCCCCCTCCCCACTTCTCCTTTGATTATAAAGCTGTAGCCCAGTAGGTTCTTGGGGCGAGGCATTTCTCACCTGCTGGCTTGTAAACCTCACAAGCTTCCTATTCTAATAAATCCCTTCTTATCTATCATTTTGCCTCTTGCTTAATTCTTTTCTGCACTGGGATATGAAGGACTATGGTACCAGGGTTCTTCAGAGCCCCTGAAATGCCACTCAGTCAGTTTTATCATATCTAGGTGTCTGTCCCTCCTCCAGTACCACACTGTCCTCAGTATTGTTGCTCTATAATGGGTTAAAATCAAGTAGGGTGATTTCCTCCAACTTTATCTCTTTTAATATTATTTTAGCTACTCCATTTCCTTTGTCTTTCCATATAACTTTTAGAATCAGCTTGTCTATATATACCAAAGAGCTGCTATGGTTTTTAATCTTTGCTATGTTGAGTCTTCCAATTCATGACATAGTGTGTGTGTGTGGGTGTGTGTGTGTGTGTGGCTCAGTCGTGTCTGACTCTTTGCAACCCTGTGGACTGTAGCCCGCCAGGTTCCTCTGTCCGTGGAATTCTCCAGGCAAGAATGCTGCAGTGGGTTGCCATTTTCTCCCTCAGAGGGTCTTCCTGACCCAGGTATCAAACCTGTGTCTCCTGCATTGGCAGGCAGATTCTTTACCACAGAGCCACCAGGGAAGCCCATGACATAGTGTCTCTCTCCATTTATTTAGGTCTTCTTTGATTTCCTTCACTAGCATTTCGTAGTTTTTATTGTATAGATCCTATACATGTTTGTTAGCTTTACACCTCATTATTTCATTTTTCAGAGTGACTATAGATGATATTTTATTTTTTAAAGGTCTGTCTTTTTAGAAAATATTTATTTACTTGGCTGGGTCTTTGTTGCTGCACGCAGCCTTTCTCTAGCTGTGGCAAGTGAGAGCTACTCTCTCCTTGCAGTGGGCAGGGTTCTCATCACTGCAGCCTCTCTTGTTGTGGAGCATAGGCTTTGGGGAACAGGCTCAGTAGCTGTGGCATTAGAGCTCAGGTGCCTCGAGGCATGTGGAATCTTCCCAGAGCAGCAATTGAACTCCTGTTGTCCCCTGGATTGGCAGGCGGTTTCTTAACCAGTGGACCTCCAGGGAAGTCCCTATATTTAAAATTTAGTCTCTAGTTGTTTGTCACTGATACATATATAAATACAATTGATATTTGCTTCTGACCTTGCGTACTATGAGCTTGCTAAGTGCACTTATTAGGTTTAGGAGGTTGTTTAGTGTGTCCCTGTGTGTTTTGTAGATTCTTTGGGATTTTTTGTTATTTAAGCTTGCATTTTAAGGCATTCCATTTGGCACAAGGATTTAGTTCAATTTTCTATTCAATGCAAGAATCTCCTTCAATAAATCCCACATTTAGCCTTTTCCTGGTTACCTTCCAGGCTTAGGGGTGCTTTTTAAATGGAGAGTTACAAACTGGTGAACCAAATATAGCCCTCATGTAACTTAGAGGGGGCACTTTGCAAAAGAATTTCAGGTCTTAGTCTAAGAAAGACCTAGCTTTTTTGAATCAACATCTGCCTCCCTATGGCTTCTCCCACTGATTTAACTCTGTTCTCTGACATCTCATAAAATGTCTCTTCTTCATGCCCCAGGACAACCTTGCAGAGGCCTGGGGTCCTGGGGTGCAAGCCCTGAGCCTTCTTTGCTCAGGGCCAAATGTCCCCAGCTCTTCAGCCCATATACACATAATCTGGTTCTCAGACCAAGCTGGTCACTCACCTCTGATCACCTTCTGACTGATTAGTCAAGGTTCTTCTTAAATTGTGGGGCTCTGGACTGCAAGGAGATCCAACTAGTCCATTCTGAAGGAGATCAGCCCTGGGATTTCTTTGGAAGGAATGATGCTAAAGCTGAAACTCCAGTACTTTGGCCACCTCATGCGAAGAGTTGACTCATTGGAAAAGACTCTGATGCTGGGAGGGATTGGGGGCAGGAAGAAAAGGGGACAACAGAGGATGAGATGGCTGGATGACATCACTGACTCGATGGATGTGAGTCTCAGTGAACTCCAGGAGATGGTGATGGACAGGGAGGCCTGGCGTGCTGCAATTCATGGGGTCGCAAAGAGTTGGACACGACTGAGTGACTGATTTGATCTGATCTCTGATCTGATCTGAGCCGCAGGCAGTCAGGGGTTGGGAGGAATCCTTGGGCTTTTAGGAGTTATAAAACCTTGGCTTAAATCCTCATCCTTATATTAAATTATTACACTGCTGCTGCTAAGTCACTTCAGTTGTGTCCAGCTCTGTGAGACCCCATAGACGGCAGCCCACCAGGCTCCCCCGTCCCTGGGATTCTCCAGGCAAGAACACTGGAGTGGGTTGCCATTTCCTTCTCCAATGCATGAAAGTGAAAAGTGAAAGTGAAGTCGCTCAAGTTTCTGACTCTTAGTGACCCCATGGACTGCAGCCTACCAGGCTCTTCTGTCCATAGGATTTTCTAGGCAAGAGTACTGGAGTAGGGTGCCCCGCTAACCCCTTCTCTCTGGATCTCAGTTACTATTGTATCAAATAGGGTAGAAAGTAGGACTGGCCTCATTTTTCTATTTGTTTTCCCTTGAATTCCAAATGGTAAAGAATTCTGTCTCTTTAATGGACTGCCTTTATTAGGTACTAGCCTCCCCACTCCCCATGACCATTTTCTGTTAATCAAAGAGTTCTCATTAGCAGGAAAGAGCCCATGCTAATTACCCTCCTTAGCCTAATACAATTCTAGCTCAAAACAAAGAAACTTGGTCCTAGTAAAACCTTTGAAATATTGGAAATTGCTCAAGAATCCTCATTGCTATATTTAGGGACCTTGAGTGATATATTTGGAACCAAAGTTGTGAACCTGTGGAGTGGATGGTAAAATGTTACCTCTGAGATGTGATGGCCAATATGTTCTAATTCAATTGGGGGTAAAGAAGGACCACCATTCTCTTGCTTCCAGACTCTATAATTCTGTTAACATGACCTGAGATTTCACTCATTTTTTTTTGGCAGATACATCAAAATGCAGGTTCACACTGAACTTGTGGGCCCAATATGCCTTTTTTTTACATGATTCTCTTTCCCAGATGCCACGGATTCCCTCACATGAGTATCCCAGGGTCTTCAAATCCACAACTCTTCAATCCCCTTCCAGGGAAACCAGCAAAATAGGCAGTGGTCCAACTCTTGAGTACACTATTTCTGCCTCTTCCTCTGGCTGATATATAATGAAAGTTATTAAAGTCCCTCAGTGGTGCCTGAAGCCTGGGGGAGGAAGAACCATCTTATAAAGGTGCTAGCCAAGAGGAGAGGAGGATGCCTAAGGCACATATAAAAGATTCAATTTTCAAGTTACAATAAGAAGATTCATGTTTGGCTAAAACACGCTGGCACAACATCTTATTCGATTCTTCTAACGATTCTCTGCGGTGAGTGTTATTATTTCATGTTATAGACAAACACAGACAGAGAAGGTTGCCGTTGGCACAGCTATTAGTGCTGGATCCAGGATACACTTTCAATTCTACTTGATTCCAAAGCTTGGGCTCTTTCCACAGAGCAAGTCTTAGTATAGGTTAGGAACTCTGCTAGGTGCTGGGGACACAAAGGCATTTAAGACACGATTCCTATCTTTGACATATCAACAGTCTGAGGCGACTAACATGTAAACATCTAAATGCCTAACGATAATAAAAATGAGGGTTACTCATTTTTAAAAGCCACCATGTATTAGAAACCAAACTCCAATGTAAGCTTCATCTCTAGTTTTATTGCTTTCTTAGTGGGTATTATTGTACACATTTTACAGAGTAAATTAAGGTCCAGGGAGAAGTGACTCTCCTAAGGCCACACAGTGAGAGTAACAAAGCCAGAATCAGAGCCAGGTTCTCTGACATTCCAGCAGGGTTGTGCTTTCCCATATTTTTTTCAGGGACCTTTTGGCCAGTCCCCCCATTGCCTGGGGTCTTAGCCTGTGGTGACCAGCAGGAAAGGAGTTCTCAGATTTTCTCCCTGATTGAAGATGAGTCAGCCTTGACTCATCTCTGAGGCTTGTTTGGGTCATAGGTACCACCTCTCCAAGTGTGGTTAAGTAAAAAGCAGTGGGCTCTGAGGAAGTGGAACACTTCCTGGAAGGTCAGAGGGCCTGCTATAGGAAAAGGTCTTTGGCCCTGGAGGCAAAGTCTTGGCTCGATTCCCAGGAGCCCTAAGGGTTAGAGGGACTTCCCAGGTGGTGCTGGTGATAAAGACTTCACCTGCCAATGCGAGAGACCCAGGAGACCTGGGAATGGGTTCAATACCTAGGTCAAGAACATCCTCTCAAGTAGGAAACGGCAGCCCACTCCAGTATTCTTGCCTGGAGGAATTCCATGGACAGAGGAGCCTGGTGGGCTACAGTTCATGGGGTGGCAAAGAGTCAGACACGACTGAGCATCAGAGCCACAAGCCAATTAATGCCCAATAGTTCTCTGAGGTGGTTGTTAACTGTATTCAGACCAGCAATGAATGAGAGAGGTGAGAGATGAGTTAGTGAAAATGACTGATTAATGATATCCCCACCAACATTTTTCAGAGGAGGATGAGTCTCCCCACCTCCCATTTTTTATCTCTTATTAAAGGTACCTAGGTTAGAATACTTACCTCACTTACCCCATCAGTAAAATAGAGTTGATAATAACCTAAAGTAGCTGAACAGGTTAAATGGGATAATGTGTTTAAAGTCCTTGGCATAGTGCCTAGCACAAAAGTAGGTGCTTGGTCAGCCTCTGATCAAGCTAGTTCCTCACAAAGTACAAGAATGAGAAAGCTATGGTCTTCATTGCATCCCGAGTTTGAGGGATGGGTGGGATAGGGTTGATGGGACAGTAGAGAATACCTGGGCAGCAAAAGGAGCCTATCTTCAGAAACTGTTCTATTTTCACTCTGCTCTTGTCAAGGAACTCCCCACCCCACCCTTGCCCCCAGGCTCAGAGATTAGGACCCAAGGTACAGTGTGTAGTGATTGTGGGTTTTAGAGTAGGGAAATCGGGGTTGACATCCCCACATGACAAGCCCACTAGCTGTGTAGACTTGGGCCAATTGCCTTCTCGTGGCTGAGCCTTGATTTCCTCTCCTGTAAAATGGGGCTAATGATCTCTCTATGGGCTTCCCAGGTGCGCTAGTGGTAAAGAACCTGTGAATGCAAGAGACATAAGAGACTCAGGTTCAATCCCTGGGTGGGGAAGATCCTCTGGAGGAGGGCATGGCAACCCACCCCAGTATTCTTGCCTGGAGAATCCCCATGGACAGAGAAGCCTGGCAGGCTACAGCCCATAGGGTCGCACAGAGTTGGACATGACTGAAGCAACTTAGCACGCGTGCATGCACACACGATCTCTCTACAGGTCCTACTGTAGAAGGAGACAAAAACAGATGAAAGTCTGTGTGAGGGGGAAAGCTCTGAGTGTAAGGGAGTGGCCTGTAAACGTTGATGCTGGGTTTGATCAACCCAAGTGTTGGGTTGATGCTGCGGGTTCAGAGGAAGGAGAGGATAGCACTTCATGAAGAAGAGAGAAAGGAACTAAGAGCTGAGTTTGGGCAAAAGACAGAGAGAGCTGAAAGCTGTTATTTAATAAACAGGAAGTGCATTTTTCATTTTAAAAATAAGAAGCAAAAAGCAAGAACACAAGCTGTATCAAACCCTGGTGATTGAATAATCAAAAAATCTAGCCGGTGGCTGAGCAGTGAAAAGCAAGAGGGTCGTCTTCATTCACAGGACCGCCAGGTGAGCTGTGTTCCATTGATTTAGAAAGGCTGCAGGTGATAGGGTGGGGGGAGATGAGGGGAGCAGGGTATAAGCACCCTACACACCCGGCCTGGTAAGGTAGAAATAGGACTTTGGAGGCAGAAAAATACACACATTTGAATTACAACTCTGCAGTTTACAAACTGTGACCCCGTGGGCAAGTCATCTGACCTCTTTGAAACACTGTTTTCACATCTGTAAGATGGGCTATAATAATACCTACCTCACTGGGGTAGTTTGGAAAAATCAGACAAGATAGTGCATGTAAAGTTTCAAACAGAGTCTGGCATCAAGTAGGGACTTCCCTTCTTCAGCACAGGGATAAGGAGAGGAAGGAAGGTGGAGATGGAGTTGGCTCTAACATTCACTCACTAGGTATGTGGGCCTTAGTCTCCACATCTGTAAAATAGATTTTAATAAGATCCATACACTGCCTGGTTATTATGAGGAGCAAATGAAATTGTCTGTTTAGAGTTAATGCATTCCTTTTAACGACAGTATTATTTTTCATTCCTCCTATACTGATGGACATTTAGTTTCTTTCCAGTGTGACAAATTGTCATGGTATCCATCTTTACAAGTCCTCTCCTAGTGCAACTGTGTCTCTAAGGCAGATAATTAGAAGTGGAATCACTAATAGGCTATATACATTTTCAGTTTAAATGGATAGTGCCAAAATGCTGTACAAGTGGTTTTGCCAATTTATTCTTACCAGTGGTATATGAGATTACCCATTCCCCCATGTAACCTTCTCACTATCAATGTGATCCATTTTTTATTTTTGCCAATGTAATTGTTTTTTAAATCATTTTTTGAAAAGGTATGTCATTCTTAAATTGCATTCTCCTGATTATGAGTAAGGTAGAGTATCTTTTTATGTGTGTTGGGCATTTGTATTTTTTGGTGGATTATGTATTTCTCATGTGTTTAAAGGTGCACTTATATATCCTGGATATCAATCTTGTCTCTATTTTATATACAGTTGATTCTCATTATTTACTGCGCACGCATGCTCAGTCACTAAGTTGTGTCCAAGTGTTTGCAACCCCTCTGTCCATGGATTTCCCAGGCAAGAATACTGTAGAGGGTTGTCACTTCCTTCTTCAGGGGATGTTCCCAATCCAGGGATCAAACCTGCATTTCCTGCTTGGCAGGCAGATTCTTTACCACTGAGCCATGAGGAAAGTGAAAGTGAAAGTTGCTCAGTCGTGTCCAACTCTTTGCAACCCCATGGATAGTCCATGGAATTCTCCAGGCCAGAATTCTGGAGTGGGTGGCCGTTCCCTTCTCCAGGGGATCTTCCCAACCCATGGATTGAACCCAGGTCTCCGGCATTGCAGGAGCCACCAGGGAAGCCCATTATTCACTGTTATTTTGTTCTATTAAGTTACCATTAACACTGAATTAGCAAACACTGAATCAATTGCCCCTTGCTGCTGCTGCTAAGTCACTTCAGTCGTGTCTGATTCTGTGCGACCCCACAGACGGCAGCCCACCAGGCTCCCCCCATCCCTGGGATTCTCCAGGCAAGAATATTGGAGTGGGTTGCCATTTCCTTCTCCAATGCATGAAAAGTGAAAAGTGAAAGTGAAGTCGCTCAGTCATGACTGACTCTTAGCGACCCCATGGACTGCAGCCTACCAGGCTCCTCCATCCATGGGATTTTTCAGGCAAGAGTACTGGAGTGGGGTAGGGAAATACAAATTTAGGTTCCTGTGAGCCTCTGGTCACATTTTTGTCAACCAATCAATACATAACTTTGCTTTCTGTATGATTCTGCTTAAAGATACCTTATTTAACATATATTACTAATTGATAACATTTAACTCATGTGTATTGAACACATGTATTTTTTCCATAAGGCACATGACAGCCTTTTTATGTTGAGGAATACTAGATAGCAATTCAACGTTATATTTGGGGGCCATTTTCAATAGTGAAATTGCCAATAAAAACACAAAAATGTGACACTAAATATACCATGAAAAGGACGCTTGTTCATAGTATGAGAGCTGAAACAAAAAGGCAAGCGTGGCCTTGTGCAGCCTCAGCTGGGCAACCTCAGTGTGACTGGGCAACTCAAAGTTTTTGTTGCTCTGTGCACATCCACGTCTGCAAATGACCTCAAAAACACTGAAAGTATTGATTTTTGAGGTTACAAATTAATTCTAGCAAGTAGGCAAATTCACCAATATGGAATCTGCAAATAAGGGTTGACTATGCGTCTATATTTACAATATCTTTGCAGTCCACCACTTGTTTTTTTAACTGTATACATAGTCTCTTTTGTGTTATTTGCATTTGTTGGAGGCAAATTTGCTAATATTTCTCTTATTTAAAAAACTAAACATTTTATTCATGTTACTATATTTTAATTAGTCTCTTTCTGGAGTCTTCTTCTATTCTAAGGTTTCTCAACATCAACAGTATTGACATTCTAGGTCAGATAACCCTTTTTTTTAGACCTTGTTATGCAGCCTGTGGGACCTTCCTTAACCAGAGATAGAATCTGTGTCCCCTGCCCTGGAAGCACAGAGATTTAACTGCTGAACCACCAGGGAAGTTCTGGGTCAGATAACTCTATTGCAGAGTGCTGTCCTCTATATTGTAGGATGTTTAGTCATATCTCCCTGTAACAAATATACAATTATTTTGATTATCAATGAGCACATGAAGAGTTTGTGATGGAGATGTTCATATCATGAACCTCCTGCAAAATGTGCTGGTGCTTCTTAATATTCCAGAAACACACATAAGGCAAATAGTCCAAACATCATTTCCAAATATCTCCCCTCTGAAAAGGTGCTAGCCTGCTGAATACAAGGAAATCACGTGGCCCCTTTCTTACCTGTAGTCTGTAAGTTTAAGCCTGGGTCCAACTTTGTGTGGGGTTTTGAGCTGATGAACAGGTAACAAAGCGCACAGGCAGTGACAATGAAGGCCAGGAGGACCACTGCTGCTATGGACAGGCCCACGAGAGCGCCGACACTGGGGACAGAAAACCACAAGGGAGCAGAGTGTCAGGAAAGGACTTGGAAGGCAGCATGTTACAGGAGACATGTTGTAGGTGTTATAGGAATCAGCCAGCCTTAACTTTTGTTCTGTCTCTGCTTCCCTTAAACAGACTTTCGGGGCCTAAGCCTGGGAAAGAGCATCAGCTGTACGGCAAGTCCTCACCACGTACATAACTTGACGTGGCTTTATCCATATACATATTCAGTGCCATCATGTAGTTGAGACTGAATTTGTGTTCCCTTTATTCTCCTCTCCTTTCCTCAACCTGCTGCCACCCCAAGAAGCTAGAGATGATCTTTTTCAACAATTATTTTTTATTTATGTATACTTCATTTGGCTGCTCCACGTCTTAGTTATGGCATGTGAACTCTTAACTGTGGCATGAGGGATCTGGTTCCCCAACCAAGGAGCAAACCCGGCCCCCTGCATTGGGAGGGCAGAGTCTTAGCCACTGGACCACCAGAGAAGTCCCTAAAGATGATCTTAAAGAGCCCTCCCCATACTGCCATTTCTTAAAAATCAAGACACATAGCAATTTAATATCAACTGTCCTTCCACCCTCAAGGTAATATCTGACCCAGATAGTGGGTCATCACGGCAGTGTGGACTCCACATCTGAAACCCCTTTTCTGCTGCTGGTCCCTCACCCCTCAGCCTCATTGCCTCTGCACCAAGTCAGGCCCTGGTCATCTGGTCTCCAAACTTCTACCTTCTGGCTTGTTCAGGGAGCCACTGTCTTTCTGTTTCACATGATCCCTCCCATCATCTCCCCACATCAGAATTTTACCTGTCCTTGAAGGCCCATCTCAATGTCTCCTCCTCAGTGCTTTCCTTGGTCCCCTTTCTCTTTCTTTTCTTCTCCCAGTCCAGGTCTACCCAGCTAGGACACCTTACTCAGGGTCATTAGCACTTTCCACTTGGTCAGGGAGCCCAGTGTGGTAGGGAAAGAGCAAAGAGCTTTGGAACTCTCACAGACCCACCTGGTAAATTTAGGACCCAGATCTGTAACTAACTTGATATGACATCTTGATTAAATTATTAAGCTTGTTGAGTCTCAGCTTCTTTGCCTGAAAAGTGAGAATGATCAAAACACAGCACCTCTCAGGTGGTAGTGAGGGTGAATGATATCTATAATATTCTTGGCACATAGTAGTTCAACATATTCCTCATGCGTTCTTTGTAGGCATACTGAGACCATGTTTAACTGGCTCTGTTTTCCGCTTGTACGAGCCCTAGCACATAGCACACACTTAGCAATGATTATTGAGTACCTAATTTGTGTCAGACACTGTGGGATGTTCTCCCCGTGGCAGGACCAGGCTTGGCTGCGTGCCCCTCCTGCCTACGACTCCTTCTGCAGCTTTTCTGCCTTCCCTAGCCCAACCCTGACCCCGGCCTCAGATTCCTGCCTTTGCCATTTCTGCTGGATTTCACTCCCAGCTAGCTGATGGTTATCTTCCAGTAAACAGAAACACCTTAGAGCTTTGGAGAGTCTGCTTTCCCAGGGCTAAATCAATTATTGGCTATCCCTACAATGGAATAGTATAGAGCCATTAAAAACATGTTTTCAAATAAAATTTAAGATCAAGGATAAATTCTGATGAGTTAATGTGAAGTGAAAAAGGCAGGACCCAATAGTAGATATATAGTGTAGCCCTAACTTAAATACATAAATATAACATGTACATACATAACATAACAAGGTGAGGATGGATGGAAATACACTAAATGCTAATGGGCTGTCTCTAGGTATAGCACAGGCTATGGATGTCCTGTCCGTGTCCCACTGGATCTCACAATTCTGGAATATTCTGGCCAGGATTTCAATGCCAGCATATGTATCTCTTTGCCTGAAAGTTTTCTTGGGCCCAGAAGAATCTCTGCACACTGAACAGGTCAAAAGTATAGGAAAATGGATGCCTCCCTTCTCCCTCCAGCATGTAGCCAATGACTAAAAGAAACTGATATGTAAACACCCAGCTCCCCGGCCCTGAGGTGGGACGACTCTGAGATGCGTGTGCAGTGGCTGACACAGGATAGCAGTTTAAACGCTGGTGGCCCTTGGTGGTGACTTTCTTGGTAGCACACTGCCATTAACTCCTTCCCTTTCCCATCTCACTTCCCCACCCTGTACCAGTATTTTCTAGGATCATTTGTCATGTAAACTGCTTGCCTTAAAGTCCTTTGTTTCCCAGTCTTCTAGGAAACCCAAGCTAAGACACTGGGGATCTCCCATGATTGCTTTTCTTTTCTGTTTCTCCTGTCCTTTCTCTTTTTTTCCCACACCGAGCATGTAGTACTTTGTAGTTCTTTAGTATTAGTTTAATACTTTTTAGTTTAGTATTTTAATTAAATATTATTTCTTTTTTTAAAATCTACTCACTGTTTATAAGGCTGTTATCTGTGGCTCAGATCATGAACTCCTTATTGGCAAATTTGGACTTCAGTTGAAGAAAGTAGGGAAAACCACTAACCATTCATGTATGACCTAAATCAAATCCCTTACAACTATACAGTGGAAGTGACAAACAGATTCAAGGGATTAGATCTGATGGTAGACAGAGGGCCTGAAGAACTATGGATGGAGGTTTGTGACATTGTACAGGAGGCAGTGATCAAGACCATCCCCAAGAAAAAAAAATGCAAAAAGGCAAAATGGTTGTCTGAGGAGGCCTTACAAACAGCTATGAAGAGAAGAGAAGCAAAAGGCAAAGGAGCAAAGGAAAGATATACCCATTTCAATGCAGAGTTTCAAAGAATAGCAAGGAGAGATAAGAAAGCCTTCCTCAGCGATCAATGCAAAGAAATAGAGGAAAACAATAGAAAGACTAGAGATCTCTTCGAGAAAATTAGATATAGCAAGGGAACATTTCATGCAAAGATGGGCTCAATAAAGGACAGAAATGGTATGGACCTAACAGAAGGCATAAGATATTAAGAAGAGGTGTCAAGAATACACAGAAAAACTATACAAAAAAGATCTTCACGACCCAGACAATCACGATGGTGTGATCACTCACCTAAAGTCAGACATCCTGGAATGCGAAGTCAGGTGGGCCTTAGGAAGTGCCACCACGAACAAAGCTAGTGGAGGCGATGGAATCCAGTTGAGCTATTTTGAATCCTAAAACATTATGCTGTGAAAGTGCTGCACTCAATATGTCAGCACATTTGGAAAACTCAGCAGTGGCCACAGGACTGGAAAAGGTCGGTTTTCATTCCAATCAAAAGAAAGGCAATGCCAAAGAATGCTCAAACTACCACACAATTGCACTCATCTCACACACTAGCAAAGTAATGCTCAAAATTCTCCAAGCCAGGCTTCAACAGTACATGAACTGTGAACTTCCAGACGTTAACTGGATTTAGAAACGGCAGAGGAACCAGAGATCAAACTGCCAACATCTGTTGGATCATCAAAAAAGCAAAAGAGTTCCAGAAAAACATCTATTTCTGCTTTATTGACTATGCCAAAGCCTTTGACTGTGTGGATCACAACAAAGAAATTCTTAAAGAAAATTACACCCCGTGTGGAAAACTCTGAAAGAGATGGGAATACTAGAGCACCTTACCTGCTTCTTAAGAAATCTGTACACAGGTCAGGAAGCAACAGTAAGAATTGGACATGGAACAACAGACTGGTTCCAAATTGGGAAAGGAGTACATAAGGCTGCATATTGTCACCCTGCTTATTTAACTTCTATTCAGAGGACATCATAAGAAATGCTGGACTTGATGAAGCACAAGCTGGAATCAAGATTGTCGGGAGAAATATCAATAACCTCAGATATGCAGATAACACCACCCTTATGGCAGAAAGTGAAGAACTAAAAAGCCTCTTGATGAAAGTGAAAGAGGAGAGTGAAAAAGTTGGCTTAAAGCTCAACATTCAGAAAACTAAAATCACGGCATCTGGTCCCATCACTTCATGGCAAATGGATGGGGAAACAGTGGAAACAGTGACAGACTTTATTTTGGGGGGCTCCAAAATCACTGCAGATGGTGACTGCAGCCAATGAAATTAAAAGAACCTTGCTCCTTGGAAGAAAAGCTATGACAAACCTAGACAGCTTATTAAAAAGCAGAGACATTACTTTGCCAACAAAGGTCCATCCAGTCAAAGCTATGGTTTTTCCAGTAGTCGTGTATGGATGTGAGAGTTGGACTATAAAGAAAGCTGAGTGCCAAAGAATTGATGCTTTTGAACTGTGGTGTTGGAGAAGACTCTTGAGAGTCCCTTGGACTGCAAGGAGGTCAAACTAGTCCATCCTAAAGGAAATCAGTCCTGAATATTCATTGGAAGGACTGATGCTGAAGCTGAAACTCCAATACTTTGGCCAACGGATTCGAAGAACTGATTGGGAAAGATTGAAGGTGGGAGAAGGGGATAACAGAGAATGAGATAGTTGGATGGCATCACCAACTCAATGGACATGAGTTTGAGTAAACTCCGGGAGCCGGTGATAGACATAGGGAGGCCTGGCATGCTGCAGTCCCTGGGGTCACAAAGAATCAGACACGACTGAGTGACTGAACTGACTGACTGATCTGGAAGATTCATGCTCAGGTTGGGACCACACCCTTTACAAGGGACATCTATGGGTACCTGGCTGAAAAAAGCCTGTAAAAGTAGGATCCTTTGAGGAGTGGGTGAGAGAGTTGGGGGGATGCGTTCCAGATCAGCAGACAGTCAGGTAGTAGGCACTGCACTGAACGTCTTCCAGGGGACAGGGGAACCAGTTTCAAGGACAGAGCTGGGAAAAACAGGGGAGGGTCCAAGGGGGCAAAATCTGTCCTTAGTATAAGATGAACTCCAGGGAGTTCCCTGGTGGTCTAATGGTTAGGATTCTGGGCTTTTGCTGTCATTGCCTGGGTTCAATCCTTGGTCAAGGAAAGGAGATCTCACATAACATATGATGTGACCAAAAAAGTATAAGTTCAAAAAATGAGCTTCAAATGATCAGAGTTGTCCCATGGTGAATGTACTGCTTCAAGAGGTGGTGCGTTTTTTATTATCAGACAGGTTTGCACAAGACCTGAATGAATCCACCTTTCAATGAAGTTAAAGATTCTTGCTGATGATGGGTAACTGGCCTGAAGAGCCACTAGCCTTCTAGAATTTCACAAACCTACAACTCTGAAAGATAGGTAACCCACTGTGACTTCTGGGAAAGAACTGGAGGGGTGATCTAACATTTGTTAAGGTTTTTGAGTCAGGCAGTTCTAAGTTTGAATTCTGGCTCTCTCACATATAAGCTGAAAACTCTTTCACCTTTTGATCTTCATTTTCCTCCATTCATAAAATTCACTATCTCACCAGGTGTCCATACAGATTAAATGAGATAATGTATCTACAGTGCCTGAATGCCAGTTCTGCCCTTCAGCAAGGCTGCAGCCCTTGGGCTCACATCTTAATCAAAAACAGAAACTACTGATTACGGGTGTTTGGAAAGTCTATCAGACATGTGATAACACCAGCTGCTTCCCCACAGGGAGTCTTCATTTCCTGAGACATGCTTTTAAAACACCAATTCTCCTCTAGCACTATCCAAGGAAACAGTTTATCTGCAAATTTTTTAAAGGCCAGCTTTCATGAAAAGGGCCAAATGGAGTCCAGAGCAAAACAAGGTCTCCACCCTGCAATGGTGGGGCTCGACAGGAACACGCCAGAAGGGTTATTTCAGGGTCTGGAGTACACTGATCACCTAAATGTCCTGAGGACCCCAGTTTCCCTTCTCCACTTTGAAATTATCTATGATGTTTATGAACCATGTTCTAGCCAAGCCTAGGGGGTTTCCCTTGTGGATCACTGGTAAAAGAATCCACCTGCAGTGTAGGAGCCACAGAAAACATGGGTTTGATCCCTGAGTTGGGAAGATCCCCTGGAGAAGGGCATGGCAACCCACTCCAGTATTCTTACCAGGAGAATCCCACGGGCAGAGGAGCCTGGCAGGCTATAGGATATAGAGTCACAAAAAGTCAGAAACGACTGAAGCAACTTAACATGCACCCAGGAAAAGTCAGCCCTGCAGGCTGCCCTTGGGGTCATAAACTCTGAAGGACACTGATGTGCAATGTGACCTCATAGCTCACTTCATGCAACCTTCTACCTCACTGTCTGAGCCACTAAAGCACTCCATACCTCAAGAGGGTCCCAGGCAAGGAGAGGAACCACAGGGGTGTATGCGGAATCGGGTGGTAGGAGTGGAATGGGATTCTGACTGGGTGCTGACGGGTTTACTCATTTCTGTATCCCCAAGTGCCACAACGGTGCCCAAAAGACAACAGAGGGTCAGCCAGTGACTTTTCAAGTGATCTGAGTAGAGCAGGTTCAGTTCAGTTCAGTCGCTCAGTCATGTCCGACTCTTTGTGACCCCATGAACCACAGCACACCAGGCCTCCCTGTCCATCATCAACTCCTGGAGTTCACTCAAACTCATGTCCATTGAGTCGGTAATGCCATCTAACCATCTCATCCTCTGTTGTCCCCTTCTCCTCCTGCCTTCAATCTTTCCCAACATCAGGGTCTTCCCAAATGAGTCAACTCTTCACATCAGGTGGCCAAAATATTGGAGTTTCAGCTTCAACATCAGTCCTTCCAATGAACACCCAGGACTGATTTCCTTTAGGATGGACTGGTTGGATCTCCTTGCAGTCCAAGGGACTCTCAAGAGTCTTCTCCAACACCACAGTTCAAAAGCATCAATTCTGCCCACAGCTTTCTTTAGAGTCCAACTCTCACATCTGCATATGACTACTGGAAAAACCGTAGCCTTGACTAGACAGACCTTTGTTGGCAAAGTAATGTCTCTGCTTTTGAATATGCTGTCTAGGTTGGTCATAACTTTCCTTCCAAGGGGTAAGCGTCTTTTAATTTCATGGCTGCAATCACTATCTGCACTGATTTTGGAGCCCCCCAAAATAAAGTCAGCCACTGTTTCCCCATCTATTTGCTATGAAGTGATGGGACCAGATGCCATGATCTTAGTTTTCTGAATGTTGAGCTTTAAGCCAACTTTTTCACTCTCCACTTTCACTTTCATCAAGAGGCTCTTTAGTTCCTCTTCACTTTCTGCCATAAGAGTGGTGTCATCTGCATATTGATAATCTCCTGGCAATCTTGATTCCAGCTTGTGTTTCTTCCAGTCCAGCATTTCTCATGATGTTCTCTGCATAGAAGTTAAATAAGCAGGGTGACAATATACAGCCTTGACGTACTCCTTTTCCTATTCGGAACCAGTCAGCTGTTCCATGTCCAGTTCTAACTGTTGCTTCCTGACCTGCATACAGGTTTCTCAAGATGCAGGTCAGGTGGTCTGGTATTCCCATCTCTTGAAGAATTTTCCACAGTTTATTGTGATCCACACAGTCAAAGGCTTTGGCATAGGCAATAAAGCAGAAATAGATGTTTTTCTGGAACTCTTTTGCTTTTTCCATGATCCAGCGGATGTTGGCAAGTTGATCTCTGGTTCCTCTGCTTTTTCAAAAATCAGCTTGAACATCTGGAAGTTCACGGTTCACGTATTGCTAAAACCTGGCTTCGAGAATTTTGAGCATTACTTTAGTAGCATGTGAGATGAGTGCAGGAGCTGACTGTGGCTCAGACCATGAACTCCTTATTGCCAAATTGAGACTTAAATTGAAGAAAGTAGGGAAAACCACTAGACCATTCATGTATGACCTAAATCAAATCCCTTATGATATACAGTGGAATTGAGAAATAGATTTAAGGGCCTAGATCTGATAGATAGAGTGCCTGATGAGCTATGGAATGAGGTTCATGACATTGTACAGGAGACAGGGATCAAGACCATCTCCATGGAAAAGAAATGCAAAAAAGCAAAATGGCTGTCTCAGGAGGCCTTACAAATAGCTGTGAAAAGAAGAGAAACGAAAAGCAAAGGGGAAAGGAAAGATATAAACATCTGAATGCAGAGCTCCAAAGAATAGCAAGAAGAGATAAGAAAGCCTTCTTCAGCGATCAATGCAAAGAAATAGAGGAAAACAATAGAATGGGAAAGACTAGAGATCTCGTCAAGAAAATCAGAGATACCAAAGGAACATTTCATGCAAAGATGGGCTCGATAAAGGACAGAATATTGGTATGGACCTAACAGAAGCAGAAGATAGTAAGAAGAGGTGGCAAGAATACACAGGCGAACTGTACAAAAAAGACCTTCACGACCCAGATAATCACGATGGTGTGATCACTGACCTAGAGCCAGACATCCTGGAAGGTGAAGTCAAGTGGGCCTTAGAAAGCATTACTACAAACAAAGCTAGTGGAGGTGATGGAATTCCAGTTGAGCTATTCCAAATCCTGAAAGATGATGCTGTGAAAGTGCTGCACTCCATATGCCAGCACATTTGGAAAACTCAGCAGTGGCCACAGGACTGGAAAAGGTCAGTTTTCATTCCAATCCCAAAGAAAGGCAATGCCAAAGAACGCTCAAACTACCGCACAATTGCACTCATCTCGCACGCTAGTAAAGTAATGCTTAAAATTCTCCAAGCCAGGCTTCAGCAATATGTAAACCGTGAACTTCCTGATGTTCAAGCTGGTTTTAGAAAAGGCAGAGGAACCAGAGATCAAATTGCCAACATCTGCTGGATCATGGAAAAAGCAAGAGAGTTCCAGAAAAAAATCTATTTCTGTTTTATTGACTATGCCAAAGCCTTTGACTGTGTGGATCACATTAACTGTGGAAAATTCTGAAAGAGATGGTAATACCAGACCACCTGATCTGCCTCTTGATAAATCTGTATGCAGGTCAGGAAGCAACAGTTAGAACTGGACATGAAAGAACAGACTGGTTCCACATAGGAAAAGGAGTACGTCAAGGCTGTACATTGTCGCCCTGCTTATTTAACTTATATGCAGAGTACATCATGAGAAACGCCGGACTGGAAGAAACAAGCTGGAATCAAGATTGCCGGGAGAAATAACCTCAGATATGCAGATGACACCACCCTTATGGCAGAAAGTGAAGAGGAACTAAAAAGCCTCTTGATGAAGGTGAAAGTGGAGAGTGAAAAAGTTGGCTTAAAGCTCAACATTCAGAAAACGAAGATCATGGCATCCGGTTCCATCACTTCATGGGAAATAGATGGGGAAACAGTGGAAACAGTGTCAGACTTTATTTTTCTGGGCTCCAAAATCACTGCAGATGGTGACTGCAGGCATGAAATTAAAAGATGCTTACTCCTTGGAAGGACAGTTATGACCAACCTAGATAGCATATTCAAAAGCAGAGACATTACTTTGCCAACAAAGGTTTGTCTACTGAAGGCTATGGTTTTTCCTGTGGTCATGTATGGATGTGAGAGTTGGACTGTGAAGAAGGCTGAGCACCGAAGAATTGATGCTTTTGAACTGTGGTGTTGGAGAAGACTCTTGAGAGTCCCTTGGACTGCAAGGAGATCCAACCAGTCCATTCTAAAGGAGATCAGCCCTGGGATTTCTTGGAAGGAATGATGCTAAAGCTGAAACTCCAGTACTTTGGCCACCTCATGTGAAGAGTTGACTCATTGGAAAAGACTCTGATGCTGGGAGGGATTGGGGGCAAGAGGAGAAGGGGATGACAGAGGATGAGATGGCTCGATGGCATGACTGACTCGATGGACAATAGTCTGAGTGAACTCCGGGAGTTGGTGATGGATAGGGAGGCCTGGCGTGCTGTGGTTCATGGGGTGGCAAAGAGTCGGACATGACTGAGCGACTGATCTGATCTGAGATGAGTGCAATTGTGCAGTAGTTTGAGCATTCTTTGGCATTGCCTTTCTTTGGGATTGGAATGAAAACTGACCTTTTCCAGTCCTGTGGCCATTGCTGAGTTTTCCAAATGTGCTGACATATTGAGTGCAGTACTTTCACAGCATCATCTTTCAGGATTTGAAATAGCTCAACTGGAATTCCATCACCTCCACTAGCTTTATTCATAGTGATGCTTCCTAAGGGCCACTTGATTTCATATTCCAGGATGTCTGGCTCTAGCTGAGTGACCACACCATTGTGATTATCTGGGTCGTGCAGGTCTTTTTTGTACAGTTCTTCTGTGTATTCTTGGCACCTCTTCTTAATATCTTCTGCTTCTGTTAGGTCCATACCATTTCTGTCCTTTATTGAGCCCATCTTTGCATGAAATGTTCCCTTGGTATCTTTAATTTTCTTGAAGAGATCTCTAGTCTTTCCCATTCTATTGTTTTCCTCTATTTATTTGCATTGATCACTGAGGAAGGCTTTCTTATCTCTCCTTGCTATTCTTTGGAAATCTGCATTTAAATGGGTATATCTTTCCTTTTCTCCTTTGCTTTTTGCTTCTCTTCTTTTCACAGCTATTTGTAAGGCCTCCTGAGACAGCCATTTTGCTTGTTTTGTATTTCTTTTTCTTGGGGATGGTCTTGATCCCTGTCTCCTGTACAATGTCACAAACCTCTGTCCATAGTTCATCAGGCACTCTATCAGATCTAGTACCTTAAATCTATTTCTCACTTCCACTGTATAATCATAAGGGATTTGATTTATGTCATACTTGAATGGTCTAGTGGTTTCCCCCACTTTCTTTGATTTAAGCATGAATTTGGCAATAAGTAGTTCATGATCTGAGCGGGTTATGAGAGTCATTTAGACTTAGACATTTGTGGAGCAGGTCAAGCCAGGGCTTGGGACCAGACAGGCCTGAGTTTTCATCCTAGTTCTGACACTTCTTCTCACTAAGGTAATCTAAGAGAGTAACTTAACCTCTTACAAGTTTCCTCATCTGTAAAATGGAGAGATGTGGCAGAACTGTGATTGTGTAAATGCAACTAGCCCTAAAATGGTGTGAAGTAATGTTCTTTTACCACCAGACACATCCACAACTGAGCATTGTTACCACTTTGGCCCATCTCTCTTTCTGGAGCTATTTCTCCACTCTTCCCCAGTAGTATATTGGATACCTACTGACCTGGGGGGCTCATCTTCTGGTGTCATATCTTTTTAGCTTTTCATACTGTTCATGGGGTTCTCCAGGAAAGAATGCTGGGGTGGTTTGCCATTCTTTGCTTCAGTGGACCACATTTTGTCAGAACTGTCCATCCTGACCTGTCCGTTTTATGGATGTCGATGTGGTTATGTCTGGTGGTGAAAGTAAAGTCCTGTGTTGTAAAGAACAATACTGCAAAGGAACCTGGAATGTTAGGTCCATGAATCAAAGTCAATTTGATGTGGTCAAACAGGAGATGGCAAGAGTGAATATTGACATTTTAGTAATCAGTGGACTAAAATGGGTGGAAATGGATGAATTCAATTCAGATGACCATTATATCTACTACTGTGGGCAAGAAGCTCTTAGAGGAAATGGAGTGTCTCTCATAGTCAACAAAAGAGTCTTAAATGAAGTACTTGGGTGCAATCTCAGAAATGACAGAATGACCTCGGTTTGTTTTCAAGGCAAACCATTCGACACCATAGTAATCCAAGTCTATGCTCCAACCAGAGAAGGCAATGGCACCCCACTCCAGTACTCTTGCCTGGAAAATCCCATGGACGGAGGAGCCTGGTAGGCTTCAGTCCATGAGGTCACTCAGAGTCGGACACGACTCAGCAACTTCACTTTCACTTTTCACTTTCATGCACTGGAGAAGGAAATGGCAACCCACTCCAGTGTTCTTGCCTGGAGAATCCCAGGGACAGAGGAGCCTTGTAGGAGTCTGTCTATGGGGTCACACAGAGTCGGACACAACTGAAGCAACTTAGCAGCAGCATGCTCCAAACACTGATGCTGAAGAAGCTGAACAGTTCTATGAAGACCTACAAGACCTCTGGAACTAACACACAAAAAAATGTCCTTTTCATCATAGGGATTGGAATGCAAAAGTAGGAAGCCAATAAATACCTGGAGTAACAGGCAAGTTTGGCCTTGGAGAACAAAAATGAAGCAGAGTAAAGGCTAACAGAATATTCTCAAGAGAACACACTGGTCATAGCAAACACCCTCTTCCAACAACACAAGAGACAACTCTGCATATGGACATCACCAGATAGTCAATACTGAAATCAGATCAATTATATTCTTTGTAGTCAAAGATGGAGAAGCTCTATACAGTCAGCAAAAACAAGACCTGGAGCTTACCGTGACTCAGATCATCAGATTCTTATGGCAAATTTCAGACTTAAATTGAAGAAAATAAGGAAAACTACTAGGTCATTCAGGTATGACCTAAATCAAATCCCTTATAATTATACAGTAGAGGAAATGAATAGATTCAAGGCATTAGATCTGGTAGACAGAGTACCTGAAAACCTATGGATGGAGGTTCATAACACTGTACAGGAGTTGGTGACCAAAACCATCCCCAAGAAAAAGAAATGCAAGAATGCAAAGTGGTTGTCTGAGAAAGCCTTACAATAGCTGAGAAAAGAAGAGAAGCAAAAGGCAAAGGAGAAAGGGAAAGATATACCCAACTAAATACAGAGTTCCAGAGAACTGCAAGGAGAGATAAGAAAGCCTTCTTATGTGAATAATGAAAAGAAAGGAAAACAATAGAATGGGAAAGACTAGCGATTTCTTCAAGAAAACTGGAGAAGGGGAATGTTTCATGCAAAGATGGGCTCAACAGAGCACAGAAATGGCAAGGACTTAACAGAAGCAGAAGAGATTAAGAAGCAGTGGCAAGAATACACAGAAGAACTATATAGAAAAGGTCTTAATGACCAGGATAACCATGATGGTGTGATCACTCACCTAGAGCCAGACATCTTGAAGTGTGAAGTCAAGTGGGCCTTAGGAAGCATCACTACGAACAAAGCTAGTGGAGGTGATGGAATTCAAGATGAGATATTTCAAATCCTAAAAGATGATGTTGTGAAAGTGCTGCACTCAATATGTCAGAAAATTTGGGAAACTCAGCAGTGGCCACAGGACTGGAAAAGCTCAATTTTCATTCCAATCTCAAAGAAGGGCAATACCAAAAAATGTTCAAACTACCATATAATTGTACTCATTTCACTTGCTAGCAAGGTAGCGCTCAAAATCTTTCAAGCTAGGCTTTAGCAGTACTTGAACCGAGAACTTCCAGATGTAAAAGCTGGATTTAGAAAAGGCAGACAAACCAGAGATCAAATTGCAAACATCCACTGGGTCATAGAGAAAGCAAGAGAATTCCAGAAAAACATCTGCTTCATTGACTACACTGAAGCCTTTGACTATGTAGATCACAACAAACTGTGGAAAATGCTTCAAGAGATGGGAATACCAGACCACTGTCTCTTGAGAAACCTGTACGTGGGTCAAGAAGCAACAGTTAGAACAGGACATGGAAAAAAAGACTGCTTCAAAACTGGGAAAGGAGTACCTCAAGGCTGTATATTGTCACCCTGCTTATTTAACTTATATGCAGAATACATCATGCAAAATGCCAGGCTGGATGAATCACAACCTGGAATCAAGATTGCGGGAAGAAATATCAATAACTTGAGATATGACATCACCCTAATGACAGAAAGTGAGGAGAAACTAAAGAGCCTCCTGATGAGGGTGAAAGAGGGGAGTGAAAAACCTGGCTTAAGCTCCCTCCACCCCCGCCGCGGGTCCCAGCAGCACGGTTGGCGGGAGGAGCGGCAGCGGTCAGGCTACTCAGCTTCGCGAAGGCTCTCAGCGCGCCGCGGCCCTCAGGCACCCGGCTCTGGCCCGCCCCGTCGCCACGATGCCCAAGAGGAAGGTCAGTTCCGCCGAGGGGGCGGCGAAGGAGGAGCCCAAGAGGAGGTCGGCGAGGTTGTCAGCTAAACCGGCTCCTGCAAAAGTGGAAACGAAGCCAAACAAGGCGGCGGGAAAGGATAAATCTTCAGACAAAAAAGTGCAAACAAAAGGGAAAAGAGGAGCAAAGGGAAAACAGGCGGAAGTGGCCAACCAGGAGATTAAAGAAGACTTACCTGCAGAAAATGGAGAGACTAAAAACGAGGAGAGCCCAGCCTCTGATGAAGCAGAAGAGAAAGAAGCCAAGTCTGATTAATAACCACACACCGAGTCCTGTCAGTGGTCCCTGTTTCCCTTCTTGTACAATCCAGAGGAATATTTTTATCAACTATTTTGTAAATGCAAGTCTTTTAGTAGCTCTAGAAACATTTTTAAAAAGGAGGGAATCCCACCTCATCCCATTTTTTAAGTGTAAATGCTTTTTTTTTAAGAGGTGAAATCATTTGCTGATTGTTTGTTTTTTGGTACAACCAGAATATAGTGGGATATTGGATACGGGAGGCTTTGATTGTCTTGGGTGTCAGCTTAACATTCCATAGATGGGGGGTAGCTTTTATATCCTGTAACACAAAAGCATACTAAGTGGCAGTTTGGAGTCAGTTGTGCATTTAATGTCTTGAACACTTTAAATTACTTCTCTTCCCATATTGTTTTGGTAGAATTATTTCCTATAGCAAACCACTTTTTGATCTTGGCTCTCCTGGTCAGAATTTTGTGCACTATACTATAAAATCTTTGGTCGTGGTAGTCCACTTTTCCTAGTAACTTGGTTAATGTGCTGTGAACGATTGACAGTTTGGGTATGTAGTGTATATGATATTAAATTGTGAATCAGTGGGACTTATGATGTAACAACATATCAATATTTGAAGATATTGGTACTTGAGATCCTGTTAAGGAAAGTTTGCTCCAAATTTTAAGCTGGAAAGTCACTGGAATAACTGGTAAGAATCACAACTACATGATATTTTAGATTTCTGGTACATATGTTAAGAATTGTGTACAAATGGAAACATCTGTGTAGTGATCCTCAAAACAACCAATAAAATCTCAGTTATAAAAGAATTTTCATAAAAAAAAAAAAAAAACAAACCTGGCTTAAAACTCAACATTCAAAAATCTAAGATCATGGCATCTGGTCCCTTCACTTTATGGCAACCAGTTGGGGAAAAAGTGCAAACAGTGACAGATTTTATTTTCTTTGGCTCCAAAATCACTGCTGATGGTGACTGCAGGCATGAAATTAAAAGACGCTTGTTCTTTGGAAGGAAAGCTATGACAAACCTAGACAGCATACTAAAAAGCAGAGACATCACTTTGCCAACAAAGGTCTATATAGTCAAAGCTATGGTTTTTCCAGTGGTCATGTATGGATGTGAGAGTTGGACTATAAAGAAAGCTGAGTGCCAAAGAATTGATACTTTTGAACTGTGGTGTTGGAGAAGACTCTTGAGAGTTCCTTGGACTGTAAGGAGATCAAACTAGTCCATCCTAAAGGAAATCAGTCCTGAATATTCATTGGAAGGACTGATGCTGAAGCTGAGACTCCAATACTTTGGCCACCGGATGCGAAGAACTGACTCATTGGAAAAGACCCTAATGCTGGGAAAGATTGAAGGAGGGGGGAGAAGGGGATGACAGAGGATGAGATGGTTGGATGGCATCACCGACTCAATGGACATGAGTTTGAATAAACTCTGGGAGTTGGTGATAGACAGGGAGACCTGGCGTGCTGCAGTCCATGGGGTCACAAAGAGTCAGACACGACTGAGCAACTGAACTGAACTGAACTGATGGTTTTTCCAGTAGTCACATACAGATGTGAGAGTTGGACTATAAAGAAGGCTGAGCGCCAAAGAATTGATGCTTTTGAACTGTGGTGTTGGAGAAGACTCTTGAGAGTTCCTTGGACTACAAGGAGATCCAACTTGTCAATCCTAGAGGAAATCAGCCCTGAATATTCATTGGAAGGGCTGATGCTGAAGCTGAAACTCCATTACTTTGGCCACCTGATGTGAAGAGCCAGCTCATTGGAAAAGACACTGATGCTGGGAAAGACTGAGGGCAGGAGGAGAAGGGGGTGACAGAGTATGAAATGGTTAGATGGCATCCTCAACTCAGTGGACCTGAGGGAGATAGTGAAGGACACACTCAGGGAGATAGTGAAGGACAGGGAAGCCTGGTATGTTGTAGTCCATGAGGTCACAAAGAGTTGGACACGACTTCGCAACTGAACTGTGCCTAGCATAGCACCTGGCACAAAGAAAAAGCTATAACCAACGAACGAAAATATGGATAAACACAGAATATATGAATATAATTCTGCAAGCGAAAGCAGCCAAATGTGCAGGATTTGAAAACCTGGCCATCTGAAAATCCTTTGAAATTACAAACCGAGCTGTCTAGAAAAAGCAATGATATCTGTAATTGTTAGTGGCATATGCCAAGCTGATTTTACCTTGATCTTGATCTCATTTGGCCCTTGCCCTAGTCAGCATCATCATCCCCATCTGATAAGTGAAAAGACAGTGGCTCAGAGAGGGTTTAAGGCAGGCTGTCCTTTCACACCCAGAAGGCGTGCAGCCTCCAGTCACATACCTCCAAGGGACAGGAAGATCAAAGTCTACAGAGATGGCCCACCGCATTTTTGCTGATGCCTGTTTTCTAGAGCACTCAGGATCAAGTCCTGTTTTCTGGATGAGGCCTTTGGAGACCCAGAGAGACTGAGATCTATTGATCTATTGCCCTCTCAGCTCCACACTTAGGTTCCAGGAATGTCAGCACTGGTCTTATCATCTCCTTCTCTGAACAAGTGAGGAGACTGGGGTCCTGTGGGTGGGGGTTCACTGCAAATACACTGATCTGGCTTCTGCTGTGGCATTATGTCATTGTTTAATGATGAACTTGAAGGCAACTCTGAATCTCTGGTCATCTGCCTTCACTCAGAACTCACCACAGGACCTGACATGCTAAGTTCACAGGCAAGGGTGGCTGAAAGAATGATTAAATATGAGCAGGAACAAAAGGACTGAGGTTGGGCTGAGTCTTGGATTGAGTTGGAGAATAGCATCTACTGAAGTACTAAGGCTTGTGAGTGAGGTCTAGATAATGTTTGGAGTCAGGGTGGGGAAGGAGAGCTGAGGTGGGGTTGCAGGGAGGATGAAGGAGGAGATCAGGGCTGCTGATAGAGTAAGGGCTTGGATCAGTACTGGGGAGTGGGTAAGGTCAGGAATGAGGCTGGTGATGATATCAGGAAGGGGACCATGCTGGGCACACAGATAAAGGAGTTATCCTGTGAATGCTGCAGGATGGGAGTTTGCTGTTAGGGTGGGGGTTGTTGTGTAATTTGGGTTGAGGGTGGTGGATGAGGACATCTGGAGTGGGGATGAAATGAAGCTTTTCCAGGGTGAAGTTGGGGTAGGGTTCAAGGATGGATCTGAATAACGGTTGGGTTAAAATGGGGGAATGGAGCGGAGAAGCGGCTGCAGGGGGGATCTGGGTTGGTGAGAGCCTGAGGGGGTAAAGGCGGGTGGGGGTCGGTGCTGACTTTGGGGTGGGCACTGGATGAGGGCTGAGGGTTTAGCACACGGTTGGGCCGAAGATGGAGCAAGGGGGCTAGGACGGGAACGGGGTTCTAGGTGGGGTGAGGGCCAGGGCCGGTACCTGAGCCACCACATGTAGCTGTGCTCGTAGGGGAAGAAGCTGTGCGGGTCGTCGCAGCAGTACTTGTGGTCGCGGAAGCCGCAGCAGAAGACGGCGGCCGCCTCGCCCCCCGGCCGCGGGCAGCTGAAGCCACGCACCACCTCCTGCTCGGCGCTCACGTAGCTCGTGCAGGCGCCGCTCATCGCGACCCGCGCGCGGCCCGCCGCCACCCCGGGTCCCCAGACGGACTGACGGACAGAGACAGCAATGAGCCCGAGAAAGAGACACACAGAGAGGCAGAGATAAACAGAGAGATAGAAACTGACACAGAGACGGAGAGGAACACAGATGGGCGCAGACAGAGCGGTGAGAGACCTAGAGCCCCCGAGACTCTCGAGAGGATCGAGAGGCAATCGGGTGCGCGGACAGGTCTTGCCAAGAGAGGGGACGGAGGAGGGAGAGGGAGGAAGGAAGGAGGAGGGCCGAGGAGCGGTGGGAGTGGAGAGGGGCGGGAAGGCGGGCGGGGGATCGCGCCCGAGCGCGGGGCGGGGGGCGACTCGCGGAGCCGGAAGGAGGGAGCCGCCTCTCGTCTCTGCCCGCGGCTCCCACCAGCCCCACTCCGTTCCCGGTGGACGCACTCGGGCGCTGGGTGCTCAGAGAGACAGCCCATGTCCAGGGTGGCAAAGCGGGAATCGAAGTCACCGGCTTGGATTCCATACCTGTGCTGAGCACCATCCATTGTGCTAGGTACGCACAGTGCGGGTCACTGGGAATCCCCGGGCAGTTACAGGCTGGTGTAGGACACGGACGAGGGACCTGTTATCGACCCCACAGTAGGGTCAGTACAGGTATGATTAATACACGATCTCGCTTAACCTTCACAATAACCCAGAGAACCAGGGATTTTCAAACCTATTTTATAAATGAGAGCTAAGGGTCAGATGAAAGTCATTTTCCTGAGCTCTTAAACCCATGGGATTTTAACCTGGGTCTTTCTTGTTCCCAAGCCCTTGATCTTTCTGGGGTTCCCACAGCGCCTCTTTTTCAGTGACTTTTACATGTTGTCATCCTTCCTTGCCTGCAACTTCCTTTCCCTGAGCAGCTAGCTCATGCACTGACGTGTTCACACTCCCCTGATCAAACACTCTCTCTCCCACACTGGCCTAGGGTAAGGGATCTAGTGGATGTTCAGATGGTAACTCCACCTACCCAAGAGCAAAGCCAATAAGGCCTGACCATTCTCATAACTTTTCCAGATCACAAGGTTAGTGTTCTTATTAGTATCAGAAGAAGCTCCTTCCTACAGTCTGAAGGAGCTGTAGGAAGCCTTTGCAGATTATCTGTCTGTCCGGTCAGGGTACACTGGGGAGACCCAGGCTCTAAGTTAAGGTGTACATTTTGGCCCAGTTACACTGAACCAGGACTAGGGACTGTTGGACTTGAGTTGTCAATAATTCCTATTCAGTCAATCACAGAGTGCTTAGGCTGAAAAGGACCTGTGAATCATGTAATCAGTGGATGAGTTACAGCTAGCATTAAGAAAAAAAAATTAATGGAATAGAAAAAGTATAGTGCAAATAGTAAAGCTAAGTATTCTTTCATAAAATGTTTCAGTTACATATGTCTGTATGTATTGTGGTCCAGATCACAATGTAAAAAGGATTTCTTATTTTGAGTCAGGTCAAAAAGGTTTGAAAGCCACTGAATCTGACACCTTCCATTGTTCTGATGAGCAGGGACTGGTACACGATTACAAAATCTTTAGCTCTCCTGATTTCTTACAGCAGTGGGGAGAGTAGGAAATAGCTGATGTGATGCCTTGGGAGTCCCCAGTTCCTCTATCTCTTGCTTTCAATGTGAATGGGATAAATAATGGGCATCAGGGGATCTCAAGCCCTAGCTCTACTCCTTCTCTGCTTTTTTCCTCTCTGTGCTTCAGGTTCTGTTTCTTCATCCAGGCCAGCTCCTCAGATGCTGATGTGTACCATGCCCTTGACCTGGGCACTGGGCCCCCTGAGAGAGATCAGATCTGGGTCTGCCCAGAAACACAGTATAGAATGCGAGCCAGACAGATGATCTAGGATGGGGCAGGGAAAGGGGAAATGCAGGGACCATGGCCACAGAGGGATCACCATCTGAAAGAAAAGGGAGGAGTTTTGAGGGGGTAGTATCTTCAAGGGCCACTGTAAGGTCAAATATGAAAACTGGAAGGAATTGTTTTATCCTCCAGAAAATTCCTCCTGTGAATCTCTGCAAACTGGAAACTGGATGACATACTCTAAGGGAGGTGCACTTTGGCCTCTTTATCAGGTAGAGATTAAAGAGGAAGGATTTGGAATCCTATGTAAAGGAGCAAGGTCTCCTGAAGACATGGGATTCAGCTGTGAGATACAAAGCACTCTGCTCTGGCTTTTGGCAAATTGGGAAGCTGCCAACAGTTTCCAAAGCCCTTTCCTGCCAAGAATTAGTTTCTCCAGCAACCCTGTGGAGTGAGCCAGGTAGGGATGATTATGCCCCTGAGAGAGATAACAAGCCCAATGTCACAAAGCAGCCAATGGCCCAGGAGGGACTAGTACCATGTCTGTCTAGCCAACAGTCCTCTTTGGCACTGATGAAGACTATGGTCCCCTATTCAGAAGCATATTTTTAACTACAAAAAGTAAATTAGAATTACAAAGTATACCAATTTTATAGAATCATCATCAAAATAGTTATTTTGTGAATTAGTTCTTTTTTAACATATTAAATAATAAGATATAGAGATTTATTTATTAACTATTGTTACTTTTGAGGTGGTAAATGACTATAAAAACAATACTTCAAGATATTGCTACTGTAATGCAATACAAAAATAACTATGATTTCTATTGGTGACAGGGCTTCCCTGGTGGCTCAGATGATAAAGAATCTGCAAAGCAGGAGATGCAAGAGATGTGGGTTCGACCCCTAGGTCAGGAAGATCTCCTGGAGGAGGGCATGGCAACCCATGCCAGTGTTCTTGCCTGGAGAATTTCATGGACAGTGGAGCCTGGCAGGCCAGAGTTCATAGGGTTACAAAGAGTTGGACACGACTGAAGCGACTGAGCACACACACACCACTGGTGACAAAGTCACAGGTTCTGCTAATACTATGTGACGCTGCTTATGTGCATGATAGAAGGAAATGCTAAATTTTGACTTAGAGGCAGTGAAAACAAGGATGTCACTTTTTTCCATCCAAGTTCATGGACCTCTCCCAGACTGAGCTCTATCTGTGGACCCCTTGGGCTCTTTGGAATCTATGCTAGAATCTTTGACCTCTTCTGGTCTAGAACCTACTGTAATGCTCGTTCCTTATCATGTGCATCATGTTCCTTCCTACAGACACTTACTGCAGACCTACTGTATGCCAGGCAGTTTCCCACCTTGTGTGTCACGTAGTCCTTGAAAACTTCCTTTGTTTTTCTCCCCATTCTGCAGACAAGGTAACTGAGACTCAGAGAGGTCAAGTGATTTATCCAAAGCTACACAGCTAGTAAACAGAATTCTGTACCACCACACCTTCTTCCCAGCCTGAGGTCTGGGGGCCAGAGTCTCCAACCAGAAGGGCAGGTAAGTGTAAGAGGGAAGAGTGAGCAGGGAGAACTCACATTTATGGAGAACACACTGTGAACTAGGAATTGTGCCAGTCTCAACCCACTCCAGTGTTCTTGCCTGGAGAATCCCAGGGACAGGGGAGCCTGGTGGGCTGCCGTCTATGGGGTCGCAGAGTCAGACACGACTGACGAGACGCAGCAGCAGCAGCAGCAGCAGCAGCAGTCTCCTTCAATGCTTACAGTTCTGTGCTGTTACTCTCTTCATAAAAATAACTAGATACATATGTATTCATTATGAAACAAATTAGAAAATAAGGATAAACCACATTAAAAATAACAGTCACCCATAACCTCACCTTGTAGAAATATCAACTGATACTTTGGTATGGAGTCTTCCAGATACACACACATACATACACACACCACTTTTACCCACTCTACCCATAGGAAAACTGGACCCAGAGAGGTGAAGTAACTTGCCCAAGGATATACAAGTATCAAGTTTCAATCACCTGCGGTGTGACCTTAGACTGGTCACTTTCCCTCTCTGCCTTAGGGCAGTAGTTAGTTGATGTCACCAGGCCAACCTCACAGTAACTGGAAGCCTCTTGGGCGTGGTTCTCTAAACAATGCGCTCCAGACCTGCCAGCCTTGCTCCGGATCCTCAGAGGTCTGGAAAGACATGCCCTTTGCTGTTAGTCCACAAGGAGGCTGAGGACCCGGACACAACCCGCGGTGAGGGTTCGATCCTGCTCATTGGGTGGTCCACGCCGAGTCCCTGGACTCTGGACACCGCTGAGCAGCCCCTATCCTCTAGCCCTACTGCCTCCAGCTGTGCCGGCCCGACACCCCTCCCCCAGGGCTCCCCTGTCCCCTACCCGGCTCCCCTTCAGCTTGCAGGTCACTGCATTGGAGAGGCAAAGAAAGGATGCCGAGAGGGCGAGGGTGGGATGATTTGGGAGAATGACATTGAAACATCTATATTAACATATGTGAAACGAATCGCCAGTCCAGGTTCGATGCAGGATACAGGATGCTCCGGGGCGGGTGCACTGGGATGACCCAGAGGGATGGTATGGGGAGGGAGGTGGGAAGGGGATTCAGGATGGGGAACACTTGTACACCTGTGGCAGATTCATGTCGATGTATGGCAAAACCAATACAATATTGTAAAGTAATTAGCCTCCAATTAAAATAAATAAATTTATATATGTATAAAAAGAAAGGGTGCCAACATGCATTAATTCCCTTTGAGTGCTGGTTCTAGGCACGACCACTCTTCTGATGCCCATGATGGATTCTTACCCTTTTTTTCCAGTGTGAGGCTCCTGCTTCTCATCTTGAAAGAAGTGACTTTGCCAGGTTGGAACATGAAGTCCAACGACAAATTGGACTAAAGCTCAGATCTCCTGATACCAGCTAGACGATCTCCGAGCTGGAGGTGGTCTTTGGGTTTAGGTTTTTGTGAGTTTGTTGTTTGTTTTCCTGTGAAATCTTTAAAGCACACAAACAACATAAAGAATAATACAAGAACCACCCATGCGCTCTCTACTGGTAAGAAATTGCTTCCACTCACAACTATTCTCCTGAATTTGGTGTTTATCATTTCTATGTTCTTATTCATGCATTTATCATGGACGTGTGGATCTTTGAACAATGTATAGAATTTCTTTACATGTGATTATATCTCAAATAAATAACATCACATTAATGTACTCTTCTGGAGTCTGCTTTTTTTTTTTTACTCCATCTTATGTTTTTGAGCTTTGTCCATACTTATGTGTATGCTCAATCTGGTTCATTCATTTTCACTGCTGTATAGTTCCCCAGTTACTGAATACATGATGGCTTATTATCCATTTTCTTTAACATTTAGATTCCTTCCAATTTCTTTTATTACTATACAATGCTGTTTATCTTGAGATTTTTAAAAATAATCAATTTTACTGAGGTATATTTTACAAACAATAGAAGATACACATTTCAAGTGTGCACCTTGGTGAGTTTATACTCATGGAGCCACCACCGCAGTCAAGATACAGAACATTTCTGTCACCTGTCACCATTCCTTGGGGTGCAATCAACCCTCCTCCCTACCCCTAGCCTTGCCTGAGACAACCTGCTTGCCCTCCCTATAGATTAGTTCTATCTGTTTTTGAATTTTTGTCTTAATAGAATCAGATAGTATGCCCTCCTTTGTGTCTGATCTCTTTTGCTCACCGCAACGCCTTTGCGATAAACAGAAATTGCTGCATGTAATAGTAGTTCCTTCCTTTTTATTGCCAAGTACATGGAAATATACTCTTTATACGAAAAACTGCAATTTGTCCATTCAACAGTTCTTGGGCATTTGAGTTGTTTCCAGCTTGGGACTATTGTGAATAAAGTTCTATAAAATTTTTGCATATATGCTCTTTATGGGTGCCTACGCTTTCATATACCTTGGGTGAATCCTAAAAGTGGAATTTTGAGGTAATAGAATAGATGTATGTTTAACTTTGGGCTTCCCAGTGGTGCTAGTGTGAAAGAACTTGCCTGCCAATGCAGGACATGCAGGAGACAGGGGTGCGATCCCTGGGTTGGGAAGATCCCCTGGAGAAGGGAATGGCAACCATTCCAGTATTCTTGCCTGGAGAATCCCATGGACAGAGGAGCCTGGCAGGCTACAGTCCATAGGGTCACAAAGAGCTGTACATGACTGAAGCGACTTAGCATGCATGCATCCTTGGCACATCAGACGGTTCTCTGATCAGAACAGTTTTCTGATCAGAACTCAGGCATCCGCACTGTAAGCACCAAATCCTAACCATTAGACCACCTGGGAACTTCTCTATCTTTTCTCTATTGAATTAACACCTTTGGTAAAACTCAATTAATCATGTATGTATGGATTTATTTCTGGATCCTCTATTCTATTTCATTGATCTTATCTGAATCTATCCTTATGTCAGTTCTACTCTGTCTTAATTACTGTAGCTTTCTAAGTGGGTCTTGAAATCAGGTAGCATAAATCCTCTAACTTTGTCCTTATTTTTCAAAATTGTTTTAGTGCTTCTGAGTCCTTTGCATTTCCGTATCAATTTTAGAATCAACTCATTGATTTCTGCCCCCCTAAAATCCTGCTTGGATTTTGCTTAGGGTTATGTTGAATCAATAGATCAATTTGAAGAGAATTAACATCTTAATATCGAGTTTCCCTATCCATGAACATGGTATATATCTCTTCATTTATTTTGTTCTTAATTTCTCTCAGCAGTGCTTTATACTATTCTATGTACAGGTCTTGTACACATTTTGTAAAACTTTTCCCTTTTTCTTATTTTTGATGCATTGTAAATGATATTTTTTGAAAATGTGATTTTCTAATTGTTTGTTGCTAATTTATAGAAACACAAATTATTTTCATATATTCACCTTGTATTCTGGGATCTTGTTAAATTCACCTATTAGTTCCAGCATTTCTATAGGCTGCTTAGGATTTTTTTTATGTTAACATGAAAAAATTTCCTCACAAGCAATATATTTTAAAGGCAGTTTTACTTTTCCTTCACAGTTGGTGCTTTTTCTTTCCCTCTTGTTTTGTTATACTCTCTAGGATTTCCGGTATAATGTAGACGATAATTCATTTGACTTTTGAGGCGGAGTTATACGATTCTTTTTTCTCTGCATTTTGATTCTCTCCCATCACACACTTATCAACAGAGAGATCCTCTGAAGGCTTGACCTGAGCTGTTTAAGCAGCCCCAGTGGTTCTAGTCTGACCTCTAAAATATGAAACTGTCCATACCTCTCCAACTATACCTGCCTCTTCTCTCCTACAGGAAGCCTCTGTTTCAGCCAATCTGACCTGGGAAAGGAGCCTCCTTTCCCAAGTTTTGCCTATGTTGTTCCCTTCTTCAGCTTATCTTATTCCTCTATACTCTCCAGGGTCCATCTTGAAGACCACCCCCACCCTGTCCCACAGAAAGCCCTTCTGTGACCAACACTCAGAGTACCATTCTTTTTTTTTTTTTTTTTTTTTTTGCAGTATCTGCCATTCTGTCTGCCATTCATTGAGCACTTCCACATGCCATCATATCACTTAGGAACCACAGCTTCAGACTATAGGCTCCTCTAGGATAGAAACTGTACCTGCTGCAGGTCTGGTTTCATCACACTCAGTCCAAGGCCTGGTTCTCAATGGCAGGGTACCTGTGCCACCTGGTTTTTTATGTGCTTTTGTGCAAATGAAAAAAAAAATAATACCCCTTCCTCGGGCCTGATATAGCTCTATGCCAAAGGCAAAGCTGGGTAAATAAGAATTCAGGCTGGATTTCAACTCCTTCTTGTGTCTTCTGCTGGCCAACTTCAAAATCTGCATAGCCATATGGGTTAAAGGGAGAGGAAGAATTAATAAATTCCCCTTAATAAGAGAACAAATGATTCTACATATGGATATTTTATACATAAAGATATTGAGTCTCAGCAAGGTTTGTCTCACCCAAGGACCCAGCCAGGAATGGTAGAAAGTAGGATTTGGCTATATATTGTCACTCTGCTTATTTAACTTATATGCAGAGTACATCATGAGAAATCCTGGGCTGGAAGAAGCACAAGCTGGATTCAAGATTGCTGGGAGAAATATCAATAACCTCAGATATGCAGATGACACCACCCTTATGGCAGAAAGTGAAGAGGAACTAAAAAGCCTCTTGATGAAAGTGAAAGAGGAGAGTGAAAAAGTTGGCTTAAAGCTCAACATTCAGAAAACGAAGATCATGGCATCCAGTCCCATCCCTTCATGGCAAATAGATGGGGAAACAGTGGAAACAGTGGCAGACTTCATTTTCTTGGGCTCCGAAATCACTGCAGATGGTGACTGCAGCCATGAAATTAAAAGATGCTTGTTCTTTGGAAGGAAAGTTATGACAAACCTACACAGTATATTAAAAAGCAGAGACATTACTTTGCCAACAAAGGTCCGTCTAGTCAAGGCTACGGTTTTTCCAGTAGTCATGTATGGATGTGAGTCAAGTTGGACTGTAAAGAAAGCTGAGTGCCAAAGAATTGATGCTTTTGAACTGTGGTGTTGGAGAAGACTCTTGAGAGTCCCTTCAGTCCCCAAGAGAGACTCTTGAGAGATCCAACCAGTCCATGCTAAAGGAGATCAGTCCTGAATATTCTTTGGAAGGACTGATGCTGAAGCTGAAACTCCAATACATTGGCCACCTGATGTGAAGAACTGACTCATTTGAAAAGACTCTGATGCTGGGAAGAATTGGAGGCAGGAGGAGAATGGGACAACAGAGGATGAGATGGCTGGATGGCATCACTGACTCGATGGACGTGAGTCTGAGCGAACTTCGGGAGTTGGTGATGGACAGGGAGGCCTGGCGTGCTTCCATTCATGGGGTTGCAAAGAGTCCGACACAACTGAGCGACTGAACTGAACGGGACTGAGTGACTGAACTGAATGGAACTGAGCAACTGAACTGACTGATCGACTGACTGAGGATTTGTCTTGGGCCTTAATGGCACCCCACTCCAGTACTCTTGCCTGGAAAATCCCATGGATGGAGGAGCCTGGTAGGCTGCAGTCCATGGGGTCGCTAAGAATCGGACACGACTGAGTGACTTCACTTTCACTTTTCACTTTCATGCATTGGAGAAGGAAATGGCAACCCACTCCAGTGTTCTTGCCTTGAGAATCCCAGGGACGGGGGAGCCTGGTGGCTGCCGTCTATGGGGTCACAGAGTCGGACACGACTGAAGTGACTTAGCATAGCATTCCAGTCCCCAAAGTTCAAGGAAACAAACCGTTTTTGTCTACGTCCTTCTTTGGTTTTGACATGAGTCCAGCACTCTATTTGTTTTCAAGCATTTTTCATATTCACAGTTATTTTTCAGCCTGAGATTAGCCACCTCTGCAATTTACTTCAAGACTGCTGTACCCTGGAGTGAATGGCTTTCTCCCAGAATAAAAGTCTCCAACCTTAGACCCTCCCCATCCCTGCTGGAGTGTTACCAGAGCCTAGAAAGCAGAGAATAGAGGGAGAGGGCAAGGACTTTGGTATCATGTCAGCCTGAATTTCTTTTTTTTTAAAGTTGGTCATTAATAAGGACAGTGAGTTTATTTTAAAAAATATTTTTTAAGTCTTTATTGAATTTGTTACAATATTTCTTCTGTTTTTTTTGTTTGTTTGTTTGTTTGTTTGTTTTGCTACGAGACATGTGGGACCTTAGCTTCCCAACCAGGCATTGAACCTACATCCTCTATTATTGAAAGTCAAAGTCTTAACCGCTGGACCGCCAGAGAAGTCCAAGCCTGGATTTCAATTGCTACTTGGCAATTGACTTGCAGGGAGACTTTAGACTTTTCACATAGTCTTATCTGTAAAAATAGAAATAATAATACCTATCTTAAGATATTAGATATAGGTATGTGAGCACTCAGTAAAAGTTCTCCTTTGCCTTCCACTTTCCTGAGAGCAAGGTTGGTGTCTCATCTTAGGTCCACACACAAGAAAACTGCAGCCTTTGTCAACAGAAGATTCTTGGTGATGTTTGTCAACCCCATGAGTAGAACTGCTTTTTCTCTTGACCTTAGGCAAGTCTGTTCCTATTTCTGAGTCTCACTTTCCTATCTTTTAAATGGGGATATGTGTGCGTGCATGCTAAATTGCTTTCAGTTGTGTCCAACTCTTCGTGACCCTATGGACCATAGCCCACAGGCTCCTCTCTCCATGGATTCTCCTGGCAAGAATACTAGAGTGAGTTGCCATGTTCTCCTCCAGGAGATCTTCCCAACCTGGGGATCAAACTGGCATCTCTTACATCTCCTGCATTGGCAGGCAGGTTCTTTACCTCTAATGCCACTTTGGATGCCCTTAAATGGGGACAGCACTACCCAAATAACTGTAAGAAGAACTATGATTTACTGAATGTTTACTAGGTATCAGGTACTCCAGTGATTTATGGGCATATTTTCATTTAATCATCATAATAGGCCTATGAGGCCAGGGCTATTAATATCCCCAAGGTCTCAGAAGAGGACACTGAGGCCCAGAGAAGTAAAGTCCACAAGTTAGCCAGCTGCTGAGTGGCAGAGCTGTGATATAAATTCTGTTTTTCAGTACTCCAGACCATGATTTCTCAACCAGATGACATTTTAAGCCAGGTACTTCTTTGCTGTAGGGGACAGTCCTGTATACTATGGGATGTTTAGCAGCATCCTTGGCTCTACTCACCAGATGCCAGCAGTACCCATCACCCAGTTTGACAACCAAAACTGTCTGCAAACATTGCCAAATGTCCCCTGTGAGCAAAATCACCCTTAGTTAAGAATCATTGCCTAGACACTAGATCCCAGTGTTTTTTATCTACAATAAGAGCAAGCCAGGGAAACTTCTTTCCCTTCAAGTTTTCAGTCAAGAAAATCAGCTGTGGATAGCTATTACACTAATGCTAATACTATTTCATATTTTACAGCTCACTTCCACTTAGAAAGTGCTTTTTCACACACTAGTTTGTCTGAATATTCCAGGGGAGACAGCACACACACAGAAGTATCTAACACTGCATCCAGCACTTATTAGGTAAAATCTTCGTTTTCTTTTATTGGCTAGATGAAACAATGGAGGTTCAGGGAGATTAAGTGACTGTCCCAATGTTACACAGCTAGTAAGGGGATATTGTCATTTGTTATCTTGATTAGCCAGTTAACTGTATACTCAATTCTTGGACTTTAATCCTGAGTCTGCTTTCATTGGGAGTTACAAGGCAGATCAGAAGTCTATATAGTTCAACTTCCTATTGTGTGGTATTCAATCCTGGATTAGCATTGCCAGATAAAATGCAAGATGGCTAGTTAAATTTGAATATCATATGAAAAATTAGTAATTTTTCACATATAAGTATGTTTCATGCAACTGTTACTAATACCAGGGATGACAGTGGCCCTGGGACCCCCTCTGGAGAATGAACAGCAGGCTGCGATTGGTAATGTGCTCAGAGGGGAGCACTCGCATTCTAAGATATTAGAGGAAAGGCCTTCTGACCAGGCTTTCCCATCTACCTGAGACTGATCACCTCTCTCATGGGAGGATTTGAGACTTTGAGGGGGAACCCAGCTGAGGCAGGGGTTGAGACAGTCTCTAGAACATTCAGAAATAGATGTAGATGATGACAATGAAGTCTAATCAGTCAATATATGCCTTTTGAACACCTACTATGGGCCCAGCTGCAGAGGTAGGGGTGCCTCAGATGGTAAAGAATCTGCCTGTAATGCAGGAGACCTGGATTCGATCCCTAGGTTGGGAAGATCCCCTGTGGGAGGGAATGACCACCCATTCCAGTATTATACATGGTCACAGTTTCTTGTATTTCTTCCTGGTGCTTATCATAATTGTAATTGTATAATAATTGGTGTAATTATTTGTTTAATGTTTGGATTTTCTTTTATTCTCTTAGTACCATGACAGCTGGGACATGGGTGTTTTGTTCACTGATGTACCCCTAAAACCTAATGCAGAACTTGACACATAGGCAATGCCCAAGAAGTATTTGTTGATGAACAAATGTCTCTTCCAACCATAATTTTATAGAAATTCCCCTGACACATGCTTTCCTCCCTCCACACTCTAGCCCAGCTCAGAGAGATTAAAAAGCAGTCAGGATCGGTCCACTCTTTCTCTGAAACCTGGACCAGTTGATAGTGAATGAGAATCATCTGAGGGTGAAAAGACAGAGGCCCTTACTGTATCCACAGCCAGAAATGAATCCTTCTCCAACTAAACTGTGAAGTGCTAAGATATAACCTAATAAATACAGTATTTGGCTTACAAGTAAAGTGTTAGAAGATAATGAAGGCATTAGTAGAAAATCAAATATTAACTATTTAAGTGTTAGCTGATAACCAAGGAATTAATTTAAAACTAAGTTGTTAGCAGATATTGCTTAACCAATGACTGAGGTAACAGTTGATAACTTAAAGTGAGATTTTTCCTAGGGGAACCCTTGCCCATTGGAGGGGGCTTGGGAACAGCAGAAAGCTGACAAAACCTAGGAATGAAGGTCTAGTCAGATCAGATCAGATCAGTCGCTCAGTCGTGTCCGACTCTTTGCCACCCCATGAATCGCAGCACGCCAGGCCTCCCTGTCCATCACCAACTCCCGGAGTTCACTCAGACTCACGTCCATTGAGTCAGTGATGCCATCCAGCCATCTCATCCTCTGTCATCCCCTTCTCCTCCTGCCCCCAATCCCTCCCAGCATCACAGTCTTTTCCAATGAGTCAACTTTTCGCATGAGGTGGCCAAAGTTCTGGAGTTTCAGCTTTAGCATCATTCCTTCCAAAGAACACCCAGGGCTGATCTCCTTCAGAATGGACTGGTTGGCTCTCCTTGCAGTCCAAGGGACTCTCAAGAGTCTTCTCCAACACCACAGTTCAAAAGCATCAATTCTTCAGCACTCAGCCTTCTTCACAGTCCAACTCTCCATCCATACATGACCACAAGAAAAACCATAGCCTTGACTAGATGAACCTTTGTTGGCAAAGTAATGTCTCTGCTTTTGAATATGCTATCTAGGTTGGTCATAACTTTCCTTCCAAGGAGTAAGCGTCTTTTAATTTCATGGCTGTAGTCACCATCTGCAGTGATTTTGGAGCCCAGAAAAATAAAGTCTGACACTGTTTCCACTGTTTCCCCATCTATTTCCCATGAAGTGATGGGACCGGATGCCATGATCTTCGTTTTCTGAATGTTGAGCTTTAAGCCAACTTTTTCACTCTCCACTTTCACCTTCATCAAGAGGCTTTTTAGTTCCTCTTCACTTTCTGCCATAAGGGTGGTGTCATCTGCATATCTGAGGTTATTGAGAAGGTCTAGTAGGGACTGCAAAATCCCCAGCTGGACTCTAAACTTCTGCGGGAAACTGTTGGCTCATCTGTGGTTTTCCAGATAGGGTCTAGGCAGAGATGGCATGGAGCCAGTGCTCAAAATGCTTCCCATACAATTAAGTTTAATCTGCTAAGGGCCAAGCACTGTGCTGAGCAGAGAAGGGAAGGCAGTTACATAAAGAATGAGACTGTGGTAAATGAGCAAGTGAGTGATGTGTGAAAGGAAGGGCTTAAGGGGTTTGTGAAGGCTGTGAAGGGAGAGAGGTGTGTTAGGGAGAGGTGATGAGCTTAGTTCTGGAGACAGTGAATTGAGGTGTCTCTGGTCATGCCCCAACAGGCAAGTGGATATGAGTCCAGCGTAGATACAAAGAAGAGATTTAGGTATCATCAGGGTGTGGATGGTGGTCAAGATCTTGAGAAAAAATGAGATGGCTGTGGCAGAGCATATAAGTGAGAAAAGGGACCAGCCTAGAAGCCCAAGGAAGACCAACAGGAAGGAGTGAGCATCGGAGGAAGAGTCACCAACAAACACCTAGAAGGAAGGTGCACCGGGAGAGATGGGGGAAACCAAGAGAAGGCAGGGGCAGGAAGGCTGAGGGAAGAGAGTGTGTCAGGGAGAGGAGCAGTGCGGTCAGCAACGTCACATGCAGCTGACAGGTCAAGCAGGGTGAGGTCAGAGATGTCCATTGAGAATGTGGTTCTGAGATGTTCATCACAAACATTTCTGTGATAGCTGGGTTTCCCTGTGTATGTGTGTGTATGTGTGCCCATGTCTTTACAGAAATGATCACGTGGCAAGCCAGAGCATGGGGAACAATGTGCAAGGACAGGCTGGAGGCCACCACAGGGTGGTTTGTGGTCAGCCCACAGAAAGCCTTCATTTACTCTAGGAGCTTTGGGGAAGGAATATTAAAGTAGGCTTTGAGGATTGTGAGCACAGATCAACCCTTTCTCTGAACAATGGGAAAATGGAAGACAGCAGAAGGAACCATTTGCTCAGTCTGTGAGTCAAGGGCACAACCAGAACTTGAATCTGAGTCTCCTGCTTCTAGAAGAGTGACTTTGGAAGAAGTGGACATAAAATCCTCATTGGCCAATAAATTATAGATCAGTGACTTTGCTCATCACCTGTTTTTAGATACCTCTTTTTTAGATTTATATAAAAGTGAAATACATATTTTACATACAAAATGTAAATATTAAAAAAAAACCTAACAAAGAAAGCAAATGACTCCTGTTCTCCCACCCCATGCCCTCACAGACAACAACAATTAACAGTTTTGTTACTGTTAATTGTCTACATCCCTCCCTCCCTCTCTCTCATGCTTAACATTGAAATTTTTAATAAAAATATTATTCTTGTTTATGCTGGATGTTGTTTTGTGTGTGTGCACGTGTTCATTATAACTTGCCTTTTTTCACTTTTGGACAACTTTCAGCATAGAAATTAATTCATCTGAACAACTGTACTAGTGGATCATTTGTTTTTGTGTCATAATTTGCTACAAAACCATACTGATGGACAAAAGTTTTCACTATAATGAACAATGTGCATATACATTATTGTACATACATATTTGCACAGTTTGGGAGTCTTTTAAAAGGAGAAATGATGGAGCAAAGCGTGTAGACACTTTGTTTTAAAAGATACTGACAAGTCATCCTCTAAAAACCTGTACCAGTTTGTCCTGCCAACAGCTTATGTGAATGCCCATTTTCCCACATCCTTACCAACAGCAGGTATTATCATTTAACAAAATCTTTCCAACTTGAATGAAGCTGAACATCTTTTCATATCTTCATTATCCATCTCTATTTTTCAGTGAATTACCTATTCATATCCTTTGCCTGTAATTGAAGTGTATTTTTGGTCAGTGAATTCTTATCGGGCAATAACGATTGGTTTGATTAAAATAAGTCTGAGAAGACTTTGTACGAAATTGCTAAAAGTTTACCTCCAGGGACCAAGAGTACAGAAAATGAGGGAGATACTTTCATTCTTTATTTTGTATCATCTTGTATTATTTTACAATGAATTGTATTACTTTTGTAATTTAAAAAAATACATAGGAAAACAGTAACAGCTACAAATGTTTGGCCTGGATTCTCATGGCTATAATTCATGTTGAGTTCAAGTTTTTATTGATCACAACTTATTTTTTGGTACATATGCAAAAACCATTTATTGAATGCCTCCTGGTTAGCTGGCACTGCCCTTGGCACTTTCATAGGCTTTTCATCCTCATCCTCACAACAGCCCTGTGAGGTAGGAATTGGCCCTGCTTTATAGGTAGGAGATTATTGCTTGAAATGCTTCTATTTGCCACACATTTTCATGGGCTAGAGGTTCTTATCGGCTGATGAGGCATTGGTTAAGAACTCTCACTGGTCAGGAGTTCCTAGAGGTTGCTCTAAGATTCAAATAATCAAGCTACTAGAATTTTCCCCCGGTAGGAGTGATGGGGTGGGGGGACAAGAGTGGAGGAGAGTCAGTGGTCTCTCCCTTTGTAGCACCATTTCAGTCTGCTTTGGTCACTCATGCACGGTCGGGGGAGGGGATGGGGGAGAGGAGGGAAAGTGGTTATAAGTCTTCTCGCTTCTTCAGGATGAGTTTCCTCACAAGCGCTGTAACCTGGGGCCTGATTTCCTCCACCGACACAGTTGGGTCCCAAGCTCCTACCACCTTTCCATCTGGGGCCACCAGGTACTTCCAGAAGTTCCAGGTAGGCTCCTTCCCAGAAGTCTCTAGAGAAAAGGAAGGAGAGCAAAGTGTGCTTCTCTGTGCCCCGTCTCCTGGAATTCCATTAGCGGTATCCATCCCTCCCTTGAAGCACTGGTTCTATTAGTTAGAATGAACTGCAGAACTTTTAAAGCTCCTGATGTCCAGTCCATACCCACAGACCACTTAAGGAAGAATCTCTGGGGGTAAGACTCAGGCATCAATATTCTCTAAAAGTTTTCCAGGAGATTCCAATGTGGTGCCTAGGTCGAGAACCATTGCTTTAGAATTCTGTCAAGTGCCTGATAAGGCAATATCTGATCTTCCTTTATTAATGATCTCAGAGACTTCCCTGGCAGTCTAGTGGTTAAGATTCTGCTTTCACTACCGGGGGCACGGGTTCAATCCCTGGTTGGGGAACTAGGATTCCGCATGCTGCATGGTGTGGCTGCAAAAAAACAAAAAGTTTTAATGACCTCAAACTACTGCATAGTCTGTAACCTACTCTCTGATTTAATCCTTTTTTAAGGAGTATATTATTTAATTTATTATAACACTGTTTCATGTTTTGGTTTTTTGGCCACGAGGCATGTGGACTTTTAGCTTCTCCCACCAGGGATCGAACTAGCGCTCCCTGGATTGGAAAGGGAAGTCTTAACCACTGAACCACCAGGGAAGTCCCTGATTTAATCTTAATGGTTCCCATATGTTAGTCCTTGGACTGGTTGCATCTGAATCATGGTGGTGGTGGTGGAGCGGGGGCTTATAATTAAACAGATTCTTGGGTCCTGCTTCAGTAGGTCTCAGGCTAATGTATTTTAAAGAGCTCCCCAGGTGCTTCTAAAACAGGGCCAGGTTTGATCTATAACCATGGGAACTGGGAAGGAACTAATAAAAACACACAGGGGGGGCAAAAATATTAGGACTGACCCACAGAGCAAAATTCAAATTGCCTCAAGAAGGGACATTTGGTTTGCAACACTGCTGTTTGTCATTTACTTTTCCAGGTAAATGGGTTCTGGGGGAGGGCAGTGAGGGATATGAAAGCAACCAGAAGCATGGAGTGGGAGGTGGGAGAAGGCAAGAATGGAGCCCCCAAAGGAAGGGAAAAGCCTGAGAAAGGAAACAGGACTTAATGACAAGATTGGCTAATGACCCCATTTTGTGGTTCTCAGGCTTCTGGGAAGGGATCTGTTTCTCAAATACTAAGATCTTTTCTTTTTTTTTTTTTTTGGTATTTTGGGACTTTTTTTTTGCCGTGCCTGACAGCTTGAGAGAGCTCAGCTCCCTGACAAGGCATTGAACCCAAGCCCTGGAAGGCAGTAGAAGTGCTGAGTCCTAACCACTGGACTGCCAGGGAATTCCCAAGAGCTGGTATTTTAGCTTAGACGGTTTCCCTCCTATGGTCTACAGACTGACTGCCTCTGACTCAGGACAGGAGATACCTGTCAGCCTTCTCCAGGAATGTGGTGTCCCCTGTTTGAAGCTAAAATATGAGAGTCCAGTTTCCTTCTAGGAGCCCCTGTGGATGGTAACAGGAGTGGAGACAGGCCTGCAGAGTGACTCTGGGGGAAACTGCAAGGCAGTAAGGGTGGAGATATTCTTAGGCAGGAATATTCTTCAGTTCATCCTCAAAGATTTGTGCTAGAATAGACCATCAACCCAGCTGCAGGCATCTAGAAGGGGCCCCAGGTCACCCAGCCAGCCAGTGGCTTCTGCTGCCCAGCCAGCTGAGGGACTCACCGGTCAGGTACTTGAAGGCAGGGTGGGCACCAGGGCCGGTGACTGCAATCTTGCTAAACATGGGGAAAGAGACACTGTATGTGCGGCGGGCAAAGCTCTCAATCTCCTTGTTGCTGTCGGGCTCCTGCTGGCCAAACTGGTTGCAGGGGAAGGCAAGCACATTGAAGTGGTGGGGCCCCAGGTCCCGCTGTAGCTGCTGCAGGGCCCGATAGTGCTGGTCTGTGAAGCCGCACTCGCTAGCCACGTTCACCACCAGGGACACCTGGGCGGCAAAAACAAAACCCAAACACATACACAACCCAGAGAAGACGCACATGCCCTGACATGCCCACATGCGTGACCCCTCAACAACGAAAGCATTCTTTCATATATGCAAGAACACAATGTATACACATGTAAATGATGCTCTCACATATACACAAACACATATACACAGGCACAAATGAAATCGGACATGCAGGGGCTTACAGATACATAAACACTCAGAATAAGCACACAATAGACATCAGTGGGTCTGCCTATGGCCCAGGACACAAAGATACTTTAGCACACATCACTCATGCCCACAAACACAGAAGAACACCATCACAGAGAGAGGCACACATACTGGTGAACTCCCATCAGGAGGTGATACAGGAGACAAAAAAGGCAGACCTGGGTTTAATTTCTGGCTCAGTCAACTAGCAGTCATCATTCTATACTGGAGTTGCCTACATACCTGTTGGTCTCCCTTCTAGAATGTGAACCTGCTGAGGGCAGGAGCTATGTTCACTTCACTGGGGCTGACACATGGAAAAGTCTTAGAATGTACGTGCTGAGTGAATGAGTAAGTCTGCACATACAAATGATCGCCTATGTAATGGGTACACAGACGTGGTTTTCTTGATAAAAGGATCTCAAGAACCTCTGGGCAATCCTTTTTTGCCCTTCTCCCTCCAGCAAAAAAACACCACTTCCTTCTGTCGCTAGACTAACCTTTAAATAATTGCCTTATAACACATTTATTCATTGCCTTCAGGTGATAAATATAAAGCTGGCTGATGGAACTCGATTATATGACTGCAATTACAATTTTGGCACCAATGCTATATTTTTCAGCTTCTGGTTACATATTACTGCAGGATTTAAAATCTTACCCTGTATCTGGGCAGCCAAGTCCTATCAATCTGGCCACCTTTTAATACAAGTGGCGGGATTATACCAGTTGGCCCCATAGAGAGCCAGGGGCAGCTCAGGGCACTAGATATGCTCAGGCTGGCAGGGTTTCTCAATCTCAGCACTACTGACGTTTGGGGCTGGGTAATCTGTGTTGTGAGGTGGCTGCCCTGTTCACTGTAGAATGTTTAGCCACATCCTTGGCCTCTACCCACTAGCCGCCTAGTCTTACTAATCAAAAACGTCTCCTCCAGACATTCCTGAAAGTCCCCTGGGGAGAAAGATCACCACCAGCTGAGAACCACTGGGCTGGATGATGAGAACCATTGAGCTGTAACTCCCTCACCCATTTCTTGGGACCCCAGCCTGTGGCCATTTTGTCATTGTATGCCACATTGTGAGACCCCTTTAGCTCCCTTCACTAGGTGGAGGTCTTCCTCTTTCTTCTCTGCTGGATCCCTGGGCGCTGAGAGCATTAAAGCTTGTTATTTCTAACCTACATCTTGTGTGTCTGCCCATACTTTTAGAAAGAGGGAGATTCTACTTCTATTTCCATGACTGAATCCAAAAAGCTTATCTTTAAAGTGACCAAAACACAGACATGCCTATGTGCTCAGTCACGTCCAATTCTTTGTGACCCCACAGACTATAGCCCACCAGGCTCCTCTGTCCATGGGATTTTCCCAGGCAAGAATGCTGGAGTGAGTTGCCATTTCCTCTTCCAGGGGATCTTTCCAACTCAGGGATTGAACCTGTCTCCAGCACTGGCAGCACTGGCAGGCAGGTTCTTGACTTCTGAACCACCTGGGTATTTCGAAAACACAGATACACCCAAATACACACAGTTAATTTATATATATACATATATAAGTACAGATGCAAACTCATAGGTGTATGCAAAATAAATAAACCATTCACACTGCGGGGGTTTCCCTGGTGGCTCAGATGGTAAAGAATCCGCCTGCAAAGCGGGAGACCTGGGTGTGATCCCTGGATTGGGAAGATCCCCAGGAGGAGGGCATGGCAACCCACTCCAGTATATTGTTGCCTGGAAAACCCCCTTGGACAGAAGAGCCTGGCAGGCTACAGTCCATGGGGCTGCAAAGAGTCAGACATGACTGAGCGACTAAGCAGCACACACACACTACACTCAGGCCTACAGGTACATAACCTCACAGCATAGGCCAGGGAATTCCTGAGTGTCACGCACTCATCTACACTCCACACTGGTCTAAAGGCCTGTCTCCGAGTTTGTGCCTGAGGACACAAGCCAGTCAACTTTGCCCATGGCTATGTCTCCAGGGCACGTATGGCTATGTCTCCCTGTGGCAGGCAGTAAGGAAGCCAGTGTTTTGTTTTGTTTTTTTCCTAATTAAAAAAAAAAAAAAACCCTGTAGTAAAATATACATAATGAGCCAGTAGCTGTTTGCAGGTGAATGACTGACCATACTGCCAAAGAGCAGAGCAAACTTGGGTTAATTCACAGTATCATTTACAGCTTCCTGGCCTGACTGTTCCTGGTTTCCCTCTAAAGCTGGAGATTAAGACATGGGCTCTGGAACTGGATTGCCTGGCCTCAAATTCTAACTCTACCTCTTAGCAGCTGGGTGACTTTGTGGATTTTTTGTTTTTGTTTTTAAATTTCTTTCTGATTGAATTCTAGGCCTCTCACTCCAATGCTTTTTAGGATTTACCAATGACCTAGAGGATGAAAACATTCAGAATTCTGGAACCACTTTCTGGGTAATTTTTTTCCAGGATTTCTGTTCCTTACATCCTGGATGCCTTATTACTTCTAAAAACAAACAGTCTGTGTCTCTTTTTGCCTTAGTACCTTTTACTATTAGAAATTACATTGTTCATGTCTCTGTTCTTTTCTTGTCTGTCTCCTCTCGACCTCATATAAGCTCTATTTAAATTGAAACTTGGCCACTTTTTTCACCGTTGCATCCCCTGTACCCTCAGGGCTGGCATGGTACTTAGTATACAGTAGATGCTCAATAATAAATGAGTTAATGAGTAGCAGAGCTGGTCAAGTGTTAAACCTGGGGCTCTCTCTGATGAGCTGCACTAGAGGGAAGGGAAGGCCCGAGTGGGAATGGGTCCTGCTCTGACTGGCTGTTTCCCGGAGCCCTGGATGAGATTTCTGTTGGGGCCCAAGACAAGCACACTGCACTCTACCCAGGGTTTCCACACTGCACGTCATTTGAACCTCACGATACCTTGGGGAGGGGGGGAACCTGGACAAGGGCTACTGTCCCCAGGACTCCCAGCATAATTGAGAATTTCAAGGGGTAGAGAGTACTTTTTTCATTGAAGATGGCCTTGCTCTTGGAAGATTGCTAACAGCCATTTTCTTGTGTGGTTCATCCAAACCTGGAGGCTGGGCCTACCTGTCCATTAGAGACCAACTCCTTATCCTTTCCACACACAGCCCCAGGTCTACCTTGAGAAATGAACTTGGAGGCTTCTTCGTTTCACACAGTGAAACATTTAGGTCTCTGAATAAAGTGTTTAAGGCTCCTTTTGATTACTCCCTACCCTCTTCAGCCTCATCTTTCAGCAGATGCTTTATACTCCTTCAAGCACAACGGCTTGAGGACTTCACTACCCCTCATCACCTTTCTTGCTGTTTATTTCTGAGCCTTGCTTCCCTGGTGGCTTAGATCGTAAAGAATCCGCCTGCAATGCAAGAGACCTGGGTTCAATCCCTGGGTTGGGACAATCCCCTGGAATAAGGAATGACTACCCACTCCAGTATTCTGGCCTGGAGAATTCCACGGGCAAAGAAACCTGGCAGGCAACAGTCCATGGGGTGGCAAAGAGACCGACTGAGTGACTTCCACTTGGCACTGACAGTTCTCTTTGCCTGAAATGCTCTTCTTGGTTTTGCTAAAACTCACTCTTGTTTCAAAGACTCACCCAGGCACACTTCCTCTCTCAAGTCCTCTCTGAGCTGAGATGCCCCCTCTGTAAGGAGGTAGCAATTAGACTGGATGACTCTTTCATCTCAACCTGAGCTGCCATCTTAAAAGTTTGCCTAGAGGAGACCATGGATGGGTGGGCGGTTCTCCTCCAGGCTCCCTGCTTTCTAGCGCTGTGTGACTCTCCATCTCTGGGTCTTAGTGTACTCTCCAAAACTGGGCTCCCCAAGTTTTAGAGAGTACTCTAAACTCTGTACTGTCCTCTGGGCTCTATTGCCTGATGACCTGAGGTGGAGCTGATGTAATAATAGAAATAAAGTTCACAATAAATGTAATGCATTTGAATCATCCTGAAACCACCCCACCCTCCCCACCCTCTGAAAAAATTGTCATTAATGAAACCAGTCCCTGGTGCTAAAAAGGTTGGGGACCGCTGCTCTAAAAGATGATGTGTAAGGTCCCGGTGCATCTGAAGTGATAACTTCCTCCGCACCGAGCTTTCATTTCCACAGTGTTCTCACTGCACTTAATATCGCCAACTGCCCGCGCGGAAACTGGGGATGGGAGAGACAAAGGCTGCTACTGTTAATTTTTAAACCGGTGCGTGACAGGCTGCGCCCCGCTGCCCAAAAGCGCTGGGAGGGAAATCGGCGCGAGCAGCGAGAGTTTCGGGTTTCACCGCGCACGCCGGGCCGTGCCACGTAGTCATGGGACAGACCCGGCCGAGGATCTGGGGGCGCCGCGCCCGGGGGGTATGCCGGGGTGGGGGCGGGGAGCCAGGGCTGGGTGACCGAACGACCCGAGCCCCACGGAGCCCCATCCGGCAGGGTCCTGGGCGCCCGGCTCCCGGGCCAGGGTTCGGCGGGGCGGCGCCGAGGCCCGGCGGACGGACACTCACCGAGCCTCGGTACTTCTCCAGCGACACCAACTTGCCCCGGATGTTGACGGCCTTGAAGTCGTAGAAGTCCTGCTCCCGCGGCGCGCAGGCCGCCGCAGCCAGGAGCAGCCACGCCGCCGCCCGTGCCGCCACCATGACTCGCTCCGCAGCAGGCGGCGTGGCGAGGGCAGAGGCAGGGCAGGGGGCACGGGCGCAGCGGGGGCGGGAGGCAGGAGGGGGCGGCCCCGGCGCCACGCGGCCCTCCGGGCAGGACGCGCCCCCTTCTTTCCCGCGGGCGGTGGAGCGCCGGGCTCTGGACCTCGGTCTCCCCATCTGTACTGCAGGAATGCTGGGCTCCGCGCCCCTTCCCCGACCCCAGGGCCGTAGTTTCAGGATTCTGACCACTGAGATCCGAATTCGTTTCAATGAGGTTTCCTCTTGTTCCAGGATACAGGGAAAGGGAGTGGAAAAACTGCATCTGGGAGCTCCCCTTCTGATTAGTGCCCTTTGGCTGGTCGCTTCACCTTTCTGGGCCCCAGTTTTTCATCCGTTCCCTTCCTGACCCACCTAGACAGGACAGGATGATAGCAATAGAAAAATGGATATGAAACGTTTTGAATGGTGCCTGTGAACTTTGGGTGGATGAATGAACATTCCCTAAAAGTGATGGGACAAAGAAGACAAGCTGCTGCTGCTGCTGCTGCTAAGTCGCTTCAGTCGTGTCTGACTCTGTGCAACCCCATAGACGGCAGCCCACCAGGCTCCCCCTTCCCTGGGATTCTCCAGACAAGAACACTGGAGTGGGTTGCCATTTCCTTCTCCAATGCATGAAAGTGAAGTCCCTCAGTTGTGTCCAACTTTTCAGGACCCCATGGACTGCAGCCTACCAGGCTCCTCCATTCATGGGATTTTCCTGGCAAGAGTACTGGAGTGGGGTGCCATTGCCTTCTCTGAAAGAAGACAAGATAGAGGGCCAATTTCAGGTTGGATTCCTGGGAAGCAGATTCTGAGATGGAGATTTGCAGTGCAGGGTGTTTGTGGGGGAGTGCCCTTGGGATGAACACCTGTGGAGGGAGGGGAGGGAAGGGAGGAAGCGGAGTGGGCAGAAGCCCAGAGCTCCATGCAGGCTCAAGGACAGTCATGGCTGACCCCACAGGGGCTCTGGAGCTAGAATGGCCCGTCAGAGTCGTCCCCAGGTGAGCGAAGATGACCAGACCAGGCCTTTATATCCCTACCTTCATCTCTCATGGGGTGTGGGGCCGTCTGGGAAGAGGTCTGACAGGAACCAAGGTGTCTGTGGTGCGTGGCTGACAGTTAAAGACTCTTCACTGACAGCATTCCCAACAGCTGGTGTTCCAAATCTTCCCTGATGGGGCTTCTGGGAAGCATGTCACAGTGTCTCCCAAACTTGGAAAACCCTTATGGCGCCCCACTAAGTGTCAAGGATGGTCCTGGATGCTGACACTCTCCAGGGGCTCACAGGCTGGTGGGAGAAAACTAGAGCTTTCATGTAATGCAATATGGACTAAGCACTTCTACAGTCATTCAACAAACGCTTCTTCCGGTTCTATACCAGGTACTGCTGTAGGTGCCTTTCATGCAAAGGATAAGAAGAAAAGACAGAGAGGCAGGTAGGCATGAGGTCACACAGTCCCGACAGGCCACAGTGGAGATTATGATCCTTAAGCCAAGAAATAAAGCTTCTTTTTCTCAAGCCCCGTGGGTTTTGGTATTTTTTGTTCCCTGGCCAGGGACTGAAAGTGGGAGCTCAGCAGTGAAAACCAAAGAGCCCTAACCACTGATCCATTAGGGAATTCCCCGAAGCTTCTTCCTTTTTTTTTGTTTTTTAAGCAGGGGAGAGACGGTGAGTCCTATGTTGCAGAAAGAGTCCTCTAGATAGGAAGGGGCAAGAGCAGATGTGCTCCACACACTGCAATAGAGGAAATTCTGGGGTTTGGAGACCATCACTAACCTACCCACCAGGGAAAGCCTCCTGGAGGTGGTTAACACCAGGATCATGTCTTCAAAGAGGAATGGGAATTCTCCAGCTTGGGAAGGAGGAGGGGAAAGATGTCAATCGAGGTAACTGTCTGTGAAGACACAGAACCCAGAAGAAGTACTTGGCTGTTAGGTGAGAAGGGGTAAGCAATAGATGAGGCTGGAGGGGTCATCAAGGGCCAGAAGAAGGGTCTTGAGAGCCAAGCCAAGGAGCTTGGACTTCATGCTCTAGAGTATGGCTGGCAAAGGTTTTGAAGCTGGGCATAAGGTTATACAGTTGATAGGACCCAAACCCGGGCCTTCAGATTCAGAACATGAGCTCTTTCTGTACACCAGGGCAGCTTCTCTCTTCAGAAGCAGACAACATTTTAAGGAGGTGTGGAGAATAGGAAAACGGCTGCTCTAGACAACGGCCAAGGCAAAAGTAATGTACTCCTGCCTTCATACTCCCCTTCCCCATGTCTTGAGGCTGTGATGGGTCCTGTGGAATAAAATGGTCCCTTCTTCTCTGCCCTGCCCTTGTGAATCTTTTGGTCTCACTTCCTGCCATCTGTCCCTTTCACTCAGCCTTTCCTTGCATGTCCCAATCACCAGGAGTTCTCAAATTATGCCCCACAAAACTTGGGAGTTTTGCAAGCTTGGCCAATCTATTCCCTGTTACAATCCAGATACCTAGGCATTTCTAGTAAGCAGAGAGGGGAAAAATTGTAGTGGATTTGTAAATTTTGCTTGTAAATTTATCACTGGGCATTTCCCTTCTTCCTGTTCATGCTTTAGAACCCAGCTCAAATAACATCCTCCTCTGTGACCGCACTTAATCATCCTGTCCTCTCTGTTGCCTTTGTACTTAGGACATTTTCCTGTTAGTGAGCTGATGATAATATTGCGTAGTTGTCTGTTTCCCTGGTCTATCACACCATCATACCTGAATCATCTTTGTGCCCCCCTGGCACAAGCTGGCTATTCTAAATACTCATTTTTCTTAAATGTTCCGGTGACTTTTTACTACTTGTCTATACTGGAATCTAATATGAAATGTTGATTTTAGCCAACAGTATATATTTTGTCAGTTTCCCAGGTGGTGCTAGTCGTAAAGAATCTGCCTGCCCATGCAGGAGACATAAGAGATGCGGGTTTGATCCCGGGGTTGGGAAGATCTCCTGGAGGAGGGCATGGCACCCTGGGTTAGGAAGGTCCCCTGGAGGAAGGCAAGGCAACCCACTCTTACCTGGAGAATTCCATGGACAGAGGAGCCTGGCAGGCTACAGTCCATAGAGTTGCAAAGAGTCCGACATGACTGAAGCAACTTAGCACACATGCATATATTTTATCATTTTATTTTCAGTCCACTGTATAAATTTTTGGTGTTTCTGAAAGAGCTCAGCTGTTTCTAGGTAGTACATTGACACAAACATGAGACCTCCAGGCACAGACAAATGTACCCTTACTCTCAGCTGAGCATCTGGAGGAGTAGAGGACTCAATCCCGGATCCCCCATACTCGTCTTTCCTATAATAAGCTCAAAGAGGCTTTTTATGGGTATTTAGAATACTTACTGGGTTTCCCTGGTAGCTCAGCTGGTAAAGAATCCATCTGCAATGCAGGAGTCCTGGGTTTGATCCCTGGGTTGGGAAGATTCCCCTGGAGGAGGGCATGGAAACCCACTCTAGTATTCTTACCTGGAGAATCTCCATGGATAGAGGAGCCTGGTGGGCCCCGTCCATGGGGTCACAAAGAGTCAGACATGACTAAGCAACTTAGCATAGCACAGCCCAGAATACTTATTAATGTTTCGTTTGTTCAACAAATTGTTGAATACCTACTATGTACAAGACATTAATTTCATGGCCAGGAATATAGTAGTTAATAAAACAGATAAATTCTTGAACTTACATTCTAATGGGGGCAGGAAAGGATAATAATTAAAATTTATAATATGGAACATACAGTACATTAGACGGTGACAAGCAAGAGAGAGGGATAGAGCATGTGGTGGTGGTGGGAAGGGATTGCAACGTTATTTCAAAGATCAGGAATCCTCACTGGAAACGTGGTTTGGGCAAAGATTGGAAAAAAGAGAGCAACCAAGAGAGAAAACTTGAAGAAAAGTAACATTCCAGGTAGAGAAAACAATAAAAGGCTTTGAGGCAGGAAATGATGTGTTTGGAAAAGGGCAAGGAGGCTAGTGTAGCTGCAGTGGAGTGAGGGAGGGGAGGAATAACAGGGCATGAGGCTAGAGAGTTAATGGGATAGGAGTGGGGCAGAGACTTAATAGCCACAATAAAGACATAGGCTTGGAATCTGAGTGAGGTGGGAAGCCATTGAAGAGTTTTAAGCACAGGAATTACATTTCTATTTTAACAGAATCAGTCTGACTGAAGTACTGAAATAAGGAGACTAGTCAGAAGGCTATTGCAGTCATCCAAGAGGGGAGGCGGGCAACATAAGAGTCTTAGACCAAAGGGATGGCAGCGGAAGCAGTGGGATGTAGTCCAGATTCTGAATGTATTTTGAACGTACAGGCAAAAGGATTTCTTGAAAGGTTGGATGTAAGGTTTGAGAGAAACAAAAGAGTCAAGGATGATTTTAAAGTTTTTGGTCAGAGGCACTGGAAGGGTGAAGTTGCTATTGAAATGAAAACATCATCATTCTGCAGGGACAACTGGTTTGGAATGGGAAATCAAAAGTTCAGTTTTGGACATGTTAAGTTTGAGTTGCCTGTTAGTAGTGGTATGCTGGTAAATGTTTAACAGCTGGCTCTCTAGGGAAAAAAGCTGTGTAAGTGTGTGTGTGTGTGTGTGTGTGTGTGTGTGTACCATATCAGTTTGTTATAAAGTTTTCTGCTATAAATGATGCATAGCAAATAATTCACAAATAATAATAAAATATACAATACTCCTTATTGTAAATCCCCACATAGCCAATTTATACTTACAGAATGCTTTTTTCAATTTTTGCCAAACTGTATTGGTAGCCAACTAATGGCTGAATGAGTATAGTTCTAGGATGAATGTTTGCTGATATTTTCATTTGCATTATATGCAGAGTACATCAAGAGAAATGCTGGGCTGGAAGAAGCACAAGCTGGAATCAAGATTGCTGGGAGAAATATCAATAACCTCAGATATGCAGATGACACCACCCTTATGGCAGAAAGTGAAGAGGAACTAAAAAGCCTCTTGATGAAAGTGAAAGAGGAGAGTGAAAAAGTTGGCTTAAAGCTCAACATTCAGAAAACGAAGATCATGGCATCCAGTCCCATCACTTCATGGGAAATAGATGGGGAAACAGTGGAAACAGTGTCAGACTTTATTTTTTTGGGCTCCAAAATCACTGCAGATAGTGGTTGCAGGCATGAAATTAAAAGACACTTACTCCTTGAAAGGAAAGCTATGACCAACCTAGACAGTATATTGAAAAGCAGAGACATTACTTTGCCAACAAAGGTCCGTCTAGTCAAGGCTATGGTTTTTCCAGTGGTCATGTATGAATGTGAGAGCTGGACTGAAGAAAGCTGAGTGCCGAAGAATTGATTCTTTTGAACTGTGGTGTTGGAGAAGACTCTTGAGAGTCCCTTGGACTGCAAGGAGATCCAACCAGTCCATTCTAAAAGAGATCAGTCCTGGGTGTTCTTTGGATAGACTGATGCTAAAGCTGAAACTCCAATACTTTGGCCACTTGATGCGAAGAGTTGACTCATTGGAAAAGACTCTGATGATGGGAGGGATTGGAGGCAGGAGGAGAAGGGGATGACAGAGGATGAGATGGCTGGATGGCATCACCGACTCAATGGACATGAGTTTGGGTGAACTCTGGGAGTTGGTGATGGACAGGGAGACCTGGCATGCTGCGATTCACGGAGTCGCAAAGAGTCAGACACGACTGAGCGACTGAACTGAACTGAACTGAGATGAAAGTGAAACAATAAAGACATATTGGAATTCACTACAAAGACATAAGTGACTTCTATGCTGAATGGGTTAATAGTTTTCCAATAGAAGAAGAATATTTCCTCAAGTTTTAAAGTTATTTACAATGTAATGGCCAGACACAATATGCTGTAAATTTATTTTGCATTATTAATATTTTCCTATCACTTAAAAATATTTATTTATTTTTAGCTGTATTGGGTTTTCATTGCTGTGCAGGCTTTTCTCTAGTTGCAGAGAGTGGGCTGCTCTCTAGTTGTGGTGCAAGGGCTTCTCATTGCCGTAGCATCTCTTGTTGTGGAGCATGGGCTCTAGATCGTGTGGGCTTCAGTGGCTGTAGCACATGGTCTCAGTAGTTGCAGCTTCTGCGCTCTAGAGCACAGGCTCAATAGTCGTGGTGCAGGGGCTTAGTTGCTCCACAGCATGTTGGATCTTCTTGGACCATGGATCGAATCTGTGTCTTCTACATTGGCAGGCAGATTCTTTCCCACTGATCCACCAGGGAAGCCCTTTCCATCACTCTTAAGTCTAGGCAGTCAACATAACAATAAACCAAACTCTCATTGGTAGCATTTGTCAATTTCTATTGTATAATACTCTCACCATGGTTGATTTCAAGCTACCAACTTGATGTCACTGAACATAGAGTTAGGAAGGGATGCAAGAGTAGCACACCATTATATAGTATTTCCATAATACAAGGAGAATAGATGAAAATAACCCCAAGAGTATAAAAAATAATAAAATATACTGAAATAATTAGAATGATTAATTTTTAATTTTTATTTTTAATATAATTTATTTTATTTTAAAAATGTACATAATTTAAATTTTTAGTAATGACAATGTTTAATACTCAGAGAAGGCAATGGCACCCAATTCTGGTACTCTTGCCTGGAAAATCCCATGGATGGAGGAGCCGGGTAGGCTGCAGTCCATGGGTCGTGAAAAGTTGGACACAACTGAGGGACTTCACTTTCACTTTTCACTTTCCTGCACTGGAGAAGGAAATGGCAACACACTCCAGTGTTCTTGCCTGGAGAATCCCAGGGAAGGGGGAGCCTGGTGGGCTGCCATCTATGGGGTTGCACAGAGTCAGACATGACTGAAGTGACTTAGCATGTTTAATACTTAATACTCTGATACCTGTTCAGATCGTATGACTCTTTCACCCTTTTCAAGAAGGTTTGACAAAAGGCTGAAAAAATTCCTGAAAATGTAACAATTGATATGAGGGGTCAACTCCAGATGCCACTCCTATCTCTAGTTAGGTTGGATATATGAGCCTGAATTTGGAGGAGAGATCTAGGTCAAAGATAGATACTTACTGGATGATGATGGAGAGTTAGTATAGACAAGAGAACCAAAGATAGTCCTTGGGACTCCAAGATTCACCTTCAGGGAGATGAAGACATCAGGAAAATAGGAGAGAACCAGAAGAGAAGACTGAGAAAGAATAGCCAGAGGAAGTTATTGTTTAGTTGCTAAGTAGTGTCCAACCCTTTTGAGACCCCATGGATTGTAGCCCTCTAGGTTTCTCTGTCCATGGGATTTTCCAGGCAAGAATACTTGAGTGGGGTGCCATTTCCTTCTCCAGGGGATCTTCCCCACTCAAGGATCAAACCCTCATGAACCTACATTTCCTGTATTACATGCAGATTCTTTACCACTGCACCACCTGGGAAGCCCTAGCCAGGGGAAGAATAAAAATCAAAAGAGCTCAATGTCATGGAGGTCAAGTGACACACTTCTCCCAAGAAAGAGAGAGCAATAAATTGGTTAAATGCTGCTGATAAATCTAATAAGAATAGGACTGAGAATGGAACATTGGATTTAACAATATGTCCTTCACCAATAAAGGGAATTAAACAAAAATATAATATTTTCATGCCTCTTTTTCATTGCTCATGCTGCTCCCTCTGCTTGAGTATGTTTTTTTCCCCCTTCCTTATCCTCAGAGCAAGCTCCCATCATACTTCTAGGCTTTATCAGTCTCAAAAGGAAACACTCAGATTAGGATAATTAGACAAAGGTTTATTCACAAGAAGTTCGTGATCCAAGCCACAGTCAGCTCCCAGTCTTGTTTTTGTTGACTGAATAGAGCTTCTCCATCTTTGGCTGCAAAGAATATAATCAATCTGATTTTGGTGTCAACCATATGGTGATGTCCATGTGTAGAGTCTTCTCTTGTGTTGTTGGAAGAGGGTGTTTGCTATGACCAGTGCATTCTCTTGGCAGAACTCTATTAGCCTTTGCCCTGCTTAATTCTGTACTCCAAGGCCAAATTTGCCTGTTACTCCAGGTGTTTCTTGACTTCCTACTTCTGCATTCCAGTCCCCTATAATGAAAAGTGCATCTTTCTTGGGTGTTAGTTCTAAAAAGTCTTGTAGGTCTTCATAGAACTGTTCAACTTCAGCTTCTTCAGCATTACTGGTTGGGGCATAGGCTTGGATTACCGTGATATTGAATGGTTTGCCTTGGAAACGAATAGAGATCATTCTGTCGTTTTTGAGACTGCATCCAAGTACTGCATTTTGGACTCTTTTGTTGACTATAATGGCTACTCCATTTCTTCTAAGGGATTTCTGCTTGCAGTAGTAGATATAATGGTCATCTGAGTTAAATTCACCCACTCCAGTCCATCTTAGTTCACTGATTCCTAGAATGTCGACGTTCATTCTTGTCATCTCCTGTTTAACCACTTCCAATTTGCCTTGATTCATGGACCTAACATTCCAGGTTCCTATGCAATATTGCTCTTTACAGCATTGAACCCTGCTTCTATCACCAGTCCCATTCACAAATGGGTGCTGTTTTTGCTTTGGCTCCATCCCTTCACTCTTTCTGGAGTTATTTCTCCACTAATCTCCAGTAGCATATTGGGCACCTACCGACCTGGGGAGTTCCTCTTTCAGTGTCCTATCTTTTTGCCTTTTCATACTGTTCATGGGGTTCTCAAGGCAAGAATACTGAAGTGGTTTGCCATTCCTTTCTCCAGTGGACCACATTCTGTCAGACTGCTCCACTATGACCCAGCCATCTTGGGTGGCCCCGCCTGGCATGGCTTAGTTTCATTGAGTTAGACAAGGCTGTGGTCTGTGTGATCAGATTGGCTAGTTGTCTGTGACTGTAGTTTCAGTCTATCTGCCCTCTGATCAACTAGCTGACTGTGGCTTGGATCATGAACACCTTATTGCCAAATTCAGATGAAATTGAAGAAAGTGAAGAAAACCACTACACCATTCAGGTATGACCTAAATCAAATTCCTTATGACTATACAGTGGAAGTGAGAAATAGATTTAAGGTACTAGATCTGATAGACAGACTGCCTGATGAACTATGGATGGAGGTTCGTGAAATTGTACAGGAGACAGGAATCAAGACCATCCCCAAGAAAAAGAAATGCAAAAAAGCAAAATGGCTGTCTGAGGAGGCTTTACAAATAGCTGTGAAAAGAAGAGAAGTGAAAAGAAAAGGAGAAAAGGAAAGATATACCCATTTAAATGCAGAGTTCCAAAGAATAGCAAGAAGAGATAAGAAAGCCTTCCTCACCGATCAATGCAAAGAAATAGAGGAAAACAATAGAATGGGAAAGACTAGAGATCTCTTCAAGAAACTTAGAGATACCAAGGAAACATTTCATGCAAAGATGGGCTCAATAAAGGACAGAAATGGTATGGACCTAACAGAAGCAGAAGATATTAAGAAGAGTGGCAAGAATACACAGAAGTGTACAAAAAAGATCTTCATGACCAAGATAATCACGATGGTGTGATCACTCACCTAGAGCCAGACATCCTGGAACGTGAAGTCAAGTGGGCCTTAGGAAGTATGACTATGAACAAAGCTAGTGGAGGTGATAGAATACCAGTTGAGCTATTTCAAATCCTGAAAGATGATGCTGTGAAAGTGCTGCACTCAATATGCCAGCACATTTGGAAAACTCAGCAGTGGCCACAGGACTGGAAAAGGTCAGTTTCATTCCAATCCTAAAGAAAGGGAATGCCAAAGAATACTCAAACTATCTCACAATTGCACTCACCTCACAGGCTAGTAAAGTAATGCTCAAAATTTTCCAAGCCAGGCTTCAGCAATACATGAACCATGAACTTCCAGATGTTCAAGCTGGTTTTAGAAAAGGCAGAGGAATCAGAGATCAAATTGCCAACATTCGCTGGATCATGGAAAAAGCAAGAGAGTTCCAGAAAAACATCTATTTCTGCTTTATTGACTATGCCAAAGCCTTTGACTGTGTGGATCACAATAAACTGTGGAAAATTCTGAAAGAGATGGGAATACCAGAGCACCTGACCTGCTTCTTGAGAAACCTATATGCAGGTCAGGGAGCAACAGTTAGAACTGGACATGGAACAACAGACTGGTTCCAAATAGCAAAGGGAGTACGTCAAGGCTATATATTGTCCCCCTGCTTATTTAACTTCTATGCAGAGTACATCATGAGAAACGCTGGGCTGGAGGAAGCACAAGCTGGAATCAAGACTGCCGGGGGAAATATCAATAACCTCAGATATGCAGAGGACACCACCCTTATGGCAGAAAGTGAAGAAGAACTAAAGAGCCTCTTGATGAACGTGAAAGAGGAGAGTGAAAAAGTTGACTTAAAGCTCAACATTCAGAAAACTAAGATCATGGCGTCTGGTCCCATCACTTCATGGCAAATAGACGGGGAAACAGTGGCTAACTTTATTTTTCTGGGCTCCAAAATCACTGCAGATGGTGATTGCAGCCATAAAATTAAAAGATGCTTACTCCTTGGAAGGAAAGTTATGACCAACCTAGACAGCATATTAAAAAACAGAGACATTATTTTGCCAACAAAGGTCCGTCTAGTCAAAGCTACGGTTTTTCCAGTGGTCATGTATGGATGTGAGCGTTGGACTGTGAAGAAAGCTGAGCGCCGAAGAATTGATGCTGTTGAACTGTGGTGTTAAAGAAGACTCTTGAGATTCCCTTGGACTGCAAGGAGATGCAACCAGTCCATCCTAAAGAAGATCAGTTCTGGGTGTTCTTTGGAAGGACTGATGTTGAAGCTGAAACTCCAATACTTTGGCCACCTGATGTGAAGAGCTGACTCATTTGAAAAGACTCGGATGCTGGGAAAGATTGTGGGCAGGAGAAGAGGATGACAGAGGATGAGATGGTTGGATGGCATCACCAACTGGATGGACATAGGTTTGGGTGGATTCCAGGAGTTGGTGATGGACAGGGAGGCCTGGCGTGCTGGGGTTCATGGGGTTGGAAAGAGTCGGATATGACTTAGCGACTGGACTGAACTGAACTGAACTGAACTGAACTTAATCACAAGGGGACTAATTTCAAACATGTGGGTGCGGTATAGAGGAAGAAAAGGGATAGTTCAGGAAGCTATCTGGGCTGTTCATACCCCTTGACCTGAATGGGTAGGGATAAAGGGGAGAGATTATGGAATGTGAAGAGTCCTATTCATCAAGACATCTTGAAGAGTGACCTTCAAAGGAGGGTCATAGCCAGCCCTAGGCAAACTTACCAGGATGTAGCCCAGGAATTACTACTTGCCTGCCCTCTCACCAATCTTGTGCTAGGGTGTTAGCCCATACCTAAGCTGAAGCCAGTGAGCAAAGGAACCCATTGACTTACTCTGCACAGTTTCAGTGTACTGGGCAGACAGTAGATCTAAAGGATCAAACAGAAGGTATTCAGTGCAAAAGTCAGCTCAAAAAACAACTTCTCTTTGAGGCTTTTCTCAATACCTTTAGATAGTTAGATGCTCCTCTATTGTGCTTCCCTTTGATGTAGCGCTTATACTTTATTGCTCTGATCCTCAGACCAGTTGCACCTTAGAATCACTTGTGGAGCGTTTAAAAAATATCAATATCCAGGGGAATGGGAGGAATTGGGAGACTGGGATTGATACATATACATTATCAATATTACAGGTAAAATAGATAACTAATGATAGCATAATGTAAAGCACAAAGAATGCTATTTAATGGACAGGTTAATCTGAATGGGAAGGAAGTCCAAAAAAAGGGGATATATATATGTATAGCTGATTCATTTTGCTGTACAGTAGAAACTAACACAACATTGTAAAGTGATTATATTTTAACAAAAACTAGCTAAAAGCAAACCAAAATTAAACAATGAGCATATAATGAGGTTCAGGGTCCGCTGGAAGTCTATTATTCCACCAGCATGGATCTACCTAGTTGATTCTCATTAGTTTACATCATATCTTATGGCTGTGCACTGCCTCCCTCCCTCCTGTTTCAAGTCTGGAGCCCAAAAAGTAAGAGAGTTTCCAATGTGTTTTTCCCTCATAATATTCCCTATTATCAATATATGTGCATGTCTAAATAGAAAAAAAAAAAAAAACAAATACAAATATCCAGGTCCCATCACATACCAACTGAATCAGAAAGTCTGGGAATAGAGACTCAACACTAATCAGTACTTTAAAAACAAATCTTCTGAGTGATTCTAAGATGCAACCAGGATTGAGAACCACTGCTGGCTGTCTTTGCTTACCCACCTATTCCCTTGAGGAGGCTGTGAATGCTTTGAGTGCAGGACTGTGTCTGATTCAAACCCGTGTATTTAACCTGAAGCGTGGAACCTGATATGGACATTAAAGAGTATGACAACTTCACATGGTGTGCAATTCTGTTAGCGTTGTGGTATATATGTTGCCTAGGGACTTGTTTTTCAAACTATGTATTTCAAATCATTAGTAGGTTATAGAATCAGTTTAGTGAGAAGGCAATGGCAACCCACTCTAGTACTCTTGCCTGGAAAATCCCATGGACAGAGGAGCCTGCTAGGCTGCAGTCCATGGGGTCTCTAAGAGTCGGAAACAACTGAGCGACTTCACTTTCACTTTTCACTTTCATGCATTGGAGAAGGAAATGGCGACCCACTCCAGTGTTCTTGCCTGGAGAATCCCAAGGACGGCAGAGCCTGATGGGCTGCCGTCTATGGGGTTGCACAGAGTCGGACACGACTGAAGCAACTCAGCAGCAGCAGCAGCAATGGCTCAGAACAGCATGAAAACAAAACAAAAGAATAGAAAATATTGAGTGTGTCCCCCATAGTAAGGATTAGTATAATATTGTGAAACAGGTATGTGTGATCTAAAGTATAAGGTAAACTATGTTTCTGCTATGTTCAGTTCAGTTCAGTTCAGTCACTCAGTTGTGTCCAACTCTTTGCGATCCCGTGAACTGCAGCACGCCAGGCCTCCCTGTCCATCACCAACTCCCGGAGTCCACCCAAACCCATGTCCATCGAGTTTGTGATGCCATCCAACCATCTCATCTTCTGTCGTCCCCTTCTCCTCCTGCCCTCAATCTTTCCTAGCATCAGAGTCTTTTCAAATGAGTCAGCTCTTTGCATCAGGTGGCCAAAGTATTGGAGTTTCAGCTTTAGCATCAGTCCTTCCAATGAACACCCAGAACTGATCTCCTTTAGGATGGACTGGTTGGATCTCCTGGCAGTCCAAGGGACTCTCAAGAGTCTTCTCCAACACCACAGTTCAACAGCATCAATTCTTCGGCACTCAGTTTTCTTCACAGTCTAACGCTCACAGCCATACATGACCACTGGAAAAACTGTAGCCTTGAATAGACGGACCTTTGTTGACAAAGTAATGTCTCTGCTTTTGAATATGCTGTCTAGGTTGGTCATAACTTTCCTTCCAAGGAGTAAGTGTCTTTTAATTTTATGGCTGCAATCACCATCTGCAGTGATTTTGGAGCCCAGAAAAATAAAGTTAGCCACTGTTTCCACTGTTTCCCCATCTATTCCCCATCACCATGAGGTGATGGGACTGGATGCCATGATCTTAATTTTCTGAATGTTGAGCTTTAAGCCAACTTTTTCACTCTCCTCTTTCACTCTCATCAAGAGGCTCTTTAGTTCTTCTTCACTTTCTGCTATAAGGGTGGTGTCCTCTGCATATCTGAGGTTATTGATATTTCCCCCGGCAGTCTTGATTCCAGCTTGTGCTTCCTCCAGCCCAGTGTTTCTCATGATGTACTCTGCATAGAAGTTAAATAAGCAGGGGGACAATATACAGCCTTGACGTACTCCCTTTGCTATTTGGAACCAGTCTGTTGTTCCATGTCCAGTTCTAACTGTTGCTTCCTGACCTGCATATAGGTTTCTCAAGAGGCAGGTCAGGTGGCCTGGTATTCCCATCTGTTTCAGAGTTTTCCACAGTTTATTGTGATCCACACAGTCAAAGGCTTTGGCATAGTCAATAAAGCCGAAATAGATGTTTTCTGGAACTCTCTTGCTTTTTCCATGATCCAGCGGATGTTCTGCTATGGGTTGCACTCAAAATGCTAGAAATCCACTGACCTAGGGCAAGTAATATAACTCCCTCGGCTTCTGTTTTGTTATCTTTAATATGGGGATAATAATAGTACCTCCTGCTTCATGGGATTGTAATGAAGATTAAATAAACTAACATATGTAAAGTACTTGGTGTCTAGCACAGAGTAAATAATCAACAACAGCTGTTTTATTGTTCAACAACAAAAAACATTTTTGAAAAGCAGAATATAAAATTGTTTATCCTATGATTACTGCTGTCTAGTTAGGCACAGAGATAGATAATGGCATTCTGTCTATTTTAGATCAGTTATTATTGGTACATGCTAAAGCAATAAATAACCTTTTACAAATAGGAAGCTGTGTACCCAGCCTCTTTCCTTTTCTTGAGGCCAGGAATGTTGTGGGGCCTGACTGGGGTGGTGAAATTACTGCCTTACATTCTATCCGAGGCTCCGTCCTATTAATATCTCTACTGCATCTGACCAGTTCCCACAGGCTATCTCTGCACCTGCTCCTGGAAAATTAACACAGCTCTGTTTAGAGTCCCTGAGAGGAGGAACTCAGCAGGGCTTATTTATTTAAATATCCAAAGCACTTAGCATCATGTCTGGCACTCCATAAATATGGGATAAATTGAATTGAACTATTGATAACTATTGTGTGACCTTGATCGAGTCACTCCCACTCTGGACTGGAGTTTCCTGTATAAGGTAAGGAAGGTTGCATGGAAGGTTAGATGTAGAAGGCAACTCTGATTTTATAAGTGAGGAAGCTAAGATTCAACTAGGAAAAGGGACCTGCCCAGGTTCACACCACATGTTAGTAGAGGGGCAGGGGCTATAGCTGAAGTCTCTCCACTCAATGATAAAGCACTTTCTATGGCATTGTATTGTCAATCTAATTCTTTAATTCTAGGAAGACAACAGACTAAAAATAAACATGTAGCAGGAATAGATCTTGAAAAATATAATGTGGTGTCCTGAAGTAAGTTACAGGGACTTCCTTGCTGGTCCAGTGGTTGAGAACTCACCTTGAAGTACGGGAGATGTGGGTCCCATCCTTCGTCAGGGAAATAAGATCCCACAGGCCTGTAAGCAGCTAAGCCCAAGTGCCATGACTAGACAATCCATGTGCCTCAACGAAATATCCTACATGACACGGTGAGGATCCTGTGTGCCACAGTGAGGACCCAACACAGCCAAATAAATTAATAAATATTTTTTTAAAAAAGTAAGTTACAGAATGAGATACATAACTCAGCACCATTTGGTTGGATGTAAAATACGTTCAACACAATATGAAAACACATATTTGCAATACAAAGTTACACAATAAACACATGAAAGAGTTTACCTATAGGGTTTGGGAGAAGAAAGAGGGTAAAAGGGAATAAATAAGTAGATAAGACAAAGACCAAAGACAACCGAGTAGTATGTTTAACTCAACTCTCTGCTTTTGCGGTCAAAAAATAAAATAGGTTCTGCTTTCTCGTGGATCTTATTTCTAGCAGTATGTGTAAAGTTCATAGTCTTTGTCATTGATTTCTAAAACCTGTCCTCCTCTCCCTGGCCTCTACCCTCATGTGGGCCTCAGCTTCTCTCACTGGGACTCCTGGAGCAGCTTTCTCCTTGGTCTCTCTGCCTCCACTCTTGCCCCATTCAACCCAATCCAAGCCAATCTGTAGAGCAACCAGGATAATCCTTGTCATACGAATATCGGATCCTGGGATTTTCTTGTTGGTCCAGTTACTGGGAGTCCACCTGCCAATGTAGGGGACACGGGTTCAATTCCTGGTCTGGGAGGATTCCACATGGCTTGGAGCAGCTGAGTCCAGGTGCCACAACTACTGAAGCCCACATGCTCTAGAGACCATGGTCTGCAACAAGAGAAGCCAGCATAATGAGAAGCCTGCACATCGCAACTTCAGAAAGCCCACATGCAACAGCAAAGACCCATGTCAGCCAAAGCAGCAACAACAAAATGGTCCTGGTTCACCACTGTTTAAATACCTTCAGTAGCTTAGTCTGTGACCAAATGACCTAGGCAGTGTGGAGCAGTGATCAGGCATGCTGGAATTATCATTGGTGTGTTCTGCCACATTCTGTGGGATTTTAAGCAAGGTAATTAACCTCACTGTGCCTCAATTTCCTCATCTATAGAATAGAAATAAAAGCACCTACTCATTGTGTGGTTGGTGGATTAAATAAATGTAAACATGTAAAGTATTCCAAACAATGTCTGTCATACCACAAACATTTAGCTATCATGACTGTTATTCTCAGGCCCTTGACAGTTTGGGCCCCATGTAACCCCTCAGTCTCATTTCCTGCCTCTTCCTTCTAGTTTCTGATGCCTGTAAGGGCTTGCCTCCTCTCCCTTGCATGGTAGACTCCCACTTGATTAGAAATCGCCTTCTCCAGGAAGTCATGCTTCAGTCACTCCGGAAGCCCTGCTCATGCCCCCTTCTAGTCACTACCTCCCAAGTCCTCAATCTTGACTTTTGGCAGTATAGATTACTTCTTCCTGTTTTTGTACTTTAAGTGTAATCATACAGAATGTACTATCTAGCTTTATTCACTCGTCATATGTTTCACTTTTGGCAGTATGGATTACTTTTTTCAGTCGTTGTATGTTTCACTCAGTCATCAATATCTCATCTCTTTGTGTATAGTTGTAGATCGTTCATCCTCTTACTGTGTGCATACTATTAAGTTGTATGAACATGCTACAACTTTATCCATTCTACTGTTGCTGTTGAGGGGCACTCAATAAATATTTCATGAATAAATGAAGAAATCTGTCCATTCTGCTACATTATGAATTACTTGAGGAAAGAGACTAGGTTTTATTTATAAGTCCCCAGTACCTAGCACAGGGCCTGGCACTTGGTGGGAGCCCAGTGAATATTTAAGAAATGAACTGATGCATGATTCCCCTGAGAATTTGTAATTAAACTGGTCATTTCCACATCCTCTGTGGGGCCCCAGCTTCAGATCCCTGGGTGATGCAGGTGAGTTGCTAGGCAACAGCATGAGGTTGGCTCCGGGGTCACAGTGGAGAGTGTGCTGCGGAGGAGGCTGAGGCCGAGGTAATTGGAAACACTTCTATTCAGCAGCCTCTGAACTGTCTCTGGTTTCGCCCCTCCAGCCCATCCCCCACACAGCTGCAGGAGGGATCTTTCTAAAATGGGCATGGACACAGCACTCTTCTAATCCAAGAACTTTGGGGTCTCAGTTGAGAGAACTAAGGTTCTGAGATTTGAAGTAACTTGCCCAATGTCCACCAAATGAGTAAAGTGCAGAGCTAAACCCAGATTTGTCTGATTTTAAAGCTCAAACCGTCTCCAGTATTTTGATTTTGGACAAGTTGGATCTGGAGTGTCCGCAGATCCTCAGGAGGAGTGATTCAAGAGTTTGTGGGTCACACTGATGCCCTCCCCATGAAGGTTTCAGTGCGGTAACTGCTTCAGCAATAAGCAAGAACTAGAAGGCTGGGAGATCAACTCCATGTAGGACAGAGATGACCTTGATGGTTCCCTCCAACTTGGTATCTGGGGTCCCAGTTGGTGGACTTTGATCCAGAGAGCAGCAACATCAGAACCCCAGAACTCTCTGCCTAAACTCTCTTGATGCCAGAAAGACACAACAGAGTGGTAAGTACTTGACCCAGACTGGAAGGACAGAGGAGGGCTGCCAGGAAAGGATTCTGGGACAAAGGGAATTCCCTGGCTGTTCCGTGGTTAGAACTCTGCACTTTGACTGCTGATGGCCTGGGGTTCAATTCCTGGTTAGGGAATTAAGATCCCACAAGCTGTGTAGTCAAAAATAAATAAATAAAGTTCTTACAAGCATTCATTCATCCATTCCACAAATATTTCTTGGTTGAGCCATGTGCCCTATGCTTTAATCATACTGAACTTCTCACTGCTCCTAACACAATAAACAAACGCTCTATGCTCATCCAGCCTTAACATATATACACAGTTCTATGGGAAACCATGGCAATAAGTCAGTCTAGGTGTGGGATGGAGAAAGGGCTTGTGAAGGAAGGCTTCCAGGAGGAAGTGTTAACCGAACTGTTACCAGAAACATGTATAGAGTTAACTGGGTTAGGAACAGGGAACAGGGAAGTGGTTTAGATAGAGGAACAACATGTGTAAAAGTTCAAAGGCAAGATAGCATGGTGCATTTGGATAACTGGAAGAAGCTTCTCACAGCAGATTCTTACATGTTCTTCAAATATGTCCTCTCTCCTTATAGAGCTGTTCCCAGTTATTCCAAGGAGACTTGCATCCTCTCCTGTTCCCTGAAGACTTACAATGTCTCTTTTTAGTGGATTCATTATATTGTCATTTATCTGGATTGTAATATTTTGTGTGTATTTGTCTTTTCTCCTAAAGACTATAAGTTCCTTGAAGGCAGGGAACTATGTCTGATTCTGCTTTGCGACAGCAACTAGTAAATACTGCTACTATCCCCTTCTATCGCCAAATGAAAGCAGATATTTTTTCTGCTCAAAACTGAGAGAAGACTGGAGTGCTGTCCCTTCCACTCAGGGACCCCTGATTACAACTTAGAACCCACTAGCTCAGTGTTACATGCTCAGTTTCCCTTAGACCTTCCTACTTTCCCCTTTCTTTTGTTCACTCCCTTGTACCATCTGTGAGTACCTGTCCATCTCCTCCCCAGACTGCAAGTCCTGGGAGAGCATGAATCAGGATGGATTAATACCCTGGCTCCTCAGTGTCCTAGTACAATGCCTAGCACATGAGGAGTGCTTCTCCTTAATCACATGTGAAGGACAAATATGAAGAACAAAGAGTCTGAATAATACATTCAGGGTGATTACAGACTCTAATTTAACTCAAAGACATCCCATTAAAAAATTCTTCTTTCCTGGTAGCAATTTTCTATTTGGGGCCAGTGACTTGGTTTATTGAAAGACCTTAAAGTGCTGTCAACTTGAGCCAAAGAAGGTTCAGAAAGCCTTTTCTTGGCAGGGACTCAATCCTTTCCTTCTATTATGTCAGTTGCTTTAAACAAAAAGGGATTTAAAAAATCTTTTTTAATTGATTCTCTTGTAAACACTCAAAGAAAGAATGTGTGTTCTGTGGCTGGGCTGTGATTGACTCTAAGAATAAACTGGAGGTCTCTTAATTGTAAAGACACGAAATGTCTGAACCTTTCCTCCTACATATTGAGTGTAATTGGCAATAATTTCCCCCTCCCCCACTCCCTGATTGAGAGACAGCTCACTTCCTATTAGAAGAAAACCAGATCACTAACCTGGGAACCTGAGTCTTGGAAAGAGTTTACTTTACTAGAGCATGCTTCCAGAGGGAGTAGAAAGCAGGAAGCCTGCATTTTCTCTCTGCTTCAGTCCACCTGGTACCTGGACTTATCACCACACTTATGATTGGCCTCAGCTTTCCCTCTTTCCTCTTGGGACACTTCACAGCCTTCGAAATATTTGGGCAGATGTTTCCTGTGGAAAATATTCCAGAGGGCTGCCCTTGGTTATGTGAGTTTCTGGTAGAAGTATCAAAGGTTTGAAGCTGGGCCGTGTATTGAGATCCTAGGAGGTATATTGTACTTCTAAAAGATCTGTTGTAATAGTAGAAAATTCCTTCTTAGAAATTTCTTCACATTGCCAACAATCAAACCTCTTTTCTTCAGCAGGCATACTTTGAAATTTGTCATCCTCCTGACCCCACCATTTATTGACTATATGGTTTGGGACAAGCTGCCCAAACATCTCCAAAACTCAATTTCTTTTTCAGAAATAAAAGTTGCTTTTGAAATAACAAAGTCGTTATGAGGTGGAGAAATAGGCATGTGAAAGATCCTGGCACATAGTAATCACTAATAAATTATAACAATTATTAGTGTTATACCTTGACACCAAAGGGTCAGTTTGGTTCCATATAAACACTTCAACTGGAGTTAGAGTATTCCTCTAGGCTTCCCTTCCTGCCTGCTGCTTTGTACCACCTAGTCTATTCTTTCCTGGGGTCCTGCTTGGCTTCGCATCTTGACTCTTCCTTCTCATCTTGCTCTGTTTACATGTAGTAATCTTGTTCCAATGCCTGGTTTGTAACTGACCATACAATATTTGATCAATCACTAAATGTATTTAGGGTTTGTATTAGTTTGCTAGGGCTGCTTAATAAAACACCACAGACTAGATGGCTTCAAGAATAGAAATTTAGGGACTTACCTGGTGGTACAGTGGTTAAGACTTTGCTTTCCAATGCAGGAGGGTACAGGTTTGATCCCTAGTTGGGGAGCTAAGATCTCACATGCCTTGCGGGCAAAAAACCAAAACATTAAAAATAAAAACCAAAAAACTAGAAGCAGTACTGTAACAAACTCAATAAAGACTTCAAAAAAAGGGTCCACATCTAAAAAAAATTTAAAAAAAAAAAAGAACAGAAATTTGTTTTCTCACACTTCTGGAAGCTAGAAGTCCAAGATGAAGGTATCTGTAGGGTCTGGTTTCTCCTGAGGCCTCTCTCCTTGTCTTACAAGTGGCCACCTTCTCATTGTATCCTCACACGGTGGTCCCTCTGTCCACATATGCCCACAGTGACCTTGTGTCCAGATTTCCTTCTCTCAGAAGGACAGATTGAATTAGGCCTATCTTAACGGACTCATTTAAACTTAATCACATCCTTAAAGGCTCTGTTTCCTAATATAGTCACATTCTGAGGTACTTCAACATAGGAAGTTTCACAGAAGACAGAATTCAGCCCATAACAGGGTTCTAAGCAGCAAGCAACAGAAACTGACTCATTGATTTCAGCAGGAAAACAAATTATTAAAAGCACATTAAAAAGGTGGAGGTGGGAGGGCCATTGAGGATTTCACAGAATCACAGCAAAGGCACGGAAAATACACAGCAGTGAGAAAAGGTGAGGCGGTGAGTAACTAACCCACAACACAAACCACATCACCGAGCCAGTCTGGTGAGAGCACTGCTGCCGGGACCAGTGGAATTGCCATCTCTGAATCCTGTATGCTGCCACGGTCCCCACCCTCCAGAAACTCAGCATGCCTGCTGCTGCTCCCACTTTGCCACCAGAATGGATTTTCTGTGGCCCCTCCTCCTCTGGGTCACCAGCCCCAGATTCAAAGTTTGGGGTGACTATGTCTGATTGGAGGACACAAGCCCTTACTTAGTTGCAAATGACGCTGGGGAAACAATCATCTTGTGTTTTCTGACTCGATAAGGCTCTGCCTTCCACCAAGACTCAAGGAGTCTCCCAATATAAAGAGGAGGCTCAGAGGTGAGAAGTGGCCTCCTGATCTAAGGATAGAGATTGGACACAAGGTTCCACAACACAGAGACATACCCCCACATGCACTGAATTCATTAGTTTCTTCATTGATATTCTCAATCTCTTTTGGAAGTTTCTTAAACTGCCCAGCCCTGTGCTAGGCAGAGGTGGGAGATGAAAAAGGAGAAGCCATGTCTGTGCTCTTTTTTTCTTTGCCGTGCTTGCTGCTTGCAGGATCTCAGTTCCCCCAACAGGGATCCAACCCAGGCCACAGCAGTGAAAGACCAGAATCCTAACCAGTGGGTCTGTGTTCTTAAGAAGCTTATAATCTGGCTCTGGAGAAAAAAAGGCCTGCAGTGGAGCTAAGAATGTGGTCCCAGGAAAGGTCTGCTGGTCACCTGGATTCATTTTCACAGACTGGTACATTACCAGGGTCCAGCATCCTGACAGGCTCAGAACTTTGATGTTTATGGCACTTGACAATGACTACATCTCTCAGATTAGAGACATATCTCAGACCCACATTAACAAAGATCACTATACCTGATGCATAAACCAGGGGTCCATTTAGTAATTCTCAAAAAGAAAGTGCTATTTTCAAAGCCAATTTAATTTGCAAAACAGACCAGAATATTCACATCAGAAGATCCATGCATTTTCTAATGGGGAGCCAAGTATCAGAGGGTAGCCTGGTGGTAGGTCTGGAATCGGAGGAAAGGGTGTGAGTCAATCTCAAGAGAGACCTCTCCATCACTCTACTCATTTCAGCTGTTTCTCAACCCTGATTGCACTTTAGAAGCATCTGGGGAGATTTCTTAAGCACTCATGCTTGGGCCCTCTCTTCGAGATTCTGATTCAGTTGGTTATGCACCTTGCTGTGCTGTGCTCAGTTGTGTTCAACTTTTTGCAACCCCCTGGACTGTAACCCTCCAGGCTCCTCTGTCCATGAGATTTCCCAGGCAAGTATACTGGAGTGGCTTGTAATTTCCTCTTCCAAGGGATCTTCCTGACCCAGAAATCGAACCTGCGTCTCCTATGTCTTCTGCATTGCAGACGGATTCTTTACCACTGAGCCACCAGGGAAGCTCTTTCAGTTGGTTATGGCCAAGCCCAAATAGGAATCTTACTTTAAGAGTAGCTGAGGCAAGTCTAATATGCAGCAAAGGGCTGTTTTCTAGGTCTTGTCAAGAAAATCATATTGTTAACATTGCTTAGCTAAAATTTCTTACCCCCGGGTAGTACCTGGAGAGACACCTGTGACTTTACCTTTTCAGGTTTCCGTGGTTGACCATTCTTGTTTTTCTATTCACACAGATGTTCTCCAAACAGGATATAGTACAGTTGAAAATGATTTCCACTCATTAAATTGCAGTCAGTTTCTAGGAACACTTCCAGATCACCTTGGCATCTTGGTCTGAGAGTTTTGAGTGTTTCCAAACTTCTCTGACAGTTTTACACACAGGCTCTTAGTTTCCTACAGATGTTTAATTTCACTTATGGAGAGTGGATTTTATTTCAGGGGCAACTTTATTCTCTGTCTTTTTGAGGATGCCTCATTGTTTGTCATCAAGTATCCAGAAAATAATCTAAGGCTGTGGAAATTCAAAGAGAAAGTTGTAGTACAGTGAATTAACTCTGATTATTATGCACACAGTGGTGGCTCAATGGAAAGAACCAGAGAGGTTTTGATCTTCTGGGGATATGTGACTTTGGGCAAAAGGCTATCATCCTGAGCTTCATCTGCAACTTAGCCTTTAGAGTTGTGGTGAGCAATAAAGATACTGTATGAAAAATCCTTATCATGATGTAGGCACTCAATGAAAATAACTTTTAATATTGATATTATTGACAGAATCTGTTTTTCCAAAGTTAGGGAGTATTTCCTCAGAACCAAACTCCCTCTCCAGTTTTTTAGAACAGTAATTTTGTCATGATTTAAAAATAGTAATATATGCTTATAAAAAATTCAAGCAATACAGAAAAAATACCAGGAAGAAAGTAACATATCACTCTTAATTCTAACACTCAAAATAACATCTTTAACTTATGGTGAAAATCATTCTGAACATCTCTATATGTATTTATACCGGATAATTGGCATAGAGAAACCATTTAAAGGGCTCACGCTGAGCAAGATGTTTTAAATAAAATATTTAATTAAAAAGCCTTATGGAAGTTAATTTAACAAGTAAAATGACTAATGGATTTATGAATAAGTTATAAAAGATTATGAAAATAATTGGAGTTATTTTTTAAAACTACACATTTTAATGTTAAACAATATTGACTATTGTCTATCATAAAGATGATCAGTAATCTATACTTCTCCCATCTCCTCTCCTACACCTAATTTTTGTTATTCATTATTTTTACTATGGGCTTCTCTGGTGCTCAGTGGTAAAGAATCTGCCTGCCGATGTAGGAGATGCAGGTTCAGTTTCTAGGTCAGGAAAATCCTCTGGAGGAAGAAATGACAACTCACTCCAGTATTCTTGCCTGGAGAATCCCATGGACAGAGGAGCCTGGCAGGCTTCAGTCCACATGGTTTCAAAAGAGTTGGACACAACTTAGCAACTAAACAGCAATAATTTTTACTTTACCAATATTTATAATATATACATTTTAATTTACAACTATAATTCCTCTAATTGTTTAGGCTAAGTTCTAGATTTAAATAGATGCAATCTTCATCACCAATGTTTCATAATAACTTCTTTTATTTACATTCATGTTTTGACATGCTGGGTTTCAGCATCAAGCTTTTTTTTTTTTTTCAAGAAGGATTCTAAATTCTTTAAATTCTTTCAATTTTAATAATAGATTTAACAACTTTAAATTGTTAAAGCACTTGTTATTTTTTTATTTCTCTGACAACATAGTTGGGTAAAATATTCCTGGGGTTACACTTTCCCTCAGAATGACATAAACTTTTGCTGTGGACAAGTCTGATTTTATTCCTCCTTATAGGTAACTTGCTTTTACTTCTTGAAGAAAGAATTGTTTCTTTGTCTGTGAAATTCAACAATTTGATCAGGATTAATCTATCTTTTGATAGTATCACTAGAGAATTTTGAAGAAGGCAATGGCACCCCACTCCAGTTCTCTTGCCTGGAGAACCCCATGGACAGAGGAGCCTGGTAGGCTGCAGTCCATGCTAGGAGTCGGACACGACTGAGCGACTTCACTTTCACTTTTCACTTTCATGCATTGGAGAAGGAAATGGCAACCCACTCCAGTGTTCTTGCCTGGAGAGTCCCAGGGACGGGGGAGCCTGGTGGGCTGCCATCTATGAGGCCGCACAGAGTCGGACACTACTGAAGTGACTTAGCAGCAGCAATAGCAGCTAGAGAATTTATTATGTTCCTGTAATTGGCTGAGTGAACTTGGGTTAAGACCTTGTCACTCTCTGGGCCTCATTTTCCCCAAATGAGGGAGACAATGAGTACTTTCAGCTTTGGCAGTCTATACTCCTCTGATTGAATTTGTGAATGAGCAAGCAGGTAGTTTTTCTTTTGTGGCCTGTTAGGAAAAAGATATGTAAGAACTGAATTGAAAGAGCTGCTTCTGGAGGTTATTGCAGGACTTCAGGTTCTTGTGGGGAAATGGACTAGAGCACTAGATGGTCCTTTTCCATCCCTAGAGTGAATAACGATGCTTTGATATGCGTCTGTGACTAGGGGCCAGTTGGCTAAAGTCTGATGTTTCATAGAAGTTTAGAGTAGGAATGTATCTTTAAGCCCTTCTACCCAATGCTTTCATCTTACATATTAGCAATTAGATGCTCAGAGAAGAGGTATGGCTTGTACAAGGTCACACAGTGAGTTAGTGGCACAGCAGGGACCGGAATTCAGACTTTGTAATTCTCAACCTATACTTTCTTCTCTGCAGTGCAGTATGATGACGAAACTTAGAACAGGTCTAGACCCAAGATGAACCCATTATCTTGACTCTGCCTTGCCATTGTCAACTGACACCAATTGGTCCTCGTTTCAGTGGGAACATCTGGGCACTTAGGGGCTTCCCTGATAGCTCAGTTGGTAAAGAATCTGCCTGTAATGAGGGAGACCTGGGATCCATCTCTGGGTTGGGAAGATCCCCTGGAGAAGGGAGAGGCTACCCACTCCAGTATTATGGCCTGGAGAATTCCATGGACTGTACAGTCCATACGGTTGCAAAGAGTCAGACATGACTGAGCTACTTTCACTTTCCTTTTCCTTGGAAGAAAAGTGACTTTCACTCACTTCACTTCACTCTGGACACTTAAAATGGGGGTGAGGAGAAAGATGAAACTTAAAGATGTCCTTCTTTTTCATCAATTCCTTTCAACTCCTCAGTCAGTTCAGTCGCTCAGTCATGTCCGACTATTTGCAATCCCATGAATCGCAGCACGCCAGGCCTCCCTGCTGCTACTGCTAAGTCACTTCAGTTGTGTACGACTCTGTGCGACCCCATAGATGGCAGCCCACCAGGTTCCCCCGTCCCTGGAATTCTCCAGGCAAGAACACTGGAGTGGGTTGCCATTTCCTTCTCCAATGTGTGAAAGTGAAAAAATAAAGTGAAGTCGCTCGGTCATGTCCGACTCCTAGCGACCCCATGGACTGCAGCCTACCAGGCCCCTCCGTCCATGGTATTTGCCAGGCAAGAGTACTGGAGTGAGTTGCCATTGCCTTCTCCGCCAGGCCTCCCTGTCCATCACCAACTCCCGGAGTTCACTCAGACTCACGTCCATCGAGTCGGTGATGCCATCCAGCCATCTCATCCTCTGTCGTCCCCTTCTCCTCCAGCCCCCAATCCCTCCCAGCATCAGAGTCTTTTCCAGTGAGTCAACTCTTCGCATGAGATGGCCAAAGTACTGGAGTTTCAGCTTTAGCATCATTCCTTCCAAAGAAATCCCAGGGCTGATCTCCTTCAGAATGGGCTGGTTGGCTCTCCTTGCAGTCCAAGGGACTCTCAAGAGTCTTCTCCAACACCAGAGTTCAAAAGCATCAATTCTTCGGCGCTCAGCCTTCTTCACAGTCCAACTCTCACATACATGACCACTGGAAAAACCATAGCCTTGACTAGATGGACCTTTGTTGACAAAGTAATGTCTCTGCTTTTCAATATGCTATTTAGGTTGGTCATAACTGTCCTTCCAAGGAGTAAGCATCTTTTAATTTCATGGCTGCAGTCACCATCTACAGTGATTTTGGAGCCCAGAAAGATAAAGTCTGACACTGTTTCCACTGTTTCCCCATCTATTTCCCATGAAGTGATGGGACCAGATGCCATGATCTTCATTTTCTTAATGTTCAGCTTTAAGCCAACTTTTTCACTCTCCTCTTTCACTCTCATCAAGAGGCTTTTTAGTTCCTCTTCACTTTCTGCCATAAGGGTGGTGTCATCTGCATATCTGAGGTTATTGATATTTCTCCTGGCAGTCTTGATTCCAGCTTGTGCTTCCTCCAGCCCAGCGTTTCTCATGATGTCCTCTGCATAGAAGTTAAATAAGCAGGGGGACAATATACAGCCTTGACATACTCCTTTTCCTATTTGGAACCAGTCTGTTGTTCCATGTCCAGTTCTAACTGTTGCTTCCTGACCTGCATATAGGTTTCTCAAGAGGCAGGTCAGGTGGTCTGGTAT